>NC_065922.1:41015242-41359242 GCF_024586455.1 Bactrocera neohumeralis
TTTCCATATAAACCCTAAATAAATTTTTTTGTTTTTTAACAAATTTTTTATATCTAAGTCCATGATAAGTTGCATGAATTACCTTCCAAGTTTTTGGCCAGCCATCTTGGTTAAAAAAAATCGCCTAAATGAAAGAAAAACAAATGATTATTTTAAAAATATTTAAAATAACAAATTTTGTACTAATAACATAAATATGCACTTATGAAAGGAATTCCTATGTTTTTATTCAAATCTAATTTAGATAGCCTTGGATATTTTCAGGAGAGAGTCAGTTTTTATTTGAACAGTCAACCTCACCGCTTCTTAAGTACGTTTTGGTGGCCCACATATTCGACATAAGGTTTACTAAAACACGAAAATACGTATGCGAAAGTATGTAGTACTCATAGAAGAGTTGAAGGAAGTGTCGACCCATTTTTATCTATTTTTGCCAATACTATATTGTATTAAAATGCTGCATACTAATTAAATGTTTCCTGTTATTCATAAAGGTACCTCACATACCATCACCAATCGTATCAAATAAAATCACCCGGATGTTATACGTTTGGTATATGAGGGTTAGGTGAAGTTCTAGCCCAATTTCATCCAATTTAGACACCCTGTTATCAGTAGTAAAACACACTCTCTCATTTTCATAGAGATAACTGACATGTTGGCCGATATAATCGGTCTAAAGTTATCCGGAAGTTCGAAAATCGTTTTATTAGGTATATGGAGCTAAGTATTGACACGATTCAACCCATTTTTAACCAACAGACATTGTCAGGAAAAGATTATTACCCTGCATTTTAATTATATATCTGACAAATTGAACGATTTTTGGGGTAAAAGTCAACTACAGGTACTGGGCACTTAGGAGCTTGAACAGTTTTTTCGGTAAGTTTTTCAACAAACGACTACTTTAAAGTTGAGTTTACTGAGCGTATCTAGTTATTGATTTATCGCACTTTTTTTTAAATAGAAGGTTTTAACAGTACCTTTGCACTGGGTTGGTACCTCTCCTAAGAGAGTTTTGCCATTGTAGCTGCAGTTGTTTAAGAGATGTGTACATTAAACACGCCCATTTTCCCCTTGTTACCCTCATTCTCTGTGTCAAAGTACAGTTCCGAGGAAAATGTGATGCTTTTCAAATCCTGGTATAGCTGGCAATGATCCATTTTTGATTACTGTTTGTCCGGAGAATACACTTAATAGCAATCTTTTTAAAAATTGCTTGAGCAACTCGTAGTCGCTCAACCGAAAATATGTCCTATACGGATTTTTGCCAAATCTGCTATCAACATCGACAGTTGTCGCTTGAAACCTTCTAAACAAAAACATTACAAATAAAATGTTACTAGAAAATAATTATTTGAGACAAATTTTAGATGCTTCAAGTGTAACTAAAACTGCTTTTAGTGTAAGAAATTAAAAAAAAAAATTTAGAAAACGCAAGCATTAGAGAATCTCACTTTGTCTGCAGACAATTTGGAACAAGCTTTATTATGTTTTACCCTTGTAGAAAAAGTATACAACAATTTAAAACTTAAGTTTCAAAATACAACACCGAAATTGACCAGATAGATTGAATCATTATAGCATATACATAGCTGTCATACAAACTGAACGATCAATATCAAGTTTGTAAGGTATCTTTTGTTTTCTGGGGCGAGTAACGGTGCAAAAAGGAAGTTAAATTTTTTTCTTTTTTTTTACAGTATTATATTTCAATCAAAATACAAATATATATTTTCGAGCATAGCTTAGAAATAAGTATATCTGGTCGTTATACCAACAGGATATATTATTCTTTAAAATTATACACCAATAGATTTCTAAAGAATTGTATTTGTTGCGTTTATCCATTTTACCGTTTTTATTACTAATAACTCAAGATGTTGATGTTATCTATAGGTTATATACGTTACACTTCTATGTCTTTCATAGGTGACGATAACTTCAGTTACCTCTGACAAAATAATATCACACAGAATTATAGAAAAATACGACAATTCTGAATTTGTTAATGAAGGACAGGAGTTAAAAGAGTAAAAAGTTCTTTCTTCGAGTTTCGTACTGAACTGACCGGGCACCGCCCTACTTTGTATGTATTCTGGTTTATTTTTTTAGTAGACATCACTCAAGTTTTTTTTGGTTTCACATAATTTTATTTTGCACGAAAGCGATTTTCTACAATCTTGTAGTGCTTGTCCACTGCATTATTTTATTAATTACATAAGCATTAAAGTGTCAACCGCAATCTAGTTGGTGAGCTTTGGTGGATCACGCCGCATGTATTTTGTCATTGTTTTGACAAGCATTTGAACGGAGATATTTCAATTTTTTCTAAGTTGGAAAGTCCTTCAGTGGCGAAGCTGTTTTAGTATTTTTATAAAATTAAATAAACAATATACTGACAAACTTTTCACTCCAATGTATCGCTGCTGACGCATTCACTTGAATCTTAAGGCTTAGTTAAAAATACCATCAATTACCCTATGAAGTACTGATGGCATTAAGCGATAAGGTAAACAAGCTAACGCCACAAGTGACAAAATGTCCGATTTTAAAAATTTATGCTAATTTCGATGACATATTAATAATAACTTGTATCATAAATTAGCCAACAATAACACCTCCTAAAACAATAAGCTGTAAATAACAAGAGCCCCGTGTCGCCAAATCAAATCTTGTCAACGGAAATTATTTTCATTGGCGACTGCAGGGGCGCTTATTCTAACAAGTAATCCTTTTCGTAGGCGTTTCTCCGCTTCGCCTGCTGATGAAGTTCGCAGTGTCATTGTCATTCGTTGCAAGTCACAATCGGTGCTTTCTTTCGTTTTGTATGATTTTTGTGTTTCACTAACGGCAAACACATGCCACTCTTGGTAGCGCCAAATGTGAGCGATCAACGCTATTTTATGATGGATCTTAACATTTCGGACACTCGCAGTAAAGTTAATTAAATCCATAGTATTTATTAAATCACTATACCATATTGCTATAAAGTTTTATTATTGTACTTAAAAATATAGCTGTTCGCTTGGCTTCTATATTCATACATTGACATATAGATCAAATGTTTAGGTATGTGTACCTTCTCTTTAAAAAAGTAATGACTTATGACTATGAAAAATATATAAAAGTAAATATACATATGTACATATGTACGTATATGCATGTAAGTATGCTGGTAAGCAATATTTCTGACGCGATGAAATGCCATATTTTTTAAATTTATGCGATTCTGAAACACAACTTTTAATTAATAATGAAAGAGGTGAAAGTTCAGTCATTTTATATTGGCAATCTGTTCGCAACAAGTAAAAGCTTTTTACGAATACGATTTTAAATCAAAATTATATTTGATTGCCAACATTTTATTCGTCATCATCATGACGGAAATGTATGTATGTATAATATGTATGTATTCTTCATAACTCGACGTAAAAATAAATATGGAATTTAGAAAAGGTGGTGGTTTGGATTTCGGTCTGTACGTCTGACTGCCCGTATAAGAATTAAATATATTAATAATTTAGATGACTTGATAAAACTTTGTTTCTTGGGACTATCGGAATGTTGATATGGGAGATGAGTGGGACCGGACTACTACCACGCTCACAAAATTTCGTTAATCGAAAACATGTTATACTAAATAAATACGGCAGGAGTATCAAATATTACAGCAAAGAAGAAGTGGGAAGGACTCAAAGGTGCCGGAGTGGAAAAATTGCTCCATTCATCTTTAGGTGAAGTTTTACATATACCGTAGTATAATATTAGAGATACTATAGTTTAGTGCAGAAAATGTGTAATAGTCCAAAAATTACCACAGCTCATACATGCCACATACAAGTGAATAATTTAGGCCGAATATGCCTTCCCCTATTCCCAATATTATCGATAGGGAGACATCTGACTGTGTTAATACTGAAACTACTAACCGATCAATGTGATCTATTTCTACCAACCGCACTTGTGTCCGCAAAATATAATTTATAATGCAAAAATGTATACACTCTGTTCCATTGCTATAATAACATTATACTTCTGTGAAATACTGAAAAAATGTGTTCCCGTTCCAGAAACGAATGATGTTATTTTCAAGTTCTATGGTAACTCTAACAAATCTATAAAAACAATTTTTCTCAAACGGTACTTTTCCTACTATTATAGGTAGTAAGCGGAATGGTTATTCGACGATTGGCCAATACTATTTTCTTCATTCATTAATCCGGAACGCGCTGCATAGTTCACATAATCTCGACCCTCTGAAAACATTTTGTACCACCGCTAAACGTCGGTTTTTTCCAAGTTTTCCAAAGACTAACTTAGATTCGCCATCTTCGATAGTAAATAGTGTTTATCACACAAAATTTAACACAATTTCCACAACAGCACACAAAAAGTTATTAACCCAAAACTTATAAAGTGCCATCACTAAGCACTAAATTAAGATATAGAACTGTAATTTCGCACTGGGGATCGCAGTAGCATGGGGCATCTGTGGGCAAAAAACATTTTTAAAAAGTAGGCTCAAATAGATCTTATAAGAACTCCTATCCTTCTTCTTCTTTACTGGCGTAGACACCGATTTCGCGATTGTAGCCGAGTTAACAACAGCGCGCCAGTGGTTTCTTCAATTGGAGATTTCAATTTTTGTTCGCCGAGAGAGGACTTTACTTCTCTATTGTCTACTCAGTCCAATGTAGCTCCTGTTGTTGGTGTTAATGCTGGTTCCAAAATAGACGAAATTATCTACAACTTCGATGTTATGACTGTCAACAGTCACATGGGAGCCTAGTCGCGAGTGTGACGACTGTTTGTTTGATGACAGGAGTACCAGATTGTTCAATAAGTTTTGTCGTTCAATAAGAGAGGGCGTTGCTACTAGCCCAATTTTTTTTTGTTTTGTTGGTACACTCTTCATATGAACATATGTGAAGTTTCATCATAATTTGTCAATTAATTGTTTGTTTACAAGCCACTTAGTGTCGCCGTGTCACAGTATTTCTTTGCAATGGAAAAAATTGAATATCGTGCAGTGATAACTTCTTAATTTTGAAAAGTGTAACACCAAAAGAAACTCACGAACGGATGTTAGAAGTGAATAATGATTATTCACCTATAATTAGAACAGTAAAAAGATGGGTTGCTGAATTTAAGCGTGGTCGTACAAGCCTTGAAGACGATCCACGTAAAGGACGACCAAAACGCGCATCAACACCTGAAATCATAGATAAAATACAGGATGTGGTCTTGGAAGATCGTCGATTGACTTAGAAAGATTTAGTAGAGACTCTACACGTCGCATTAGGCAGTGCGAGGCATATTTTAAGTGAAATTTTGGGTTTTAGAAAGCTGTGTACACAAAGGGTGCCGCATTCGCTACCAATGGAACAAAAACAAATTCTATCACCATGATCGTGAACCAAAACAAGAGACTAAAGAGTAGTATGAACCTGGTTGTTCGGCTTCGAAACGAGTTCGTGTCCGGAAATCGGCAAAGAAGGTTGTGGAATCAGTTTTTTTTAGAAAGTGAGAGGAATTTTGTTTGTGGATTACTTGCAAACTGCTAAAAAAAATTAATTCTGAATATTATTGCAACCTTTTGGACCAGTTAAAAGAAAAAATTCGTGAAAAAATCCATGAACTAATGTTCGAATTGTTGGAGCATCCACCGTATTCACCAGATTCCGTTTTTCGTCAAATAAGGAGGTCATAACGGCTATTGAAGCGATTTTGCAGACTTTCCGGATTCTCACTTCAGGGATGGAATCCACAGATTGGAGGATTGTTGAAGCAAGTGTATTAATGTTCAGGGAGATTATACTGAATAATAAAGTGTACCATGCATCGTTTGGTATCGAACGGCTCGGAGAGGTCCTTTTCGATTCTGATCTTTTCGTGTTACTCAACGTCAGTTTACACAGCCGTATTAGTTTTGCAGGGATACCAAATTCAGACATCGCGGCTTTTCGTGCTGTCGAAAGCAGCTTTGAAATCGACGAAGAGGTGGTGTGTGTCGATTCTTCTTTCACGGGTCTTTTTCCAAGATTTGGCGCATGGTGAATATCTGGTCGGCAGGTGTTGATTTTCCCAGGTCTAAAGTTTTCCACACGGATAAGGTCCAATCAATTTGTTGACGGTGGGCTTTAATCTTTCACACAATACGCTCGATAGAACCTTACACGCGATATTGAGGAGGCTTATCCCACGATAGTTGGCGCAGAATGTGGGGTCTCCCTTTTTGTGGATTGGGCAGAGCACACTTAAATTCCAATCGTTGGACATGCTTTCGTTCGACCTTTACAAAGAAGCTGATGCATGCTCCTTATCAGTTCTTCGCCGCCGTGTTTGAATAGCTCGGCCGGCAATCCATCGGCCCACGCTGCTTTGCTGTCCTTCAGACGGGTAATTGCTATTCGAACTTCTTCATGGAGAGTTATATATAGAATATGTGTATATATAAAATTGGTTGGATCCTCTGGTTGATTTTTTACACTTTAAGGTATTTGCCTGGTTTTGATTTCTGCAAGTTGCAAGTGTATGAAATGTTCGGGTACATCTGAACATAGACCTTCCTTACTTGTTCAATACAAAGTTTAGTCAATATCTTACAATCTTTCAGCGCGTTTGAGCCCCATAAATTGCGAAAGTATAAAATGTTGCATTGGATCGGAATTTAGCCTTCTTTACTTGTTTAATATAAATTTTCGCCAACACCTCAAAGTCTTTTCCTGCCGTTGTATATTGCCAATTGGTAGAGTATGAATGAACTCAGTCCTTCCATATTTGTTAAATATTGCTAAAAACTAAAATTCTAATTTTGTTTTATTTCAAAACAACCGGTATAACACTCAATTTAAACATTAGAATAAAACATGCAAATACATATATATGTACTTATTTCCGGTATTTGCATCTTATTACAGTATATTATATTATATTATATAGTACATCGATTATTTTAATATTAAATACCCTAAAAACTTAATGAAGAAATTTCCATACCACAACTTGATTTAGTTCGTTAAGTTTGTATGATAGCTATATGATATAGTTATCCGATATCGACGGTTCCGATAAATAACCAGGAATGAGGAACAGTACGCGTATATCATCTCAGACATAATGATGTCAAGACTTTCTTTGCATACGTTCAGACACTCTCTATCATATACTATATTACTCATGTCCCTGAAAACAAGCCATCCTTAAACATTTTTCGATATAAGTCGGGCTTAAAAATATGATTTCAAATACTCCTCCAGCTTATATGTCCACAAAATATGTGATGAAATAGGGCCGTAGCGGGTTTTGAAGCATGTATAAAAGTGTATTATAAATTGTTGCAACTAGTTCATCAGTACACATCTTATTTTTTAAGATTAATTTTCACCAATAAAAATGGTGTAAAGTCAATAGAAGGCGAAATTTCCCATATTTGGGATCGTTTAAAAGTCTGTCAATTATTGTAAAGACAAATTAGTTGATGGCATTAGAAATAGCATTACATACATATAAAACACGCGTGTTTGAAATCCATAAGCGCATATTCTTAAACTGTGATATACAGTGTGCGACAAAGCTAAAACACGCAATCTACCGTGTCGGTATTTAAATTAATAAGATCATAAAGTAGGTAGTAGTTCATTCATTCTTAGTTTTTGAATTAGTAAAAATTACACAAATTAACTTATTAAAAAAATATATAAAATTCCAAAAATCTGGTGCGACAAAACTGAAACACGAAATGGTTTTATGATTGAAAAATTTATGTTCCCATTGGTCCTCTATGGGATTGAGATCTTATGATTGTGCGGGTCACTTCAAAACCTTTTATAAAATAGCAGTGTATTTCTGGTCGATGTCATGTTGATAATTCCATTTTAAAGGCATTTCTTCTGCCGCATGCGGCAGCATAATATTATAAAAAATATTTTTGTACATAAATGATATTTATATGATAATTGGCCCTATTCCATACCCTGGAAAACAACCCCACACTAGTATATTGCCTCCACCATGTTTCACCGTTCCTGTTGTGTAACGTTGATTTAGGCGTTGTCTCTTCGGTCTGCCTACCAGCTTCAGCCCATCTGAATCTTTCATATTAAACTTCGATTCTTCAGAAAAAACTATAGTTCGCCATTTGGTAATCGTCCAATTTGTGTGCATCCTTGCGAATTCCAGTCACGCCAGTCTGTTATTTAATGAAATATACGGCTTTTTTGCCCTCCTGTAGCATGAAAATCGCTTTTGGACAGCTGTCTTACAATAGTTGTTGTAGATATAAAAGAGTATTTTTTTTATTTCCCGAATGACTGCTTTAACCTCTGGTTCTGTTGTTTTCCGCGGTCATCCACCAGTATGCACTTTAACTAAAGAGCCTGATTTGCGAAATCGGCTTAATGTTCGGGAAACAATAGTATGTATGATTTACTCCAAACTTTCTTGCAATAGTCATAACCGATTCTCTTTTCTTAAAATCCTTAACAATGTTTTCTATAAAATCAGCAGAATACTTATTTCGAACCATTGATACATATATCTTTCATTTTAATCTACAAGGTGTCTTCAAAGTAAACTAAAAAAAAACGGAAAAAATTGTTTTTTCGGCAAAATCAATTTATTTTATTCAAAACCGTCTCCTTCTGTTTCAATACAGCTTTTTGCTCGGTCCAAAAGCATGTCGAACGAATGTTTTCGCTCGTTGGCCGGTATGACCGCCAGTATGCCGGTGCAAGCCTTTTGAATGGCCTCTACGTCTGCATAACGCTTTCCTTTAATGGGCAAATGCATTTTTCCGAAAAGGAAGAAGTCGCACGGTGCCATATCAAGTGAATACGGGGAGTTCTTAATGGTTAAAATGTGATTTTTAGTCAAATAATCGGTCACAAGCCTCGATCGAATGTTGGATTCTGAGCAAAGTTTGAATTTTTACCAAACATAAATTCGCTCATTTCCCGATAACAACAATAATTCCTTAAAAAAATGTTATAAAAATTTAAGGCGCAACCTGTAAAAGTTAACTTCGAAGTACCGGTGTATTAATTGTATTAATCAATTGCGTTTATACAATATGTTGGTGTCGTCAAACATGGTGACCGCGTATATCAACGTATCCAGATAGTCTAAATTACAATCAGTCAGGGGTAGAATTGTAAGCAAAATATTTGACAGACGCCGACAAATCAGCATGGCCGCCAGAGCCAACAACATCTACCCGCACCCATTCAAAATTCCGTTTCTGTATACGCATGTTTATGTGAAAACTTACTTTTGCGTATGTTTTCTGCTTAATGCATTCAACTTGAAAATTGATTTTGAAAATATGCCAAGTATGCATTGTAGCAAGGCGATTTTGTAATTGTTTTCAAAAATTATAATAAAAGCTCACAACACAGAAGAAAACGTTGCCATGCAGGCAAACGGAAAATTGATATATGTATGTACATACATACGGACATATACTACAAACGGAAAGCAACGATCGGTATACGAAAGTGCTTGCAAAATTTCACGCTTAATTTCAACGAAAACGTCATTGATGCATATCTGTACTTTGAACATGCAGGCGAGCCGAATGAGTGCCGGTGATGAATTTCTCTTGTTTTATGTACGAACATAATTTTTTACTCATACATAGTATTTAAACATAAAAGAGTATTACTCAGTTTTAGAGAATTTTTTTAAACTGTGATTGCTAATATAATTTACCCAATATTTTAATAAATTGTCTTACTTTGTTATAAACATGAAATAAATTTGTTTAAAATTGTTCGTGTCTATCAAAATAACTCTACCCATAATTTAAGTAAGATTAAATTTATTATTAAGTGGGTCTTCTTGACTAGAAAAATATTATTTTTTACATTGTCAAAGTTTTACTATTTAAAAATATAGAGATTTTTCAAAATTCGAATTATTAGCGGAGATATAGATAATGTGCAGACCCAGCATCCAAACTGGTTCGTCTCTACGCCAAACTTTCAACGCATTTTTTTTGAAACTGTCTTTTTGTATGGGTCCATATTTCCGAATTTAAATTTTTACTATATATGTATCTACTTATCACAATATGTGGTACAATAAATAATTTTTTTTTTCAAAGCTATTTTGTGAAAACTTTTTTTCAACTTTTCCGTGGAACCGGACATTGGGACATTATTTTCGATTGACAATTTATTGTTTTGGTTTCAGAGTGCTAGAGGGTTTGCCAAGGTTTACCCACGATCATGGTCGCGTGCCAAGCTTTTTCTATATTCTTGTAATAGTAATAAACACCTAATAGGAAAATGTGAATATTTAATGGCTAAGTTCGGGTGAAATAGAACATTTTATTTTCTAGCAACTTGCCAAGATTACAGCCGGCAAAGACCTTCAGATGTAGCCGATATTCGAAAACTTAGTGAAAGGATTTGACGAAATCGTGAATGGAACATGCATATACATATTTATAGATGCTACAAACTTCGTTGCAAAATCTTTTACGGTGGCCAAGCCTGGATTGACGGCCAGGAAGGTTCTTCTGTGTGTTTGGTGGGATTGGCAGGGAATAATCCACTATGAGCTGCTCCCCTATGGCCAAACGCTCAATTCGGACCTGTACTGTCAACAACTGGACCGCTTGAAGGCAGCACTCATGCAGAAGAGGCCATCTTTGATCAACAGAGGCCGAATTGTCTTCCATCAGGACAACAGACATCTTTAGTGACGCGCCAGAAGCTCCGGGAGCTCGGATGGGAGGTTTTTTTGCATCCACCGTATAGTCCGGATCTCGCACCAAGTGATTACCACCTGTTTCTGTCCATGGCGAACGCGCTTGGTAGTCTGAAGTTGGCCACAAGAGAGTCCTGTGAAAATTGGCTCTCCGAGTTTTTTGCCAATAGGGAAGCGAGCTTCTATGACAGGGGCATTATGAAGTTGGCATTTCATTGGGAACGCGTCATTGAACAAAACGGCGCATATTTGACTTGAATCGCATTATTGTAACCAATTTTATGAACAATTGAAAATTCAATAAAAATACCGCAAGACTTTTTTGAAAACCTATTATATCAAACACTCACTGAGTTTCACTAAGATACTTTAGAGGCACTGTTATTAGTAAAACACGGTTTATCATTTTCGTTGAAGTAAATCACATTTAGCTGATATACCGAAGGTTCGACAAACTTTATTTTAGGGAAGTATTAATCCGAATGTAAAGTACAGAATTCGGTTGATGAGCAGCTTCTTGGAGAGAAAAGAACGTTTTCAAAAATTTCAGATCGATATCTCAAAAACTGGAAGACTAGAGGACCAAATTGATTCAGTTCGTCATGTTGATCATTCACATATGTATATACATGCATATACATATTTATAGATGCTACAAACTTCGTTGCAAAATTAATATTCCCTATTCAGGGAATAATAATAGATGAAATAAAACTACAAAAATCGTGAGTGGCTTAGTTTAGAAAACATCTTCGTCGTATTTGTAAAGTGCAATTTCGAGAAAAACTTGTATGCTTCTCCATAACAGCGGATTGGACTAGGAAAACTTTTTTCCCCTATGCTACGAATTCAATGAGATTTTTAGGGCTCAAAAATGCGCCTTAAAGATGAAATATGATGATGACCGTATTTAAACTTTTAAGTCAATCAAAAACAGAAATGAGTAGTACATTGAGTACAATTGGGACTATACGTTCCATGGAAAATCGGTCCATCCTTTCAGTTTTCGAAAACAAACCACATTAATCTTATGAAAACGTTCTCACTCTATTTGTTCAGAATATTATATTTATTTCCTAATATTTATAGTCTAAAGTCAATCGTAAAGCGGGAAATTATTAATTAAGAATCTGTTCATTAGTTCGAACCGTCTATAGCATACATTTACTATACAACTGGCCGATCAAAATCAAGATATGGTAAAGAAATGTGTATTCCATTTTTTGCTACAAAAAATTTTTCTGTCCAAGAGTGTTATCGATTTCATGCTGTCGTGGTTTTTTTTTCTTATTTTAAATTAGAATTGGTTGGAATTATAGCTAACTAAAATTCTGAAAACACAATTTAGTGGAAAAGAGGTACATTTTTATGTCCATTCGTTGCTCCGAATACCCATACATAATACAGTCTCGAAAATGGATCTTCATGTGAGTAGATTATTAATCTTTTTAGCAGCGAAATAGTGTGACTGTACTGAATTTTTTAATTTTTTTAATATAAAGCTTTTATTAAGATTTTTGATATATATACAGTTTCATACAATAGAAAATTTTTCTTCCCAAAACAAAAGTTGTTTTATTCCGCCAAGACGCCTGCATAGAGAGTATAAGCCACGCTACACATCTCATATGCAGAGAAAAACGTCGAAACTTATCGTTGTTATAGAGTTCTTAGCAAAAAGAAGAGACTAAAGCTTCTCAGAGCCTGAGTTCGAACACACACTGACTGTACCATAAGTCAATAATTGTGTCTTAAAACTTGTAATTATGGGTATGAAAGCGCTTAAATATGTTATTACAAATATCGATTTTTATAAAAGCTGGAATATCTATACTATAAATATTGAAATGCAATTGATTTTATAAGTGAGTACTAGTTTTCATAATTTGCTTTAAAAATACACATTCAAGTATACAAGTATTTCCAACGAAAATCGTGCAGCGGATTATTGCTTGGTTCACACCAAGGAAACTACCATCAGCTCTGAAATAAAATATCCATTTGCTTTACGATGAATATCTTATAATTCCGCAATGTACAGACACATGTATGCATGATGAGCGAGTATTTTTCAAGTACATCTCCCACACAACGATGGCATAGTAGAAAATAAACAAAGAAAAATAAATAAACTATATGTAGTTTGTCGTCACTCTAATTCTTGGCACTAAACAAATCGGAGAGAACTATTACGTGTGACATGTGCCATCAAATAACCCAAAACTATTTCATATTATGCACGACCGCGACAATATGTGCAGGCAAATATTGAAACCAGTCAGTTTTGGACACATTACAACAACTAATTCAATAAATTAGACTTAACAACAATGCAATTAGTGCCTATCCACACAAAATATATTTATTTCGAGTATTGCAAATACAATGTCATCAATATTATAATATTAAGGCTATTGCTTTATTTTTAGCAAAACTTTTGCATTCGGTTATATATTTTGTAAAAATATACAATATCAACTCGTAATGAAATCGCCGGGTCATTAACGGATCATAATGATCATTAACGAATCATAATGACCCGACAATTTCATTAATTTCTTTGAGCTTTCCAAAAGATGGGAGGACCGCTACATAGTAAATAATAAACTAACATACTCGTATAACTTAAACAGGTGCAATACTTGAAAATATTTACAACATCCATAATTACTTTCATTCTACCATTTAAAACTGTCTAAACCTTATTTGAAATATACACTAAATTCTTCTAAAAGTTATATAAATTATTATTTTAATAATTTTAAAATCTTTACTTTTGTTTTTTAACTCATAATATTCACCCACAAGAAGCATTGAAAAACATTTAAAAATTGAATATTTTTCTTTTGTTGCTCTTGAATTACTCATGGGATTCGTTCTTGGAACTATTCTTAATCGACAATCTGTATTTGAGTCATATTTCACCACATCTACAAACGAACATCATTAATTTCAAATTTCTCAAAAGCCTTAAAGTTATTTCATCAATAATTTCATAGTTTTTTCAGCACTCAATTCAATCCTTAACGGCGAAAGTTAAGGTCGTGGCGATTTTTGGAAAAATTAAAATAGGCGATTAAAACTTATATTAAGGATAATATATTGTGCAGAGTATTATATGTTTCATCACTCATACTTCACGCCTTATTTAAGCTGATAACCTATATACATATGTACATACATACATATACCTGTCACAAGCCTATTTGTCTGTCCATGGAATTGCAAATACAAACCTTGTTATTTTGAGGAGGTTAATAATACTTTGGACACAATCGAACTGAAATTTATTTCAAAAATTGGGATATAGCGACACACACATACCTCACATTCAATGGTTTTTAAACTATTTAAAGTTTGATAGTTGTTGAACGTCAATTTTAAGTAAAAAGATGACATAATCGGTGGCCAAACTGAACAATGCGCAAAAATCAGCTACTTTGACACGTTATTTTAGAATATATACATATGTATATAATACATTAATGAAGATATAAAGGCAAAACAAAACTAAAATAATCCTAGTGTCAGGAAACGACCATATAAATCATATAGCGAGGGTGTGGATCTTTCCACGTTTGAGTTTATATTGAGTTTATCTTAGTTAAAATTTTTGTCAAGCATTTTTGTCAAACATTTTTTTTTTTTTGATTTTTTTTTAATTTTTTATCTCAAATACATATGTTGAGCATTGTTCATGCAAAAGTCAGCCGAACAGCATGGTATTCTGATAAATATTCTCAAGATCAGCGAACGAGCCTAAAGTAGCTTGCACATTTTGCATCCTAACTTGGAAGACGAAAAACGTCCTGAGCGATTAAGAAAGTTTTAAGATGTGGAATTGAAAGCAGTACTCGTTGGATATTGTTGCCAAACACAAGAAGAGTTCGCGGAATTTTTGTGAGCCTCTCACGCATACATTTCAAACCTTTAAAAACAGAATTGAACCAGGACATTAATTATTGAAAGACCATTTCGCATATCAGAAAAATGTAGTGATGATAATAAATGGATTAACTACGACAATCCTAAACGCAAAAAAAAATAGAAACAAAGCCGAATATCCATTACCAAAGTGTTCTGTATAGATATAGAATTAGAAGGATATGCTGGGACGTTTTGCTTCACCCACCTTATAACTCATTTTGACTACCATTTGTTCTGTTCAATGCATAACGCACTCACTGGAATAAGATTTGCATCAGAACAGGGTATCAAAAATAGTATTAATTCGTTCTTGGCCACCAAGCCAAGCCATCTATATACATAGATAGATGGGCGAATGTTATAGATTCAGATGGAGAATAATTTGAACAAAACTATTGTACATCGAACGAATTTAGTTATAGACCCCATAGCTGTAAGATTTATTATTGTCATCGGCAAAAAATCTGTGGGTACACTGGTTATTTGGGAAGAAACATCCCACGATTGAAACGCCACTTAGTTTGGCGTAAAGCATTCGCAATTTGTGTCATGAAATTAGGTATGTAATCTCCTACAGAGACATAAACAGATCTCTTTTATTTATAAAATTCCAAAAATACCGGTCTTTAACTACGAGAATACCATAAGTACCATAACTAATATACAATTATATCTTGATATGTATATACATACATACTTAGCTACTATGCACACAGTCAGCGGACGCCCCAAATTTTCATTAACCTGTCCTATGTTGATATGTCTATGTATTCATTTTTGGTTACTATTGGGGAATACGTTCGAAAGCCTTCGAGTGTGTATAATGTCTAGCGGTAAAAAGCCGGTATTCTTACTAATAAATTCAGTGCCGATTAAAAAGCATATAATTTTAAAGATTGCACAAAATACAACTTGTGAAAAAAATAAATAAATAAAGCATTTTCACGAAGTTCGCTCTTCTCCAGCGCATTTTAATGATCTAGAATGCATACATACATATATACCGATAGTATACACACAAATGCTTATTAGTTCCACTTAGTCTACTTTTCCGCCTATGTCAAAATTTCAATGTTTTTGTATGAGCTTTGCTAAATGCGGCGGCGTTCTGTTGGTGTCACAGCACTATAATAGATGTCGTCGTGGTGGCATATTCACTGCCTATAAATAAATGTATTATAGAGTTTCCCCTCAGTAATGACGCGTAGACGCTCTTTTAATTTACTGAATAAGTTCTTTGTTTTTGTAGAGAATGTGATAGTCCCAAGAGTCAGCGAAGACCAAGGGGTAAGAGTGTAGCTAAAGAACCTAGGTGCATACAATGTCGGCAGACCGTTTATTTGAAAAGTTTATATTCCACTATATTTGCTTATGGTAAATGAGTATGGTCTGTAGTAAATGGTCGGGTAACAAATCACGAGGTATGATATGGCTTCTATATTTATTTTAAAACTTATTATCTGTATTAACAAGTGAAAGTCAGAAAATTTAACCTATTAGTCTCTCTCGGTTGGACTCATTAAGTCACGAATAATATTAAACGATGGATATACTAATTATCATGAACACTGATATGGGGCAAATTATTATTATCAGCCGAGAAGATCTAAAGATTTGAACCTGTTCGTTGAATGTTGAAATAATAGCACACTAATTTCCTAAAATAAGTTAGTTTCAAATGGACCTGAAGTAGTGTATATTCCTGCTGGGATTTTCACACACATTTTCATACATGTTGGCAGCATCAATGTGTGAAATCGTCTCTCATGAAACTAATCATTAATATTAAATTTATTTCATGATTATGATCTTTACCCACGTCTTGCTGCCAAATTTACGACCAATATTTGATATAAAATACGAGATCGCGCATTGAGCATTGAATCAATTGACAAGATTCTTCGCGTAGAAAATGTTTGAAGCGTTCATTGGGGCGTGTTAAATGACACTGCTAAATCTTCAGCTTTCCTCAGCACATTGTATCATAATTTTATAATTGTGTAACAGATTAGAGTACAATAAATTATTTTAAATGCAGTGCCCAATATTTCCAATGAATTATTTGAGGGCAGCCGAAGAGGTGGATAGCCGATGTGACGATACCAAGTAGCGTTAAATTATTTTATTTCCTCTATGCCATCTCGAATATATACATACGTACTATATTTATATACTTTTTCGCGAGTCTGGGGTGGGCGCGTAAGATCACTTACCGTAGACTATTTAATTTGTGCAAAATAAAAGCGCGAAGAGTGTTTTGTTTATACGAAACTACTTTTGCTAAATAATATCATTTCCTATTTCACCAATGCAAATACAATATATAGCAATTTGGATAATTGGGTAAAATGTATTTATATGGGATGCTCTTTTTCGATAGTATTAGATGTTAGCTTCGCTAGAATTTACACTTTCGTCCCACTGACCAATAATAATCACGAATTCAACATATTTTGTGACAATCAACCTTAAGCAGTAATCCATGCCAAATTTCGTGAAGATACAAGGTCAAATGCGAAAGTTTTCCAAGCAAGCCCTTGATTCCGATCGTTCGGTTTGTATGGCAGCTATATGCTATAGTAATCCGATCTGAACAATTTCTTCGGAGATTACATTGTTGCCTTAAAAAATAATGTGTACAAAATTTCGTGAATGTATCTTGGCAAATGTGAAAGTTTTCCATACAAGAACTTGATTTCGATCGTTCAGTTTGTATGGCAGCTATATCGGCAGTTCCGACAAATAAGCGGCTTTTTGAAGAGAAAATGACGTTGCGAAAAATTTCAAAACGATATCTTAAAAACTTAAGGACTAGTTCGTATATATACAGACAGACAGACGGACAGACAGACAGACGGACAGACAGACAGACGGACATGGCTAAATCGACTCAACTCGATATACTGATCATTTATATATATACTTTATAGCGTCTCCGATCCTTCGTTCTGGGTGTTACAACCTTCGTGACAAACTTAATATACCCTGTTCAGGGTATAAAAACTAAGGATTTACTCAATGAGATCAATAATTTATGCTTGCATCAAAATACATATGTATTTGAAGAGTACTTAAGGCATGGATAATGCTCAGTGCAAAAGAGTTACTTAAGTATTAGAAACAAATGCAAATGGGCATGCGTTAGAGGACAAGTGAGTAAAAAGTAGTACCTATGGTGAAACTTTTTTAACAGATAATATAAACTGTTCGATTCGCTACTCTCCACCGTTAGGCGAATCTAATGAAAATGATCCAAAGTGCTTAATATACATTGTGACTAAAAAACACACAGAAATTGTAATTAAATTCCTCGGGTAAATGATATTTGAAAATATATATTTTGCTAAGTTGGTAGGACTATCCTTAATTACTACGCCAGCGCCATTTGTCAACCATTTTGTTTACAGCAGCTGCTTCAGTCGGTATACCTCAGTAGTTAGTTCCGATTTTTACAATGGATAAAAATATCGAACAAAGAATTTTCTCAAATTTTATATTTCTAACGAAATTTCGTGTGCGGAATCGTTGCGAATATTAGAAAAGGCTTACGGTGACTCAGTTTTATCAGAAACACAACCCTACGAGTGGTACAAAGCCTTCAAAGACAGTCGAAAGTTGAGGACATGGCTCGTTCTGGACGACCTTCGACCTCTTCAACTGAATAAAATATTAAAAAAGTGAATGTGCTTGGTACTTGGAAATTGTCAGGCAAGTATGTATTAGAAAAATGGCAATAGAGCTCGACATCTCTCGCGAGTCCGTTCGAATGATATTGGTGGATAATTTGGGTACGAAATGCGTTCTTGCTAGACTCGTTCTGATAAAGCTCAATTTTTTCAAAAGGAGTACCGTAAACAGGTCTCTTTGGACATGCTTGATCTTGCGAATTCCGATCCCAAATTCATGGAATTTATTATAACTGCCCAAGAGACATGCGTTTATGACTTTGACATTCAAACAAGTCAACAATCAACGGTATGGAGGGGAACTAGCCTAAAATGAAAAAATCACGCCAAAGCCGCTCAAAAATCAAGCTGATGCTCATTATTTTTTTCGATATTCGTGGTTTGGTACATCAAGAATTCGTTTCGGAGAGACAGACGGTCAATACGGAGTTATGTTTGGCAGAGTTGAGGCGTTTGAGGACATCCTTCGAAAACGGCCAGAATTGTGAGGAACAATTCATGGATTATATACGACGACAATGCACCATCGCATCGAGCCACGATTGTGACCGAATTTAAAGCCAAAAAAGCAATGAATACTATCGAACAACCACCGTATTCACCAGATTTGGCTCCGTGTGATTTTGCCTTGTTTCCCAAACTGAAATTGCCGCTCCATGGAACCCGTTTTCAGTCGATCGAACTGCTATGAGGACTGGAAAAATCGTTGACATGAGTCTCTGGTGGGGATAACTTTGAAGGCGACAGAATAAATATTGAGGAATAATTAAATATTTTGCGTTTTATTTACAATTTCTGGGTATTTTTTCACAATGTTTGTATGTAAGTTCAATTATACAGCACTATATTTTCTTCATTGCAACAGAGCTTGTAATTATTTAAAGTTGTTACTCTAGCAGCTATAGAGTAACTCTCAGAAATACGCCTTCTGTAACAAACTCTTGAATATAAAATAAGCTTTATTACTTGCATAAAATAGAGAACGTGTTGCGTTTTTATACTCTCGCAACAATGTTGCTAAAAAGTATTATAGTTTTGTTCACATAACGGTTGTATGGAAAACTAAAAGAGTCAGATATAGGGTTATTTATACCAAAGTGATCAGGGCGACGAGTGAAATCATTTTCCGTCCGTCTGTCTGTCCGGTCCGTCCGATTCCGTTTCTGTCCGTCCGTCCGTCCGTGCAAGCTGTAACTTGGTACAGATATTATGAAAACTTGGTACACGTATTCCTTGGCTCCATAAGAAGGTGAAGATGGGCGAAATCGGCCCACTGCCACGCCCACAAAATGGCGGAAACCGAAAAGCTATAAAGTGTCATAACTAAGCCATAAATAAAGATATTAAAGTGAAATTTGGCACAAAGAATCGCATTAGGGAGGGGCATATTTGGATGTAATGAAAAGTGGGCGTGGCCCCGCCGCCTACTAAGTTTTTTGCACATATCTCGGAAACTACTATAGGGTACAGAGTCGTTTTCTTCAGGCATTTCCATATACAGTTCAAAAATGGAAGAAATCGGATGATTTCCATACAAAGGTTATGTTGAAAATCACTAAAAGTGCGTTAACCGACTAACAAAAAACGTCAGAAACACTAAATTTTACGGAAGAAATTGCAGAAGGAAGCTGCACCCAGGCTTTTTTTAAAACGTGAACACGGGCGTGGCCTCGCCCGCGTGGACCAAAAACCAAAAAATTCGGTATATAATATTTTCTTAACACCCTGATTGTACGAAATATGGGTGAAATCTTCATAACCACGCCTTCTTCCAATATAACGCTATTTTAAATTCCTTCTGATACCCTCTCTGTATAATATATAGTACATTAAAACCAATGATGATAGCGGAATATAACTTAAAAAAAATACGGTATTTGAAAAATATGTAAATGACGGATAATGAAATCTCGATTATCACTTTATCATGCGAGAGTATAAAATGTTCGGTGACACCCGAACTTAGCCCTTTTTTTTCTAATAATATGATGATAATTACATTTAAATTTCAGCTTACTACCCACCTGAAAAAATAGGCAAAAACACACCCATTGATAGTATTTGTAGTACTTCTTGGTGTGAACGTCACCATCCGAATTGGCAATACCAGGGTATGGTACAGATATGCCCTGCTTTTTACCGAAATAATCACGCAAAGTATATGTCGAGTGTATCCAACAATATGTATTGAGCACGTCTTCTGGAATATCTTTGGTGTGAACACAATCAATGGGATTGCCAACGTATTGTCTTGTAGTTATAATCAATGAGAAAGACATCAAAATCATCACAGTTATCGAGTAGTGTAGGCGGAATACTGGCGAATCGGTTTTAATGTGACTGACCTTTACAAGGTTTTTCAAGCCACGAAATATATCTAACATTTTTCGCTAACGGCAACTCAATGCGAAATAAATAAATATTTTTGTGTTTTGTCGTGGATACGAATGTATTTCTGATTTCACTTAATTTTCAAATACTCGTTTTGAGTATACATAGATTTTCTCGCTCTATATCTATATTTTCGTAATTTTCGTAGCGGATTGGAGGCGGATGCAATAACCCAATTTATGGTTATCGTCTCGATGTACAGAAATTCTTTCTTTTTCCCGGCGGTCCCATAGTTTGGTTGTGACGTATGTGGTAATCACGAGAATTTCATTATATTTTGCAGATCCTCTCCTGCATCTTGTTATTGTCATACAAATTTTTGTTTTAATTAGTTCGGAATTGCAGACACACGCACTGGGGCACTTGAAATTTTTGCGTTTTTGTATAAATGAATCGTGATTGTTTGTATAATTAAAAAAATTTCGCATTTTAAATGTTAAAACTTCTTCGTGTTTTCTTTATAAATATGTAAATAAGTAAGTAGTATCTGGCAGCTATAGTGGTCCACAATATTGTTTCGTTTCGGCATGAAAATAATATATTTTATGATATACGGCATTCTAAATTTGCCGACGCGCTACTGCTGAGATGGAAAATGGAGCACTTATGTATATTTCATATATGTATGTATATGAATATATACTTGTACATACATATATTCATTTTTAGTTTAAGTAAGTTTGGTTTTGATATTATAGCCTGATCTATAAGCATTATATTTAAGTTTGTTCAATCAAGGAATCGCGCTTAAAAAGTATAGTTATACACATAGGCGTTAAATTGATTTGTTTAGAGTCTCATGTATCAAAGTAATATATTGACTTGGGAAGTTTAAGCTTTCATGGAAATGAAATGAATAGTAAGTAAATTGCTAAATAGAAGACCAAAGTATTTAATCAGTATAAAGTATTCCTAAATAAAATCAAAGCCTAAGTGATAGAACGAGAAAAGATCCTCCAGGAAATAAATATGGTAAATCGACTGTCAAAATGTGGGCCGAATCTATTTAATTGATAATACCAAGATGCCAACATATCTTATTAAAAAAATTACATTAATATATCAAAGAATCTCAAACTTTTCAGAAACAAAAAAGTTTGAATTATAAAACAGTTAATATTTTCATTTAATTATTTTAGTTTTTTCTCTTTTTTAATGAAATTTTTAGAAATTCAATTGCATCGTATAATTTTTATTGTTTCATCATCATTTAGATCAGAGAAAAAAAGCCAAAAATTTGATTTTTAACATCTTAAAACAAATTTGATTGCAAACTTTCTTAAAATCAAGTCAAATAGTTTTTTCTCGAGATCTATGCGCAAAATAAATACTGTTTGAAAAATATATTTATTTATTATCAAAATTACTGACAATATTTCCTTATAACTTAAACTTTCTCTGCAGTACAACACAGCCTTACGACTTCAATTGCAGGTTCGTAAATATTATTTTACTTGTATGGGGTTTGAACTAGGCAAAGCACTTGTATTTTACAAATGGCCAGTTATTCTAAATATTTACAATTTCTGATAAATTTTGTTTCGATGTTTGTTTTGAAGGAAACCAACCGCGCCGCCCAATATAAATCAGGTATTATAAATTCATGTCGGCTTTTAAATAATGCTGCCAGAAATGATTGTGTGCATTAATACTATCATTACAATTTTATATGCAGGGTTACCATATAATTGTTTAGTTTTATACGTGCCTCTGCTTACATTTCAACTTTCGTCTAATTGACTGAGGAGGGAAAACTGAATGTCAGGCATATAGTATAGTAATTTTCTTACAATAAAACAAATAAATTAGTTTCCATTCACTGTGTGCCTCTTTTAATTACTAACTCGTCAGCAAATAATATAAAACTTTTGCTTTTGTTTACTAAATAATCTGTAGTATCGTGCAGTATCATCATTTCGATTTTTTTGGAATAATAAAAAAAAAAAATAAGGACTATAAATTGAGTAAGACCGACCGGGAGTAATAGCTGTTTCTAAGTTTGAATTTATAAATGTATGTACATATGTATGCGTGTGAAAATTACGCAATCGACGTCACTCCTAAGTTATTAAAAGATGTTTATTTTAACGCTTGCGTAATCAACGATCACTAAACTATTGCGGAAAGACTTTTTACATCCGTGGAATCTCTATACGAATTTAGGTAGAATTGATAATAGGAAAGCTACTTGAAAACTGGGTCAAGATCACTTCGAAATTGAGGTAACGCATTTATACATATTTGAGCTTGATATTGATATCTCAGAACTTTGATAGATTTTGAAAAATATCGAAAAGGAATACCCTGTTTTGCTCTCCCTGTCATGCTACAATTTTAAACTAAACTGATAGAACCCAACTGTTCACCTACAATCGAAGTGGATGTTTCGACTTCTCAAGATTGTTTCATGCTGGTTAAGGAGAACAATACGACATACAATATCTTGCAATGTAATGAAAGGTTATGACAATCACATTCTGGTTAAGATGTCACTGCAATTGTAAACAGAAAAGGCGAAAAATGATTCCAGATTTGAAAAGCAATGCTTGCTCAATACTATAAGACGCTACTTAGGATATTTAGAAATTAATTACTAATGGGTGCATTGCCAGAGCTTAGAGACTTAACATTGCTGATCCCTTCTCCAATGGAAAGATCAAACGAATATGAGTTTGACCATAAGAAGGAAAAGGTTTTAAGGGGTTATGTGGTCTCATGGCTTTTATTTACTTTTATAGCTTCTCTAGATTATTGTCTTAAATTCTCAAGTTGATCTGACTAATAGTTTGAGATACAGTCTTTTAAAGTTCGGCACTCGAGATTAGCTATTGTATACAGTCACTTAAAACATTATAGGCATTTTTTCCGAACTCCTCAATCAAACTTAATGAAGTTTTACAGAAGCTTCGAGATTTACAAAAATTTGCGTTTTTTGTCTTCCAATACCAAGTTTACGGTCTTAATTTAAATACTTTTTGTCTTTTCAGTTTTGATTATCATATAAGAAGTTCTGCTATCAAAGCGAAAACAATTATTTTCCAGACACTGTCCGAAATGACATAGAAAGGGTTTTTTGATATTTAATATTTTGTTTGAAAAAATCAAAAAATCAATGTTAAATATGTAACTTTGGAATATAGTAATCAAAAATTTAAATAAATTACAAATTTAATTTTTTACGCAGAAAAAATATTGAAAATAAATAGTTTTTGGCACGAGGAGACCCATGTAACCATGCAAGTGATTCATTTCTGGTATGACATTCCTAAAGTATGAGCAACTAAATATTTAGTGCATCAGTTTTTGTATGTATGTGCATACAGTAAGTACGTGTATTTATATTTTTTAGTATTCATCTAAATTTGTACATACATGCTTACACTCCTAAATATTTAACAAATTATATTTACTAGCAAACATATTCATTTGGCTATTTGTTCTATATCGTATGCACGTTTGTATCTATGTGCGTATATTATCTATTTACATTTCCAGATGCATACGTGAGGGGTCTATTCAGTCAACTGGAAAATCTGGCGCTCGTGTGCGCAACTATCAATATAGACATCTGTTTGTATAAGCATTCACGGTCCGAATACGAGATCGCGACCAAATTTAAGTGAATTGTTTAGCAAAATTCAAGAACAGAACATACTCATAGCGCCGTGAATGAAAAATCTGTCTTCTTGTTAATTCATGACTAATTGTGCTTTCCGCAAAAAAGGGGGAAAAAAGAAGAAAGGTGAAGAAAATAATGACAACAAAAACCGCAAAAGTTTTCGGGTAACATGTGCTCTCGCGATTTCATGAAATTCGTTTGTGTGAATTTCACGCTTGTAAAATTTTTATATACTTGCACCGTATTTTTAAAAATCCACACATGATAACTATATGTAAACAAATTTTGTTGATTTTTAAATATTTTAGGCGTATAGCTTGACATGCCTTTTACTCATACATAAGTATAAGTACGTGTATGTATATATGGATCACTGCAGACGCGGTACGGAGTAGCACAAGATAAATAAACAGTTCGCACCACACTTTTCTTATTTTAAATTTCTCGGGTTGGATTGGGTTATAGTGGCTCGTCTATTTCTTATTCGAAATATAGCTGAAAAGTTCCATAAAACCGGCGTGTTCCATTATCCACACTCATGCACAACAACGCGATGCATTTTGAACTTTGTTTTGTCGTATTGGCTTACACATTGATCTGTATGCATTTTGTTTAGCTTTTGAAGAACACATTTACGCTTCCACCAACCTCAAAGAGGGACTACCGCCATTGCAACCGATTGCCGCGAGTAAACACTTTTTTGCACATTGCATTTGTGACGTCGTGGAAATTCGAGTTAAATATGTTTTTATTTCGATCTTTTCAGAAAGTATGGAATATTTGTTTAACTTTCTTCAAAGTAAAGTATTGATCACTCGAGCACGTATGATTCGATCAGGGCAAAAAGTGGCAATAAGCACATACATATGTATATATTTTTATGCACCCGAATATATTTTGAGGCCAACTGGAACACAACTAAATACATAAACACTAATAAACACATATACACATATACACATAAACGCTGGGCAGTGTTAAAACAGCGTGTTCGAAACTTTAATAAACTAAATCGGACGTAATTTTGTATTTTTTATTATCGATCTTCATCCACCGTCTAGCCGATAACGTTGTGGATCCATGCTTGAAAGAGCTTCAATAATGGGAAATGAAAGTCTTTTGTTTGTTTTCTCCAAAATTCGTTGATCAGCTTAGTTTGCGAAGTTTCAAATTATTTACAATAAAGTCAGCCCACCATTAGAAGCAAGACTTCATAATTCGAAATATGCCTGCACCGGATCTCACAACCGACACGCATTCATTCCGACACCAAAATAAACACTACTCGTTCGTTTGTGCCGACGAAGGCATCTTAGCCACGGCAACTGCCAAAAGAACATTCACAGCCTCTAAGATTTTCAAAATTTTCATCTCTTGGATTCAACGGCAACTGAGCGCCAATATTGGAAAAATTCAAATGAACATGAATGGAAAATGAGTGGATCGAGTCTCTTGCTTTCTCACTTCCAATAAGAACTCATTTGATTTGTTTGCAGCACGCAGATCCACCATATGTAGGTGCACGAAAATTGGCGGCAATTAATGTCAAAGGGTATGTTATGCCAGCATGCGGCATCCAGGCATTGCTCTGCAATTTTCTCTTTAGTAGCGCCATTTATAAGCGCAAGGTGTATTCACTTCACTGGTAAACACTATGCGTTGAAGTTTGCTGCTCATTAAAATGCTTACTTCCGGTCACATGCGCGCCTTCAAATCGAATGACAATGTTTGCTGGCTAAATGAGCTTTTTGTCCACATAATTTTTTCGGACCAAACTAACACAGCAGGCATCATCAGACTTTGATACTTTAGTACATATTTTTATATCTTACATAGTTATGAGTTTGAAACTACATAAGGACCAACAATATGTCAAGCAAAAACACAGACTACTAGGCAAAGGATTTTTGTACGGGGCGTACAAGTATGATATGCTTGTGTTGTGGCTGTGTAAAAACAATACACTCAATAGATATATCATTGTAAGTGTTTAAATAAACTGTGATTCTAAGGGTAGGCCTGTAAAGCAGTTAAGATTGAGCACAGTGTTCTGGTGTGAAAGCGCGTACTTTTAAAATATTAAAAATATAATTATTTCTCTGCTGTTGACCTCTCACAAACTTGATATGTTGACAGTGCTAGATCTAGATGTCTATATTTAGATCCCAAATCTGAAAACCACTACTTAACTATTCTCTCAGGTATTTTGAAGCTGCTTTTAATTTTGTAAATATATAAGTATGTACATTTTTTTATTTCGTATTCGAAAAATAGTCAATAGATATTTCCTACCGTTCCAGATAAGAGATAACAAGTAGTTCATATGCTATTATATATACATATATATATATTATTAAGCATAGTTATCATATGTGGATTTGTTGTGGATAAAAATACGGTGCTAGTATATAAAAATTTCACTCAATGTAAAACCAGTCATTTGCTCTGTAGTGAGAAATGAGTGTTGCGGGCAGTCGAGCATTGAGTACCATGCACCTAGTGGACGTTCAAAAGGTGGACGTTTACGGACAAAAACCTGAGAATACCAAAAATAATTTTGGATAACCGTAACATGAAACCGATTGTGATAGATGACATTCAGAGATATGAAAGAAACACCTTAGACATATCGTGAGTGAATATTATTTTTTGGTATTCGAAAGCTTTGTGAAAAATGTGTACGCCGTAAGCTTAAATTAATAAAAACGATGACTTTAAGATGGACAAAATTGGTATTAACAAGTAAGGAAGGGCTAATTTCGGGTACAACCAAACATGTTATACTCTTGCAATTTGCAAGAATCAAAGCGAGGGAAATACTTTAAAGTGTAAAACCAATCATATACAGTAAGGTCAGTCGGATGTTCTAAAATCCTGATATTAGTTATATAGGGGCTAGGCCAAGTTTTCGCTCAAATTTATCTATTTTAGGCACAAAGATACATTGTTATGAATAAAACACGCTCTCTTATTTTCATTGGAATAACTCACATATTCGCCGATATATGCGATACAAAGTCACCCGGAAGTTCGAAAATCTTTATATTAAGTATATGGGGGCTAAGGGAAGTATTGGTCCCGATTCAACCCATTTTTGACATACAGACATACCATTATAAGAGAAGGGTTATCCCTTAATTTCAGTTACATATAGCACACATTGACCGACATTTTCGATCAAAATTCGACCATAGGTACCGGGGTCTAAATATTCGGTACATAGGGGCTTGAAAAGTTGTTATTTGACTTTTTTGGTCATAAAGTGGCACACACTTAGGACAAAGTGCAAAGTATTATCCCGTTATACTAAGTGCATCTTTATTTGTGTACATGAAACTGAACGAATTAAGTGGATTTAAAATTGTGTCATACGGGAAGTAGGCGTTGTTCTTATCCGATTTCATCCATTTTCACAATGTGATATAAAACTATAAGAAGAATGTCACGTACAGAATTTTGTCGAAATTGGTTGGTCGGGTCCCGATATATGGGATTTCACTATAAAGTCGGCGGTGCCACGCCATCGCTCAATTTTCACACCGACTCGCATAAAACTCTTTCAAAGCATCTAGTTCGTAAAATTTAATGTCTCTTTCGTATTCAGTTGTTAGTAGTTTTTAACAGTGCCGTTATATGGAGAGCGAGCGGGATTATCCTCCGATTTCATCCATTTTCAGACTGCCGGTAGAAGTTCCTATAAGAATTATACTTAGCAAATTTGGTTATTATAGCTTAAGTGCGTTAGGAGATATATACTTTAAACTTTTTAGAGGGCGGGCTTCGCCTAATTTTGAAAAATGTGTTCCCACAAGTACCCCTTACTACTGCGATCCCCTGTACAAAATTACAGCTTTATATCTTAATTTAGTGCCTAGGTTTGGTACTTTATATGTTTTCGGTTAATAGCTTTTTGTGTATGTGGCAGTGGTCCGTCTACGAACTCGAAATTTTTATACTAAGGAACCTACATACCAAGTTCATCAAGATATCTCAATTTTTCCTCAAGTTACAGCTTGCACTCACGGACGGACGTAATCCTTATCATTTATATATGTATATAGTAAGTATATAACTCTATATCAATCTCGCTTATTTTTAGGTGATACGTACAACCGTTGGGAGAACAAAACTATAATGCTCTGGAACAACTGGTTGCAAGAGTACTCGTATAAAAAGTTGAAAGATCAGAAACGATGAAAAGCATAGGCAAATGATCCGAAAATCTTAAATTGACGATTGTTTGAAAGCATCGTGGTTTGTAAAAATAAGATGTTGTGAAAGAAAATTAAAAAGTACTAGCTCTTATTAAAAATAAATAACATTTAAATTATATTGTGATCGTCTTATAGGCTTCAAAATTTGGGCTCTCTTAGGAATTGCTTTAAAATTAATTTTTCTTTGATTAATTTTTTTACAGAATTTAAAATAAGTTATAATATTTATATATTTTATTAGTTGGTTATTTTTAATTAATACAGTTGATTAATCTTTATCTCCGCTAACCACAAAAGTAAAACATTCACTGAATGTTTTAATAATTTCATTAATTATTGCACCGAACATAATTGCAACTTTGTGTTCATCATATTATTTCGACTGATGAAGATCTCAGTTAGAGATAACAAGAACAACTTTGTTGTACTTTTTTACAACAATGCCAGAGAATAATAGAAATATGGAAAACACATTCTATCAAAATTATTCACAAAATTTGTTTCACTGTGAAAAGTAACTAGTAAATTTTCATTTACATAAAAATGCGCTGGCATCACTCG
Source organism: Bactrocera neohumeralis (assembly GCF_024586455.1). Lineage (NCBI taxonomy): Eukaryota > Metazoa > Arthropoda > Insecta > Diptera > Tephritidae > Bactrocera > Bactrocera neohumeralis. The sequence continues at coordinate 41,044,354 of NC_065922.1, forward strand.
TTCATCTTTTATGAAAAGTACATACACATCCGCAACCATAGGCATTATGTACCGCAATTTATGCTATATCCATACATGCATATCGCCATTTCATATGTACAATGGTAGAGATGGGTCCGTGTAATTTTCGCTTATGATTATTACTTATTATGAACACTTTAACATATTCACGCATGCGTCCATAACAGAAAAAATATGTTTACGTAAGTATGTCTTTCGTTTAACATTTGCATCTTTGGTGAACGGCAGAGAATATCAATACAGTACGCAATAATGATTCGAAGAGCTGTCCACTTTTATACAGTCAACCATTTCTATAAAACACTGTACCACTTAAAGAAATGTACAGTGAAGTATCAGACTAGTCAGGAAATTTACCAGTTTGTTTCTAGCAAATCATCTCTGAAATCTAACTAATCAGACTTACTGTTTGTTCAAAATTAACTCGTACTGAACCATATAAACTGCTCGCGCAAACTGTATCGATAAAAAATTGATACAACGCTTGCTACGAAATCGATGAAAATACAGTTACCAGTTACTCGTACAGAAGGCTTTTGGGGAATTTTACTCTCTCTTAGACACAGGTATTTGAGTAGTACTATAAAGCATTCAGTGAAGTTTGTTATGACGATAACATATAAAAAGTTAAAGAAACACTTGAAAGTCGTCGGCAAAGGATGCCAACATCTCTTTTGTATCGACTCAATCATTTTGATAAATGTTTTGGTTATGAGGCGTGTCAATGATAGACTCATATCAAACGAACTGAAGCAAAAACGACGTCGAGTATAGGTCGCAATAGAGATGATAATAACGTAGCTGAGAACGTTATGCTAGTATCACATCGAAACAGTCCAACAGTTTAGCGAATGACGCTCGAAAAATCACCCGAAACCGAAAAATTCAAAACTAAACTGGACTAAGCGTTGGTGTACTTATATTGGCTTATGTACTTATATTGGATTTGAATTATATTACGTGAAAATATAATTTGTTGTGTCAGATCGGGTAAAATTTGATCAGATGGTATACAATTAAATAATATTTTTCAAATATATTATTGTATGTAATAGTTTTGCTTCATAATCGAACTAAAACTTTTTTGTAGAGCATATGCGTTGAACTTGTCCTCCTGATGTCCTCATGCTGAATGGAAAAAATAGGAATGGATACACTTCACTGACAAGTTGGATTTTTGGTGCTTACGATGGTATTTGTAATGTGGTTCAAAAGTAGTTGTTTTGACTGCTGGGCACACATGTCTGTGATAGTGTTGGTGCTTTATACCCAGATGACCGTCTGTGTCTGCGATAAAATGCCGGCTATTGAAGAGGACTTGACGCGTGCCATCGCGTACGCAGCGTATCCTTTACACATGACGCACAAGTGTCGCAAATGATTAAGATGCAACTGTAGCAACGCAACATATTATGCCTTCCGCATTGAGTAAGATGTTAGCAGCAACAACAACATTTGAATGTATAGGCACATATAAAAAAACAATAAAAAAATTTAAATGATAGCAAATGGGAAATCAAAAACATGTCACGCAAACAAAATTAGTGGGACGAGTATGTCATGCACACATATGCATACATATGTATATACGCTCAAACATTTGACTGAGAAGTATTATTTAGTTTATTCCAATATTTTACAACTCCTATTAAATAAGTAGACACCAATGTAACCTTTGCTTTCAACAAGATACCAGTTTCTTGTTGTTGGTCTACTAGCCACGGCTTCTATATTCTATTATGTATGGTGGTCGATCTAGTAGATCGGAGAAAAGAAAAGCTTTACTCTTCGGTAAAATTCTTTTTAAAGTAAATGACATTGATAAGGTTAATGGTTATGGTAATGTAAGTAAGTAAATTAATCCTTAATCAGTGAAATAATGCAACTTTGTTGCAAGTTGCTTAGCACAAACTTTATCAACAACTGTTCTACAGCGTGAAATAAAACCAGGCATCATATAAAACGGGGCATTAATACACTGTACAACTCATTTAGGCTTAATAAGTGAGTAAACAATTTTACTTTGGATCTATAGGCCAAATTTCTAATGAAACAACAAAAATAAATACGCTATAGTGGTCAGACATCGGCGGTTTGGACACAGCTGCTTCTTGGTTAGAAAAGGAAGTGTGCAAGATTTCAGATACTTTAAAAACCTGATGGTTCGCATATGGATGACATGCTTAGTAATCCCCTCTTCATGATTTTCAAAATAGGGTTACGTGGGAAGTAATGAACTTAGGCCCATCATAGAATTACCGCTACATAATTTAGGCTTCTGCTGTTAATATTTTATAATTGGCTACTATATGTGGTTTTAAACAATATCACTTTACTGGTGATGGGCTTATTTTGCATTCAATTGCTTTTGCCTTTCTCTATTCCTTCAAGGATTTAAAAGTAACCGTTTTGAGGACCAATCCCGTTTACTCTGTGCAGTGTGTTGCAAGAGCATAATAATAGTGAAATTTCGTATTACAAACAATCGGCATTCCATGCTATGCTATATTCTTGAGGACCATGCTACATGTGCTGACCTAACATATGTATGGATGTATATGTAGTTCAAGTGCAATGAACGCATTATGCATTACAGCATCAACAACAACAATAAAACAATAGCAAAAAATATGCTTTCAGTCAAAACATAGGCTCCTATATACTTTGAACAATTGTTTCATTATAAGGCTGGACGCATTTTATGGTCAAGCTTTCATCGGTCGAGCGGTGACAATGAACTACATATTTCTAAAGCTTTTATCAATGCGTAACTTAACCGCATTGCATGTAAAGAATGCGTAGACAACCATCCAAAGAGTAAAAGAAATTGAACGTTGACACCATCAGCAAACAAACAAAAACCATAAAGCCTTAAACATATGCTCTTGAAAATACTTTACGAATGGTCAGTTGTTTGGCAGATTGACTTTTTGTGGATATATGTATAAAAACGCAATGGAGTAGTGAACCAATGTTTCAAATTTATTAATAAATTTCTATTGATAAAGTTAAGTGAATAAGTACCATAAAAGTGTTCTGAATAAAATGCGTAGTGCATGCTATGTGCACCTCTATCCAGAACAAGACTACCAGATAATTCATCTATTTTTAAACTAATTTTTCATTTCGGCATGGAGTCTATAAGTGGAAGTCGCACATGCCCAGCGGCGGCGAAATAGTTTTATTATCAGGCATATGTTTATGTTTTGTTCATCGTATATTTTCAGCAGTCATTGCAACATATGTAAGTAAATCACAATGGCCAAAATGTGAAAAATAATTGAATTGACTTTTCCACGGGAAGAGCAAAGAGAGAACATAGAAATAATTTGCTTCATGTAATGCCTGGACTTAATCATGCAAAGTTGTCTCACTCTCAGAAACATAAAAAGGTTCGAGCAATTTATTGTCATCCCCATGAGCAAATTGGGTGCTCTGGCAGAGTTTTAGACGGGCCTAAGGTGTTATCTGCGTAAATTGGGATACTGTCCCATTGACTCTGGTTAAAATAATATAATAAATTTTCACCCTTAAGCTTGTTACTATTTGCTTATGTACATACATATATTGTTTATTAAAAAACTCAGCTGACGAATCGAATTGATATCGGGATATCTGCTTGTTCATTCGTTAACTTGAGTAGAATTTGAAATCAAGTTCGTCTGGGCCAAATGCGACCTTTTTACAGTAATTAGCTGCTACTTGACGCCAAGCGATAGTATACAGGAATTCCAAGGAAAGCTCGACAATATAGAGGATACAGCCAGGTCTATAGAAGGTCAATTGATTATCGCCGGAGACCTAAATTCCAGAGCCGTAGAGTGGGGTCTACCAAGCACGGATTCGAGAGGAAAGCGCATTCTAGAAATGGCTGCGCGGCTAGGGCTAGTAGTGCACAATACGGGAAATGCAACCACGTTTAGAAGACCGGGATGCGAGGAAACCACACCAGACATTACCCTATCAACAGAACGCATGGCAGGCTCAATAAAGAACTGGAAGGCCTGGAGGATTACACTGGCAGCGATCATCACTACATCTCATTTATGATCGACACGGGAACAAGCGTTAACCAGCAGAGGAAAACAACTGGAGCACGAAAGTGGAACATTGCGAAGCTTGATACTTCGAAATTAATCTCCGCAATAGACGATCAAAACCCATCTAGCAACTCCCCCATAATTGCAGGAAAAACTGTCGAGCACACAATGCTTAATATAACAAGAGCCTGCCAAAAAGCAATGCCCAAGGCCTCCCACAGGAAACATAAAGCAGCAGTTTACTGGTGGACTTAAAATATAGCCCAACTCAGACGGACATGCCTCCGCCTTCGCAGATCCTACACGAGATCCAGACGCAGAGGAGCCGCAACTCAAGATGCCGATCAATACAAATTAGCAAAGAAGGAGCTAAAGCATGCCATCGACGACAGCAAAAAGAAAAGATGGGAGGAACTACGCGAGGATATAAACAGAAACCCCTGGGGACTCGGGTATAAAATAGTGATGAAGAAACTCGGCGCTCGAGCAAAGCCACCTAATCTAACCGTTGCCAAAATGGATAACATTGTGAACGCACTATTCCCCATACACGAAACAAGGGCTAGGGACCCAGAAGACATTCTAAGACCGACGCAAATCCCCCGGTTTACCCTTGAGGAGCTGCAACTAGCCACTGCCAAGCTCAAGGCCAACAAATCACCCGGACCGGACGGGATCCCATCAGAAATTCTCAAAATAATCGCTGCAGAGCGCCCAGGAGTACTACTGAACATGTACAACGCCTGCCTTGAAGCCGGAATATTCCCTGAACCCTGGAAAAAGCAACTGCTGGTGCTAATCAGTAAGGGAAAAGGACACCCCAATTCGCCATCAGCATACCGCCCTCTATGTATGCTTGACACAGCGGGAAAGCTAAACGAAACCCTGCTTAAACCCAGACTTGAAGCGGCTATCAACGAAGCTGGAGGACTGTCCCCTAGACAATATGGCTTTAGACCCGGCAGATCAACCATAGGAGCAATAAAATGCGTCATTGAAAGCGTAAATACAAAAGAATAGTGTTGCTGGCGACTCTAGATGTCCGAAACGCCTTCAACAGCGCTAGATGGGTAGATATGATCGACGCTCTCGAGAAAAGCTTTACGGTACCCGACTTCCTCAGGGCCGTGGTGCGGAGCTATCTTAGCAACAGGAAACTGCTATACGAAACCAAAGAGGGATCACGACAGATAGCGGTCACGTCAGGAGCAGCACAAGGATCCATCCTCGGACCAGACTTATGGAACATTAGCTATGACGTTATATTAAAACTAGAAATGCCAGATGAATCATATTTAATAGGCTTCGCGGACGACATTGTAGCAGTAATTACAGCAAGGGACACAGAAGAAGCGCGAAGAAAGTTGAACCAGGTCATGATACGGACCCAAGCATGGCTCGACTCACACAGCCTCCAGCTCGCTACGGAGAAAACAGAGCTACTGCTGCTAACAAATAAGCACATACCTCTCGAAATAAGCATGCACACAACTGAGCCGACTAATGGCCAACATAGGAGGCCCCAGTCAAGAAAACAGAAAGCTCCTAATGTCGACAACAGTCAGCGTTTTATTATACGGAGCTGAGATATGGGCAGATGTGCTTAAAAAGGAAAACCGGCGTAAGGTAGCGGCCAGAGTGCATCGCACTGCAGCCCTCAGAGTTGCATCAGCCTACCGAACAGTGTCCGGCGAGCCAATATTAGTTATAAGCGGAAATGCCCAAATTGACCCTCTAGCATACGAAAGGAAAAAGCTGTGGGAGTCATCCGATAACAACAAGAGCGCAATAGAACAAATAAAAAAAGAAACATTAATAACATGGCAACAAAGATGGGACACCGAAAGTCGCGGCAGATGGACGGATAAAAGATCTAGACTCATGGACAGGCCGAAAATTCGGAGAGGTAGATTTTTACACAACCCAGCTGTTATCCGGTCACGGGTACTTCAAAAAGTACCTCCACAGGATGGGAAAAGTCGAAGAGCCGTCATGCCTATATAACGACGCGACAGAAACGACGCGACAGAAGACGACGCTGAACACACATTCTTCGAATGTGCGCGTTAGCAAGGAGAACGCACCGCTGTAGAGGACCTGGTTGGCCCAATAAACGCGGACAATTTAGTCAGCGTTATGTTGGAAAGTGAAGAAAACTGGGGGATCATCAGCAAAAAGCGGGACCTGGACGCAGGTGCGCAGATGTAAATCTCTCAATGAGAAAAATGGAACGCCACCCTGAAGTAATGCAAACGCAGTCCCAGGGTGGGCGACGGTTCCTTAGAGGGGGGGTTTTTAGTGACCTGCAAGTGGCACATACCGCTGCTGTGACGATAGCACCGATGATGCGGAAGGCATTTTCCACCCCCTCGCCCGAAAAAAAAAAAAAAAGTTATATCAAGAATATGGAAGAAGTTTCCTTTGACGCTCTGAGCAAGTTATTGTCCTGTTTTTGTTTTTAACGCAAATTTTGGTAAATACATACTATGTAAAATACTTGTGTCTCATATAACTATAACCAGGATTTTCGAAGAACCGGCTGACTTTACTCCATAAGATTGGTGATGGTATGTGTGGTTATGAAACACAGTGAACATTTTATTAGTATGTGGCATGTTAATACATAGTATATACTATTGGCAAAAATATACGAAGTCAGGTCGATATTATTCCAACTCCCATATACTTCGTATAATAATTTTCGTTTTTCTCACAAACCTATGGCGAATATGTCAGTCAGTGTATGAGTTATATATATAGTATATATATAATTTCTTGGATTCCGAACCTTTGGTTGACGGTTTGTACCTTAAGTTATTTCCCTTGCTTTGATGCTTGCATGTTGCAAGCGTATAAAATGTTCGGTTGCATCCGTACATCCGTCACACCTTTTACAAAATTAAACATTTTATTCAGCCATTATCACTATATCAAAATCATTTTAAATATTTTTAATATCAAATACTTGAGTATATTAACTGTCTGTTAAATAATTTTAGAAAAATGTGTAATGAATTTATTTCTTATGCGGAAGCATCTCTTGCGTTCGCATATACATAATGTACATAGCATATGAAGGAATACTTTCAGTTCTCATTCCCTTAAGATGAACATTATCATTATAGTTTTTACCATCGTCGATTTGCAGCTTATTTTCCCTTAGAAATAGAGCAATAATGATGGTAATGATGTATTTGGATGGCTGCCCATATCCGTCTGGTGACTTGAAGAGTATACATAAGTGCACGATTACACGCGTTTATGTATCTGTTTGGCAACACCGTACTGCTAGTCACTCTGAAAGAAGGTGCTACTTGAATAATGCTAATCTAAACAATAAGTCTGTTGGTACACAGACACATACGATTATAGTATTCACTTACATTAGGGCGGAGCAATTCATTGGTGGCCAAATGTTAGAATTCTACGTTATTGATAACCAAAAGTCAACACCTCAAAGAAAGTCAGCTTACAGTGTTGTCAATTATCGTAATTTTATGTATATGGATATCTGTCTGTAATTTCTAGTTCGTAGCCAAGCCGAATTAAAGGGTTTTGATTTCATAATTATTTGTTTGGGAAAAGCGTTAAGCGGTTTTTAATCTATCTCTGTAAATATTCCGATTTTAGAAGTTCTATCACCTCAGAAAGGAGGTTATGCAGCAGAAAATAAAATGGAGAATTTTTTTGAAAATAATTACAAGTTTTTTCGAGTTTCTTTGAGTTTTTTCTTACAGTCTATTTTAAGAAACAAGTGAAATATAATAAAATTTGTCTTTTGAGCGATTTTTTATGTATGCATATATGTATATTTACATAAGTATATAATTGAAATGCACCATTTTATTAGAGAACCCTAATGTCCGTGCTTACCGACATACTTGTAAAGAAAAATAGTGCAACTCATTGTACATTTAAAAAAAACTTGGCTGATATGAAATACTGAAATGAGTGAAAATGGAAGAATGTAGATTTAGGCAGCAATTTGCATTTGCATTTCCGGCATAGACGTCTAAACTGTGTTGCCGTTGTCTAGCGGACTGCCTTGTTGGGTGGCTGGTGGCCCCTTGTTGGTGCAGCTGTTGAGTAGCAACAACACGCCATTGGCGATACCTATAATTCGTAAAGAGTTTTCATAATTTTTGACCCCACCAAATTATAAACTGAGTTAAAAGTGTGAAAAAATCAAATCGGTTATTACAAACGCGCACATGATATATATTATATTATTTGCAGAGTTCGCCTTTCTGTGAGTGTACTTTTTAAAATGTCTGTTAGATATGTACATATGTATGTATGTATGTATGCACATTTATACAAAACACTTTTCAACAAGCCATGGCAGTGTAGGGTATATAAACACAAACAAACGTACGAAAAAATATGTAAGTTTGTTTGTTTATTATTTACCATCTTCTTTTTCCATCGAGTTAAAGAGTGATAGTGAGTGATGGCTGCAGCATTTGGACGTCCAACTGGCTTTTATACTTCTAATGGCCAATTTGATTGTGCTCACAATGTATTGCACATTCACACACAAAACTGAAAATAAGAGATATATGGTATACAAGGCGACAGTGCAGCCAATTCTCTATTGAAAGTGAGAAGTGTGATGATTCCATTAGATATATGCATACATACATATTTTTTGAGTGCTGAAGAATTCCATAAAGACGCTTTACTAGTGCATAATCTATTATTAAGATAAAATTATTATGTTATATATCACTAAAATGTTCTAGTCGTTAGTATGTATATATATTTTACTTTCTTTTATGTAACTTTCGCGAAACTATGTTGTTGGAAAATTCGCCATACATATTTTTTCGTGGTTTGAACTCGTAAAAAGTGAACTTTCTTGCAATAGAAATAGGGATTTGGCAACCCTATTGTTGCATTTTTTCAAAGCGCTACATTTACAGTAATTTAAAATATTCGCCTCGGCCAAAAAATGGAATTAAGTCGCGAACCTTGACGCGCGATTATTTTTTACAAATTTCCACGTGGATTATCTCATCAATAGTACATCGATTAAATTTTTAGTAATGAAGCCCATCAAGGACCAATGTTTATAGATATTATATGAATCCAATCGAGGTCGTAGATCACTCCAAAATGAATTTCGTGAAGGTTGTCCAAAATCAGTTTTTGTTCCGGATATATTGATGCTACGCGCAACTGTCTATCGTGAGATTGAGACAACTATAGGCATTAGTGGGACCAGAAAACACTCAATACATTTGACTGTAGAAAATTTATTTTTCAGGTTGGACCTCACACAATTTTCGATCGTTCTAAAAAATGTTTAAAAAATATAGGTTTTTTGTGCATACCTGTCTATGATAGGCTCAAAAGCAATGCTGGAAAACTCTGACTTGTCTCGGCCTATATGCCACATGACGCCGAGGTGGAGCCACCTTCTGACCTGCTAAGGGGAGCTCTGGCATAGGCCAAACAAAGAAGAATATGCCCGAATGCCAGGCACACCGTCTGAGGAAGCTCGGATGCAAATGCAAAGCGTGAGATGTGTTACTGCTAGAAGGGCGGAAGTTCTTGCGTTAAGCTAACATCATGGAATTCATCTATCAGATCTAGCTTGGAATGCAAAACGTATAGAAAACATTTCAGAAATATCAATTGGGAGCTCTATTGCAGGAAGTTTCGAATAGCTCTTCAACCCTTTTGTTTTGTTTTGCGTATGTCGAAGACAGTCGACACTGCTTTACTTATGCTTATGCTTTCTCGACATCGTTGGAGCCTTCAACAATGTGCGGCCAAAGCAGAGGTTAAAGGTCTCAAAAAGTTTGAAGTTGAATCGAACCTCAAGCACCTCACATGTATGTACATATATAGCCTTCTTAGCGACAGAACGATCGCAGCGAAGCAGAATAGTCCAAAAACATCCCGAAAGGTTAACGGTGGTACACCGCATGGTGGAGAAGTTCCCCCACTACTTTGGATATTGGTGGTTAACGACCTATTTAAAGAACTCACGGAACGAGGCCGTGGTACCCAAATGAGCATCTAGAAGCGGCCTAGCCGTATAAGATCCCAAACGTCCCATGACTCTACCAAACCGTAGTCAAGCTAATAATGGTCTCCACAAGGCAAGGCGAAAAGACTACACTTGCTAAAAAGCTTGAACGTGTCCAAAGAGTGAGTCGAATTTAATGCAGAAAATGAGTCTCAACCGAAATTAATCAAGTTCAAAATTGAAAAAAATTATTTCGGCAGATATGATAGTTTGTCGATAAATTTCAAAATCCAACAAATGCGTCAAAAACATTCATCAGAACAAATTGGGTTAACACCACCATCATGAGTGCTCATTATCTCGGTATAGTAATGGTGTAAATTAGTGTTTAATTGTTTGGGATTGTCAGGTACTGGGGGGAACTGCGGAAAAGTTAAATATATTATTTCCATCATAAATGGCACTCCGCGAAGAAAAAGACTTGCAGTTGCAAGTACAAAATTATTTAGTCTTGCTAGTTAATAATCTTTAATATTTATTCAAAAGAATGCGAACGAAGCCGCAGGAAAAGCTATTTTTCTGTAAAAAGAAATTTTATTTCAAACTATTCATCGAATAAAGTCTTAGGTCTAAATTGAAGTGCCACACGTTTTGATAGCTTATTTGTTTTTTATTTTGTGTTCATTAATTTTTGCATAGAAAGAAGCCGCTCCACATAAGCCGAAGAATACCTCAGCAATATCCACCAGATTTGAATGGAAGGAAAAAGTCACAAATGTGCGTACTTTGTAATCACGTTGGTGTAGTCACAGGTAGCCCTTAATGTTATTTAAACATACATTCGTGCTCTAATGATTTGAGAAACTGGGCATTTGAAGGAGTCCAAACAGGGACTTGGCAACCTTCTCTTAAAATTAATTTTGCCCTTTTTCTTCAGTTATGTCGCACATATAAAAGATGTCTATATAAAATTAAGATATAAAATTTCGATTGGTTCCTTCGGTAGCAGAAATTATGCCTAAGAGGTTTTTAAGTGGTTACATGGGTTTACGGGTTTCAAAAAAATTCAGTGTTTTTGAAGTCAGTTGGCAAGATTTCTCGAGAACTACTCAACCGATCTTCATGAAATTTGACACATTGTATTCCTTTAAGATACACTTTGTAAGGACTTGGACGAAGAACTTTTTTTTTTGATTACAACTATTTGAAAAAAAAAAAATTGCGAAGTTTTCTGTTTTTTGTAAAAATATCTGCCAAAAATCCAATTTTCAGTTTTTTTTTTCGTCCAAGTTTTAAGTTTAACTAAAACACGTATTTTTCACTTTAGATGATCCGGTAAAGAGTTATCCTGCCAACGCAGGCGCATCTTTTTTCCGAGGGGTGATCGGAATCCAAAAAATTTCAGAATTTCTTTGTTAATAGTGTGAGTTTGTAGCAATAAAAAATTCCAATAAAATATTTAATTTTTTATATTATAAAAAAAATTTGAAAAAAGGCAGTTTTTTAATTAATATTTTCTTATTAAAAGAAAAAGAAAATACACAAAATTTAAGCAGTTAAATTTCCAAATTACTTATGTAAATGCAAATGTGGATTAATATCAGGCGTATATTTAAAATAATAAAATTTCAAAAATATTTAATGGGGCAGATTCAACAAATATATATTGAATATGAAAACTATACGTGTCATTTACAGAGAATGCCTTTAAAAACAGAAATGATTTTTTCCAAGTAGCTAGCGACTACCGTTGATTTCCTAAATTTACACCTTTTACTTTTCAACCGGTGCTATAAAATTGAGTTCGTTGTCAGCCAATTCAGGAAGAAACTGTTTTCGTAGAGAATGTTAGCATGTCTATTTAGATTTGTGTTTTCAATTTCTATGATATCACAAAAACTTCATAATTTATATTTACAAACAAAATCCAGCATTGAAAAGGAGAATTATTGATAAAAACTTCGGAAAAAAATAAACACTTAATATAAAAACTCTTCAACTGTGCTGTAATTTCATTTTTGAATTTACGCTTTTCCGATGTTCACTCATAAATATTTATGTTATTTTACAGTACAGCTAACATTTGCGCCTTCTCTATTAACACTCCGCTAACAGATTATTGAAATTCTCTGGTACTAAACTTAGCAAAGACTTCTACCCAACTTCCTGCTTTCATACCATTCAAAAAGTGGTACCGACAGGTGGCGCAAAAGATATATCAAAGCTAAGTAAGTTTAGTACAGTCGATAATGCAGTTATAAATACAGAACGCCTCATTTATAACAGTTTGCGTTTGCTCAAAGCAAATACAGAATGCCACAAATGTTCACAACTTTTGAGTAATTTCGTGGAAATATATTTAACTATGCAAGAATGCTTGCATATGCATACTACATAACATCGTTTAGTAATATAATATCTAGTATTCAGCGACTAAAATAATTAAAGAGACTTTTACAAATAAACAACAAAATATTTTTTAGAAATGTTGGGACTTGTTTTCAGAAGAGTGAACGACGCGAAATTTTGAGCTTCAACTGCATCCGGGCAATTATACTTGCAAGCAGTGTAATAAAACAGTGCAAATTCTTAATAATACCTACATATGTACAGCGAACGCTCGTAAACGTGAACACGCTTTTTTGTGTATTGACGATTCTAAAAAGTGAACAAAAAATATTTGAATGTTTAAAAGTATTTTGCATCGACCTTGAATTTAGGAATACTCCTAAGTATGGTAATTAACGGTTTTTTTCTATGGTTGCATTTAACAGGCAACAAATTTCAGTCACAAGTTTGGATTTGCGTGAAACGTTTCATATTAGATTTTGGCGCAAAAATGAGTTCTAAGAAACCTGCGTACTTGACATTTAAAAAAAGTGCCGAGTATGATGACCTTAGCGAAGAAATATAATGTTACTAAATCCACAATTTGTGGCATTAACGCAAAAATATATTATAAGTGATTTTAAAAAGCGCAAACAACACATTTTCTGGGCCTGGAAAAAGCAAAAACACTGCATTGTTCAAAGCTGTCTAAAATGGCATTAATGCTAAAAGAAAAATCCAAAAATTTGCCTTAAAATTTTAAGGAAAACGAAGCAGATTTTTAACTAGCAATGGATGGCTTCAAAATTTCAAGAAAAAATACAAATTCAATTTGCCTTAAAATTAGTTAAGAGAAAACTTAGAGCTAAGCAGATTTTGGTCAATCAGCTATATAATGCAGACTAGTCCGGCTTATTCTGGAAAAACGTGTTTCTCCAGTTTCGAAATAAGAGACCCTGTCGTAAGCCAGAAGAAGCAGCGAATTACGTTTTTTTGTTGCTTAAACGCCACTGGAACTCATCAGCTAAAAATCTTGTTTATTGGAAAAGCAAGGAATCCACGTTATTTTACAAGTTTTCAGTTTCCCATTGAGTATAAGAACACAAAATCCGACTGGATGTCGTCGGCTCTTTTTATTAAAGAATGGTTTCGTGAATCATTCGTTCCGCAGGTACAAGTTCCTTTTGAATTATGTACAAGGTCTGTCGCAAAAGAAACAGAACTTTTTAAATATAACTGTTTCTGGTGGCGCCACCTATTAGTGAGTATATGAAATAAAAAGTTTGATCTCTTGTTGACATTTCGTAAAAATTTTAAGACAATTGGATCGATTGAAGTTGTCCATGTTATCGATCAAAAAGTGACAGCAGCTTTTGGTCATCGGTCGTAAAATGGCACCCTGTGATTTTTACCCATTCATTTGCCCATGAAAGGACACTGGTTTCAGGACATTTCAGCTATCCAAAAGGCGACGACCGATATTCTCCAGATCATTCCGCAAATGACCTATAAAACATTTGAAATCCTAATTGACCGGAAAACGCTGTATCGGCACTTTTTGAATAAAAAATAGTTTTGAAAAATATTAATTTTTTGTTGTTTTTTTTAACAGTCCTGTTTCTTTTGCGACAGACCTTGTATGTCGAATTTTGTTTTGAAACATGCCAATTAAAGGCCTTCTCGTAATCGACAATGCTCCTTCTAGATGAAGCTGAGTTAAGAGCGGAAGATGGAAACATTTTCGCATTGCTTATGCCGCCAAACGTTACTCCCCTCATTCAAACGATGGATCAGAATCCATCGAAAATAACGAACACTTCTCCAGCCTGCTGAATAGCAGTGAACGCACAACGCCAGGAGAAGGCGAACCCGATTCCCCAATCGATGGCGATGGAGCAGACGTTCCATTGCCCGACCATGAAGAAGTTCAAATAGCAAGTACCCGTTTGAAGAACAACAAAGCGGCGGGGGCCGATGGATTTCCGACCGAGCTATTCAAACACGGCGGCGAAGAACTGATAAGGAGCATGTATCAGCTTCTTTGTAAACTATGGTCGGACAAAAGCATGTCCAACGATTGGAATTTAAGTGTGCTCCGCCCAATCCACAAAAAAGGAGACCCCACATTCTGCGCCAACTATCGTGGGATAAGCCTTCTCAACATCGCGAGAAATTCACTCTCTAAATAGTAGTAAATAGAGTAACACGAACAATGCAAGACTTATAGGAATATAAATAATGGTATATCAAAAATGTTTATCATTATACTCATCAGCCACCTACAAAAAAGGGAGCGTTTCTAATTAGCTCTCAACAGCTGTATGTAGCTGCCATACAAACATAATGATCGTGTGAAAAATATTTTGTATTTATAAAGGTTATTACAGATTCGGAGCAATCGCAGTTAACGTATTTTCTTGTTGACTTATTTATTTAAATTTCAAAATATTATTTTGTGAGAATGGATTGAAAGCCACTTTGAGCAATCTTTTGATATTCCTCAAGTTCTTGTGGTCTTCGTTTGAGTCTAGCTGAAAAGTGCTCTGAAATAACTCAATTTAATTTGATACTCCTCTCTTATATTGTGTATTTGCATAACAGTTTTTACCATATACATATTAATATGACTTCAAAACCAACAATGTATTTTTTATTTGCCAACACACTGCGAGTATTCATTTGAAATTGAATACTAGAATCATTGAAGAATTCTAAATTGAAATTCTTGAGCAGCAAACAGAGACGAACAAGAGCATTATTTGTGTTGCCCGGATACGGGCTTCTCTGTGCCTTTTCCTTTCGTTGTTTCCTCTTCTTCAAACATCTGATCTACCAAACTCGAGTTAACGCAATCAAATTTCAACATATCTAGTAAAAAGGGGTGCAAGTGGAGCAAGACAAAATATTTATTAATAGAAACTTTCTTCGCTGTCGCTTCCTCTTGCTAACCTCTATATCTAACATTGTTGAGTTTAAATGCTTTTTCAGGAGGAAATCGGCTTCAGTTAGATAACAAATATATCACCAAATGTCATAAGAAAACAATTGACTCATCAATAGGTATAATGAGAAGCCCTCATGCCGGCTTTAATATGCACGATAAATTGCTAAATATTTATTAACTTAGATATATATGTAGGTAAAGAGTTTAGAAGTGCATACAGTATATGGCCGTTAACTTTCGCATTGCATGTATTTAAGAAATGTATGAAGATCTTAGTTAATAGGTGACTTACCTGAAAAAATAGCGTGAACGCTACCCATTGATAATATTTCGTATGCTTTATTGTGAGAGGACCGCGTCCCTGCGAATTATGAACTCCAGGAAAAGGCACCTCGGAACCTTGTTTTTTCATGAAAGCGTCCACCACTGTATATGTCGAGTGTATCCAACAATACGTGTTGAGGACATCTTCGGGAATGTCTCTACAAGTCGCATCAATAAAATGAAAATTAAAAGAAAATTATGTTAATAAGACTTATTTTGGCGGCAGTGAAGTTGGTGAGGAGCGGAAAGTAACCGTTGAATTTTGAAAATTATTTAACGCTTAGCCCTGCTTTTCCTACAAAATATGTTAGTATATTGGCCGTATTAAATAATTCTCAAAATCTCAATTTATTAGGGAGATTTTACTGGGGAGGTGTGCATTTCTTAAATTTTCATTTTAAATGTGTTGGTGTTAAAATCTACATATACTAGAGAAAAGAACTCGAAACAGAAATCGGTAGCCAGAAAGTTTTAACGCTATTCTAGTTTTCCAGCCACTGGCCGAGTGCGAATTTGTAGTGTTTTTGTGCGACTACTTGATTATATAATCATTCATATTTTCGGTTTCTCTACACAGATAAAGGTGTGCATTTGTGTAGTTGTGGGTGTGTGTATGGTGTTATAGTTGGATGTGGATTGGTTTTGATTAAGTATTTAATTGGAATGCCTTAGCATCCTAATCGATCCTACCTTGTATGTACACAGTCTATGGGATTTCCTACGTACTGCCGCGTCGTAACAGCGATCGAGAATGTTATTAATAAAATAACAGTTGCATTTGTGTGTAGGCGAAAAACAGGTGAATCGATTTTGACATGAGACACCTTTTGAGAGGTAATAGTATAAAGTTGAAAGCACAACAATTCGCACCAGTTCCAAATTCCAATCGCAGTCGCAATCGCAATCGCAATGCCGTTGAATGACAATTGCAATACATTATTCGATGGATGTTGCGGCGAGCGATGAGGTCAATAGCGTACAAAAGTTGTCGTTGACGTCATCAACAGCAGCAGCAGCAAAGTCCGTTTCCAGCGAGCGCCCACCCACCGTAACGAGGCGGGAGAGTGGGAGCCAGCCGCAGCGCAGATGGAGGCGGAAGTAGCGACGATGGCAGTTGTGGCAGAGGCAATAGCAGACAGCACCGAAAGTTTGGTTTTTTCGATTTTCGATTTTGTGATTTTGTGATTTTGTACGCGCCGCAGTATTGCATTGCAATGCGATTTCAATTTCAATTTGAGTATACATGGTTTCATGGTTCGATTCGATTCGTTTCATTTTGATTTGATTTGATATGGGCCCCCAATTAGCAGGTGATAAACCAACACAGTAGCCGCGTTATATATGCAAAGTTTTTGCAGGTTGGTCGGTCGGTCGGTCGGTTGGTTGGTTGGTTGTTTGGAGACCGCGTCGTAATCAGAGTTAGAGTCGGAGCAAACGGATGAGTTGGATAGTTGGTGTTGGTGTAGAGGATTGAGGTAAAATTTTTTTGAGGAATACAAAAAAGAATTTATGTTATTGAACGAATAGCTTTGATTGTTTTATGTTATGAATGAAATGTAATGCTTTCCAACAAAAAATTGTTCAAGTTGAAAGAAAAACGTGTATGGTTTTTTAAATAAACAAAACGACTGCGTCGTTTGCATAAAGTTCGTAAATATTGGTAATAGTAAAGTCAACAGCATAATAGTTAAATACGTATTACATAATGGCGACAATTAAAACCGTAGTAATAACAATAATTATGATAATTACTGCCGACTTATGCGATTAATGAATACTTCAATAAATACATTTTTTATTACTGCAACTATGTAATTCAATTTGGTTTTACAATTAGGCAATAATTGAACAAACTGTTTAACAAGGCCAACTGTGCGGAAGAAATAAGCATTCAAACGCGCTCCGCAGGCTTTTTGACAAACCATTTGTTTAATTACTGTTATAAGATTTTGAATTTTCCAATTCTCATAATCAAAATACCAAAAGTTGGCTATGTATCAACACAAGTATTCAAATATACCAGCTGTACTCAATATAAGTATAATAATAAATAACTTAGTTACTGGTTGTACCTATGATATTAGTAAATCGCTGGTTGCTAACTGGACTTCATATTATCACATAGTGCCAATTGCATGAATTCAATTCAAATGTGTTACAGTTATTACAAAATCTTTTTGGTAATACGAAAATACAAAATAGTTTCAAATTAATTTTTCTGCACAAATGAGTGTACAATTTTGTAAGGCGGGAAGGTTATTAATTAATTTTAATATGCAAATAGGTTGTATATACGTAAACCAAAAATATATATGTAGTTCTCATGTTGCTTGTAAATTTGACGAGGTTGTAAGCAATAAACTCGATAAATATATAATTACAATAACATATGACACTTAATTGTTGTTATGGCCATAATAGTTCTATAATGAGTTTTAGAATACTTTGTATAAATGTCTAAACCTGTTCTACTTTTTGTTGTTGAATTAAACAAAACTTCTGGAAATTTTGCGTTGTCTCCAAGCTTATTAAGAACTTATTGTAAAAATGAAATAGTAAAATAGATCTTTAACGTTATATCGTATGAGTTATGTGCGATTATAGGAATGCAAACTTTCTTTCGAATGCCATTATTGAATTGATTGAGAACTTAACTGCTCGAATGTAATGATATTGGTCATTTGCATTTTAACTTTCAAAACCAAACTTTCCTTTATATTTTTGAATTTAAGCAGTCATATTTGTGATAATATTATATGAGTCATAGTACTGAGTCTGAATGAATGCAACTACATAGATATTAATACAAACTACTCATGTTGAAAATTTTCTTTTTTTATTTCAACATTTCCGGATCTGCTTGGTAAAGCCTAACAATAAGTATACAAATCATAAATCTATTTAAAACTAAAGAAGCTCAAGAATGTGTTTGAGCTTTTTTGATAGAACTTTGCTCCCTAGTAGGCTGGTAGATCACTTCTTTTGAAAGGAGTTTGATTGCAGGAATTTACCAAGGCATTAACCAATGGGCTTGGATGTTCGCAAAGTTTAGATATCGATAAGTTTTAGGAATGCACATGGTTTTTAATGTGGGTGCCGGGAAGCTGACAATTTACTAAAACCAAAAAAAAAAAAAAAAAACACAAATGATTCAGGGTAGTGTTTGAAACTGTTCAATTGAAACGTGTCTAATTTTTTCCCAGTCTGTCTTTTGCCCAGTGCGTGGCAGCCATGAATATTGCCAGCAGGTGATTTGCTGCGAAGGCCGCTCTAAGGCTTATAGAAACTGTTGTATCAAGGGGTCCAAACAAGGTCATCCTACTTCAATTGTAACCCTGAAATTGTGTCACAGTTAGTGCTAGTGGCTGTTTCACATACCGGCGACAGATATGTGGACAGGAGAAAAGACGCTGGAGAAGAGGCGCAACGAGCTTTGAGCCAGCAGTGAAGGTTGGAAGGTGAGTCTTCTGAAAGGAGCTCTCCTTCTGGCCTAGAGTAGAACGAATAGGATATGCAGAACTGCTTGTCCTTAATAAAGTTTATCATCCGCAATCGTAGGAGTTCTTACTGAACATTATTCAATAGATATTCATGCTGCAATGCTAAGAATCCAGTCGGACGCAAATGTATGGTAGAGGGTGAGGCGGAAACATCAAGGCACTTTCTTGTCCATTGTCCGGCCTTTACATGGCTGAGGTTGAAACATCTAAAAATCTCGGCAGTTATATGCACGCCGTACCAGGAGACAAAGTCGAAACTGACATCTCAACAAATTTGGCGATTTATAAAGGGCTTTATGATCAATTTTATAGGAGTTCTATGTACCACAATGTACAGGCTTTATAAGCTGTGAGCTAAGTGAGATCCCTATTAGAATCGACCATTTAATCTAACCTAACCTAACTTGACAACGGCTCAAATACTATTCCATTATAATACTTGGGGGTACAATCGACGATCAAGTTTAATGCGAATATCAGTAACCTGACTTTCGTATCTTACTCTCATTTAGTTAATGAGATGCGTTCTCTGTATTGTAATGTAAAAAGTCGCTTATTTAAGCTGAATTCCAAAATTAGGAAAATGAGTTGGAAATAATTTAGCAGTTTATTCAAACTTTACAAAGAAGTATCTTTCTTCGTATTGTGTTAATGGCATGTAATCATCATATCCATATTTATTTCATGCGCTTTACTGTTGAATCGCCCAAAGCGCAAAATTGTTATTGCGCAATATTCATTCAATAAACTTTGAATGAATGTAAAGAGATTTTACCACACTCAAATGTCATCACAAATAAGTCTACAGTCGATTTTAATTACAGTTCCATTTCAATAAAGCGATATTAACAAGTTGACGCTTGTAATTATAGTGAAGCTTAAGAATATTGTATAACAGGTGAACTTTTCAAAAATTGTGGTGAACAAATTGAAGATTAAAATGCAAATGCCTTCGGACGTTCAGTTAAATGTTTAATAATTTTCAGCAATTGTAGTTGATGTAGGAAATTTTCGTTAAATGTTAACGGCTGACTAAAATTTCGAGCTTTACAGTATTTGAATGTTCAGATTTATGAATAACGATGACTACTGAATCGATATTTTATTTTTCTTTTAATTTGAGTTATTTGCCATATGCTTTTATGTTTTCTCAGGTACACAAATTCAATTGAAAATAATTACAAAAATGAAATTTCGATAATATTAATGTTTAACATTAATTTTTACTTTTTTTTTTGATTTGGTTTATATGAAACATTATTTAATTGAAATTTTTAATGTGATTTCAAATTGTACTGTGATTTGAATGTGAAAAGTGAGCGGTGAGCAGTGAGGAGTGAAAAGTGAAGTGGTGAGTCAAATTCATGTGATTCAAGTGAGCGTGAGCTGATCACAAATTAAGGGTGACTTAGTATTTAAATTGGTATTTGTAGTTGGTAGCAGTAAGTAAGTAATAAGTAGTGAGCAAAATGTAAATTCGAACTAATTTTGTTCATTAGTTGGTGACTTGAAAAACTTGGTTCGTACCGAATTTAGTGACCTAATAATATTTAGTGAGTTCCGTGAGGTGAACTTGTGATTTGACAGTGAAATTTGTGATTGAGTGATTTAGTGAAGAAGTGAGAAGAATTAGGAATACAATTTAATAAGAAATATAAAATTAGAAAATGTAAGTTTTTAAGTAATAAACAATCACATGAAATGAAAATTTATTAACGAAATCTAACTTTCAGTAACACGCAATTACGGTGTTTTAGTTGTTGTGATTTACTTATACGAGTACATATTCAGTGTATATTAATAAAATATATTTTATGCTTATTTGGTTTTTTTTATTCAAAATGGGATTTTTAGAGATTTAGATTTGAATGTCTTAATTTCAAATCAAACTTTACGATCGCCTAAAAGTGTGTTGATAATAAATGAAATATTTATTTAACTGTTATTTTAGAGCATGATGAATGTATTAAACACGATTTACATATTTTAGTTTGTATGTATTAAAATTTCTTACTACAAGCGCAGTAAACTTATCGCAAATGGGACCGAAAACTGTCGAGCCTTGGATACTGCTTGCATATTGTGGGGATGTTTCAGCATATTTTAGTAAAATTTTTTTATAATCTATCAAGAAAAGTACTGAGTGAACGATCTAATTTTTATTCAAATTCAAATTTTGATTGCAGTAACAATACAGAATAATACGAGTAGTACAGTCTTGAACAACATTCAGTATGAGATCTGTTTCAAAGAAATAGTACAAGCAAATATAAAATATCAGACTAATGTGCTTTCAGCTTACATAGCTTTGCAATAAGTTTACTTGTTAGTAATTAAGCTGTCATTTATATTTATTTGTTGTAGATCTAAGTAAGACTTAAGGGAAGTCAAAGCGTTGTTTAATTTAAGACATACATATGTATGTAGCGCCAATATATTTGTATATACCTATTTAGTTGTTATCTGTAATGATTAAGCTTCTTAAATACGTATAAACTATTTAAAGGAATATATGTAAGTAATTAAGAGGTATTTTTAACGGTGTAATTTACTTATATGTTTGGTGGTAATAGCTACTGAGGGTAAGCTAAAACTCTCAGTGATTCCATACATTTATAAAGTTCTAAGTTTCTGAGGGTTTTCGATGTGATGAATACTTTTCCTGAATAACCATTTATAAATCTGTACATGAGTGTTCTGAGTTCTTCTTTTTTATTGTAAACTATGTATATGTGTTATGCATACCTATATAACAGTTAACGTGTAAATCTACTGCAAGGTTTTACATAGGATATGAATGATATTGCTAACTTTTATTTTAGCTTTAAGTACTCGGCTATTGAATGCTGATGTAATAATAGACTTTACAGTCTTTGTTCTTTGAAGATGAGTTACGAAGGTTTCAAGCTACAGTACAAGCCTAACCTGAAGCTGTTCTAAAAAGTCACAAAATCCTTTATAAAAGTTTGTTATTGAATTACTTTAATTAGGCGTCAACTACTGTCCAAAGCATTTTCAAGCAGAAAAGTTCGAAACGTTGGAAGCAAAATACATTTACGAATTAATTGTCGTTCCGCTACAATTTAAGTAGTTTTGGTTCACAATAGGCGTCAGTCTTGGCGATTTCCTTTCCGTGATATCATTTGAAGTTTGATGGTTTAGTCGAGTGGAGAAAAAGTCGCCGACAAATGTTGATAAAACGGTATAAGCGAGAGAAATTGGAATCTAGTTAACGTTCACATTCATTTGTGACACATTGGTATACCCAGATTTTACGGACGTCCTCGTATTTGGGTGTAATATGAGCACATCGTAATGGTGTATATGGCGAAAAACTTTACAGGCCATTTTATAGTATCAAAGATAACGTCACTTCAAATTCCATATCTCCCCACATCAACATATTGTACAATAAATGTTGCGCCACGATGAAATATCACCGTAAGATCAATTGGAACAAAGTTGACATGAAACTACACTTTTTAACTGTCCACTAATATAGTTAATTATAGGAAAGTGAAGTCCGTTTTTAAAGAAGGTAATGTTATTTTATACAAGAACAAGGAACAGCAGAACACAGCGCTTGCAGTAGGGAACACTTTTATATACCATAAATACCTAACTTTTGTAAGAATTTCTCCTATGTTTTGAAAATGTTGCGTCTTCTCAAAATATGCTGCTGTGATAATTGTGATTTCGTTATGCTTGTAAAGTTGACTTAAATTATATGCAATATTTGTGAATATGTTAATGTGCTCTGACTTTGTGCTAACGTTGCGCTCAATTATGTATGTATATACGACAATTATAAAATATATATGTATGTAAGTACTTTAATAGCATATAAACTAATCGACTTCACTCGAATTATTATACTGTTTTTTCATAAATTTTTTAGTTTCCTATTGATGGTTAGTGCAATGCGTGATTGTTCGTGAGTTCAAAATTTCTAGTGACTGGTGGCTGTGAGTCATTAATCGAAATTATATATGTATGTACATAAAGGTATTTGTTCGTGAGTTGTTTCTTGTGATATAGTTGATATTAATATGAAACTCGAAGCTGATTTCTGTAGTCTGAGTGAAAAGCAATTCCAAAGCACAGCAACTTGTCATTTTCCTACAGCTGTAACCAAGCGTTGATATGTTAAAATGATTAGTTGAAATGATGTGAATTGTGTGAACTGGATGTGAGTTAATTTGGTTTGAATTGATTAGCAAACATTTTAGTTTTTCGGTTTAATTTATAAGCTTAAATGCACTTTTGTGTTATTTAAAATTTTTTATGGTACAATTACTTTGTGAATTATTGAGTTATTATTATTTTTTTTTTAATTTCCATCTTGCTGCCTTTGTCGATTAGTATGAGATGTGCAAATATTTGATTTGTAAATTTGTTAGTGAATGTTAGCTGCATATTCAAAAGTTGATCAATGGGTGATTGAACATGATTCGAGCGATGAAATTTGAGAAGTTCGAGTATGCGAATTATAGAATAGCGAAAAATCGTGAAAGAGGTGATTTGAGTAGAACAAGAGCGGGTGATTTCAATACTCAAAACGATAAGAGAAATTATGTCACAAAACTAATGAATACATACATAACAAATCATACCATAAATTGTGAGAGGGATTTAAAACGAGGAACCGGATTACATTTATTTTATTGTAAAAATTATTATAAACATTTGAATAAATTCTTGGTGAAAATTGAGTTCACCTATATTGTGAGTTCCTATATTGTGCCTACAAACATGTCGTTTCGCAGTTGTATGTAGTAATGAATGATACACTTGCATTATAAAATTTAACACCCACCCTTCAAGATATAAAAAATTCCAAATGCATTAAAAATTTTTTCCAAGGTGTTTATAAAACGAACAACCAATGTGTAACTAAATTTTTATAGTTTTTTTGGTTCACATTAGTTGAAATAATAATTTTCCATTCGAAGTTCCCTTTTTGTATCTACTAATCTACAACTTCTCCAATATTTGTTTTGATTTTGAGTTTTATATATGTATATACTGCAACTAAATATTTATATGCTTTCTCATACTCCATGTGCATTTCTAGGGGAACTGGAAGCGTTTAACGTAAATGTTCATTTGAAATGTAGAAAGCATTTGAAAATAAATCCTAACCTTCGACTTTGGTATTAATTTTCCTTGAATAATCTTATTATATATCATACTCAAGTACTAATTGTCGGCGTTCCACACTTGCGAAATCAAATTCTAAATACATATGTATGCAATTAGGAATTCCATATACGGCGCAGGTTTAAGTTGCTGAATATATTGCTAACTCCCGTTCGTCTCTACTTGCCACCTTTCTGCGTTCATTTAGATACATTTCTCTCGGTCGCACTGTGTACATTTGCTAAGAATACCAAAACCATAACAATGTCAAGAGCAATAATAGTTGACGAGAGGAGCAAAGTTATATGGCTGTTGGTGGTTAGACAAGTTCATATTATCAACAGTTTATATTTTCAAGCGAGCAGATATAAAACATAAATTAAATAGCTGTAGCATATTATATTTTCTCTACTAAACCAGCCATATATTGTAATTACTATTACTATTAATATTGTTATTGGTTTCGTATTATACTGAGGGGCAACTTCCAACTTTCACCCTTCACTATTTCCTTAGTTTCAATAGTTTTCCATTCAGTAAGTGTGTGTATATATTAGCATGGACCCTGAAGTTATGATGAAAACATAACAATTTGATATAGTATTTTAATTATATATATATATGTATATCTTAAATGCAGAATTTAGACGAGAAAAAGCTGAATTTTAAAGCATTTTCGTTCATTTCTAAATATTAATTGGCTCGAATTAGATATGGTTTTTGCACAGATAATTACTTTAAGCGATTAAATAATAAAGGTTACTACCTTTATGGAAGCATAAATCATTTCAAAAAGGAAAGCTAACCGAGTTTAGACGCAAACATAAATTGGATTGCAATTAAGATACTCTGATGCCTATTGGCTAACATATTCCCTCATTGGTTTAGGGAACCTAAGCTTTAGGGTAGGCCGAATTGAAATATTGTAAGAACTGCAAAAGTTTTGAAACTGACTTAAAACCATTAGCTTTCGGTTATTGAAAAAGGAACTGAGCACAAAGCCAAGTCTTATTATTTTAGTAATTTTAAGCTTTAAGAAAGATGCCGAAATAAAATTTAGAACATATTCTCATAGAGCACGCTTTTAAGGGCTTCTGAATGTACCTTTCGTATTACAATTGAGAAATGATAATATTGAATTCAATCCGTTATGTGAAGTATATAATACCTTTAGTTGTTGAGGAAAATTAGTTAATGTTAAACGAGTCCCATATTTTTTACTTTTTTAAGGAATAGTAAAGAGGTATTACCTTATACAAAAACGAATATAAAGCCAGTAGATTTAGAAAGAGCCGTTATACCATAATTTATATTTGCATATACTCACATAATAAAAGTGTCTTTGACAAAGCCATTAAACATTTATTCTATTTTAGTTCAGTTTATTCTACAATTTTGTTTACATTGCCGATTATCTTACTAAAAACTCATCTCATTCAAGTATCTTTATGAGCTTCAAATTGCAAATGAATCTTTAAACTCTACCGTTCGAAAAGGCTATAAGTTCAAGTTAAAAATATTTCTATGTGTTTTCTTTTCTAATATATTTTTAATTTAATTTGTCTACTATGTTTTACAAAGGAAAGCGCAGTTGAGTTACGTATACGCACTGGTATACCATTCTTGTTTTCAGAAATATCGCTTTTAGCGAGTTAAGCAAGGACGTTATACAAGTAGCAATCAGTTGAATTAACACGAATTAGAAAGCATTAATTTTACGATTAACACATTTCTTTAAATCAATTTTGACATATATTTTGTATGACAGCTTTCTTATTGGAAGAAAGCCTTTCAAATATTATAATTTAGCGAACTAATAGATAATGCTTTCTAGTAGTATGCCACATTTAATGTATGGCTTCATAACGATTTGCCCACCCTAAAAATTAGTTAATATATTTACATATTGTTATTTAGTTTTCAGAGGAAATGGCAATAAAGAAATTATATGTAATAAATATAAAAGATAAATAATTATTTTGGAAGTATAGCAAGAAAATGATAGGTTGCAAGAGTAAGCCAAGGACAAGAGAAATGTCAAAGACAAAGAGCGAGAATGAGTGGAGTAAAGCGATAGTGAAAGCTGAGTTTATATACGGAGCAGGGGTGCAGAAGCAGAAGGGGGTTACCAGTTTATTTGGTTATTAAATAATTTTATTATGCTGTTAATTTAATAGAAACACTATGTATTTTCAAGTTAAGTATATATGTAGTGGCGATTATTTTTATAGCATATTAATAATTAATTAATTGTTTTAAATAGTTTGCAATTCTGGAAAATAATAACGTACTAAAGTATAAATGTCGAAGCAACGACAAACTACAATTATAGTTAATATTACGGAAAATTCCGGTTTAGTGGAAAGCATTTAATTGGTGGTGTATAAATTCTTATTAGTGTAATGTTTTTGCTTAAAAAATCCAAATTCAAACAAATCTTTTTTACAAATCACAAACTGTACAATTAACAAATAAACATTACGCTTATTAATTGGTAATTAGCACATTCGACGCATTTACAACAATTCAGTTAAATTCGCATTTATTAATTACAAAAATTTGCATTTGAACTTTAACTCAATTAAAAAACTCAAAAGGATGCAATAAGAAGCGCCTCTGCATTAGTTATTTATTTATATATAAAAGTATATTTTGCGGTTTAGTATTAGTGTGCGTGTATTTTTAATGTTTGTATGTATGTACCTGTAAAAATATATATGTATAATTGTATTAGTTAAAACATTGTAAAGTCGTATTTTTTTAACACTGCCATTTTTTCATATATTTAAGTAGCTGTGTTTTTTTTATTAAAAAAACTGTGAATTGACAAAAACACTGAATTTTAAATTACCGTGATGCAGTTAATTTGTTAGAATTTATTACAGATCTGCATTTTAAAGTTATCTCAATTATTTACGTAAGTGTAAAAGTGTGTTTCCAAGTTTTTATTAAATTTGTTAAACAATAAGCTTACCTCGTAAAAATCGCTGCACTGTTCAAATTCTAAGCATACCTCTAACACCACAATCATCAATGATTAAAATGTCATATATTTACACATACGTATGTAGCAAGCACTTGTGCCTAAGTGTGCGTGTTGAAATTTGGTTTGTGGTATAGATATAGTTTCTTAAAAGGTGTGCCTTTGGTTAGATGCGTTCCTTCAAGGAGGATCTCTAAGTCAAATTAGCATTTTACGTAAATTAGAAAAAAGTATAAAATAAAGCAGTGCTAATTTCTCAAATCTTTGACACATAGTTGATGTAATTTAGTGCCACATGCTGAGCTCCTTCGAAAGTCTGAATATCTTTCACACACTCAATTAATATCGCGTGTGACTGAGTGGCGGTTCGTTGCGGTGGATTTGCACTGCACTTGCAATACGTTTGTAAAATGTGTTTTTGGTGCGTTTTAGCGGCAGATAAATAGTGTTCACGCATTGCCTCGTAGTGTTATAGCTTATCTGAAGATTTTTCAGGAGCGGGCTGGTGTAAAAGTATTGTGATTTTAATTGGTTGTCTTACTTTATAGTATGTACGCGTATAATTACGTATGTTGGTGTGTGTGTGTCGTTGGTTTATGCATTACTAGATATTTAAGCCGGTTAGTATTGCGTTTAAAAGGTGCATTCTTGCTACAAATTGCACAAAAATAGGTCGTTATATAGTACTAGACTTCTGCATATATTGCATATGTATGTACGGTTTAGGTGTATTTGTTTGTTGGTATTGCACTCAATTGAAAGTATATAGTTAGCATATATGTTGTAAGTGGTTATATTTATAGATTTCATTTTTTATATTTATACATAGTAACTGCTTTATATATATGTAATTATACGTATATATATATATGAATATATATATTTATTTATTTGTATATAGGTATTTATTCAAATTACACACACACACATATCAATCGAACATACAAAAAGTAAGTAGTAAGTGAAATGAACAAACAAGACTGATAATTCTTACTTCTTGGGGAGCAAACTGAATATCGGGGATTGGAGAAAAGTTATCGACATACAACATATTGGGGGTAAGTGGTATATATTGCGTATTTAGTAGTAGTATTTGGTATTTTATTTAATAAAGTATACACAGTGAGAGTATTTGTATATTTACTAAGTATATTGTATATTGCATGTTAGATTATTAAATTTATTTATATATGTATGTAGGTATATAGTTATATATTAGCATTGTTTTGTTTAAGCAAATTCAAATGCAGATATAGTTGCATATGTGTTAAATTATCGAAATTTCAAATTAAAAGTTCAAAAAAAAAAATATGGTTGTAACTTTTATATTTTACATACATTGCTTGTATCTATGTATATAGCAATGGTATTTAATCTGAAAACAAACTCAATTTGTAACAAAAGAGTAACAAAAACACGTTTACGAGTATTACCGCATTTCAAAAAAGGTAAAAACCCTTTACAAATTGCTCGATTGCCAACATATATGCTGTCCGTCTAGTGACTGCTGTTACAAATGTTATATTTTGGATCGGTTTAATAAATAATTTGTATGTAGTATATACTATATTTAAAATCGGCAACGAACCGCGACTAATTGTCGCAACGTTCATTGTAAAAGACATATGAATGTTATGTTAGCTTAATGCAACAGTATTGTCTTTCAAAAACTCAATACAAAAAATTTTACAAAATCTGTGTATATACTATATATATGTATATATACATATATACAGTTATATATGTATATATGAATATATATGTGGTGGTTTTTGGTTGTGGACTTTGATGTCCATATTGATTATGATTGAATAGGGATCGGGGTACGATTAAAATATTTGTGTTTGTAATGAACTTGTTTATTAAAATTACGAAATTTCTTGTATTTATAGTCAAAACCAATTGAATTTCGGTTACTTGCATTGTTGTTGTAATAGAAATACGTATAATGGTAATAGTTTCGATTTGTTTACTTTATTTGCACATTTATCAACAACATCAACAACGACAACTACTTTGTATTATATTTGTACTTGTTTTCAACTTAATTAGACATTTTCGATTAAGCTTTTTACAAACAATTATTAAACATACACGATGATACCATAGCACAATATTATACATACGTACCTTTTTGTTTTTGTTTTATGTTTTTTTAATCGAATAAGTTATGCAGTATGTGTTATTTTCGAGTGACTACAGTTATTAAAATTACGTAACTTAATCCAACAACTTATCAGTCAGGTAAAGAATGAATTGTAATAATTAAGCCTGCAGTGTTATGTAAACTCTGTGAACTTATAGTTTATGAACTGTTTAATATCTGGTTCCTTAGTTGTCCAGCCGTTCGTCAATTTGTGGTTTAGCTAACGTCATTAAGTTTAAAATATTGAAATGTGTATTACTGTACGTGTATTTGTCCTATTTCCAATGAACATATTATCATATGTCAAATCTATATCTATATATATGTCCGATTTATACACACGGGCATAATGAGCCAAGGCGTATTGGTAACACCCATCGGTTGACCTGATCAAAAAAGAACGGGTAATCAGTAATCTATTCATTTTAGTCTTCATTATTCTATATGAGGCAAGAAAAAAATTCACAACTCAATTGATCACCAATTGATGTATTTCTGATACAATTCCGAATTTCATGGAAATGTGTTCGACTTTGTAGACGCAGTCTCTTTTATAAATAGTGCCATCTCGAAGACAATTAATTCAGATTTTATAATCGTTATGGGATTTCATTTTACCATGCGGCTGGTGGAAAGTTAACTATGTTTACATCGTGCCGATTTCCACTCGTCATATTTTAAGGAATTTTTGGAAAAATTTCAGAAAAGGTCTTAATCAAATTAATTTTAATCTCAACAAATTCGGTAAATTTTTAGACTTGGCGTACGTTGTTACCATTTCAAATTTGTTCATTATTCCGTGCGATTCTCTTGTTCTACCAGAGGATTCGTATCACCCTGCCTTGGAAAAAATTATCGAAATGAAAGGCTATTTACTTGATAATAGGCAACAATTTCCTGCTCCCTAGGTCTACTCGGATTAATTTTGTAAAAGCTGACCTTAAAAAGTTGAATAGCGAGCTTTCTACTTTAACTTGGCAAGATTACAATGAAGGTATTGATTTATTTTCCTGGATTTAAATAAAAATATTGTTATACATTTATTTGAAACTTATGTACCCAAACTCATTGTGTCTAAAGTAAAAGTATAATTCCGTGGTTCTAGAGAGAGTTATAGAAGCCACAAAATAGGAAAACTTGAACTTTTAAATTAAAAAAAAAGACTTTTTCACTTTTCAGAAAACTATTTTAACTTCTTTGCATTCTAGAAAAAAATATGTATAACTACCTGTACAGTGAAGTGTACTAAAACAAACGTACGTGTAATTGCCCACAAGGGACGGTACCGTTATACATTTGAACAGCTGATATACTAAGGCTTGTTTGTATATAAATTACTTAAATTTTTTGGAAAAGTTTTATGACTCGCCAAAACCTTTTGCAGCTGGAATGCGATGTGATGCCACACCCAGCATATTCTCCAGACTTGGCACCGTCGCAAAATTTTTTGGATTGGAGGACCCTCACCTCAAATCAGGACGTCGAAAACTCCTTGAAACAGTTTTTTGACCCAATTGGATCAAAATGGTGAATATATAATTTCATGAAATATTTTACACAATATACAAATCGTGTTTAAATTGCACTAAAAACGAATTTAGTTAGTGAACAACCGAATATAACACTGGATTCCCTATAAAAATACTTTCCTATAGAATATAAAACGATCACTTTGAAGGAAACATATATTTGAGTCGGTATAACGAGGACGAATTTAAAACTAAAGTCCGATGGGTCTAATAAATAATGTGGCATTAAGTCATATACTGGTTCTCCTCTTTGTCGGATAAGGTACTCACTCATAGCACAAATTGTATATAGTTAATAATTTATTAAGTATTTCAGCTAAATCAATGAGGCTTTTTGAAATTATTTAAATTTACTTGAAACATGCAGATATGTACTTTCGTTAAGTATGCTTGTATGTTCGTATGTATACGAGTATATGTCTTATTTATTGATAAATAAAGAATTGTAATTAAATTTACATAATTCATTTTCATTGTCTACGCAATACAGAAGTTATTATTTATATACGAATATGTTAAACTTGTAACAATGTATTATGATTATAAAGGAAATGAAAAATGTTTAACGAATTTTAAGAAGGAAATAACTGAAGGGATATATGATACTAAAACATATACTGCATTTACGTGCAATAAACTATTTATTGTATAGTTATTATATGCTGTATAAATGTACGAGTGGTATATTTATTTTCAATCTATACGGTTTGCTTTACGACTTCAATATATTTATATAGAATAGTACTAATATTTGATAAAGGTATTTATTAGTTGACGAATACAAATTTAGAGTCTAGAGACCACACACAACATTTAAACGCAAATGCAGTTAGATACTTTTTTCTGTGTATATGTGTGTTAGTTGTGCAAAATGCGCGCAGTGTACATACATATTATATGCAATCAGTTATGTAGATACCTTTGCAATTAAAAATACAACAAACTTTTAGCAAATAAAAGTGCAAGTGTTTTACTCTTTTTTTTTTGGTTTATTTTATAGTTTTCGATCTTTCTCTAGATTGAGTTTGATAGTTTGAGCTTCAGATATATACTTTGCTGGTTACAAAGCTGTAGGTATACATACATACATATGTGCGCTGTGTGACGCCAAAATATTGCATATTAAAGAACCTCATCATTTCAAGATTCACTAATTAATTTTCATATACAGACATACATATACGCGGCAATGGAGCTATCTTTGTAAATTTTTATTTATATTTGTACTTATGTTTAAAAAATGAAATTCTTTTCTGAATTTAGCAGTTGATTTATATTGTAAGTATCCAATTCATTTTACAACACTGAAATAGTCATCGTTATTGATATATGTAAATAAGTTGATTCTTTCGACCGTTAAATTTTGAAATAAAAAGTTTAAAATGAGAATACAAGTTAAAGGACTGTTCTCAAACAAATCTTGTCTGAAGAGGAGAGTTAAAGAGGTGGAGAGGAGGTGAGACTTGTGTAATTCGAATAGCAAATCCAGCAGTTGGTTGGGATTCACAAACTGCGGTTTGAATTGAGAATTTCGCAAAGACTTTGTGAATACAACAACAAAAGTTCACACAAATATATCTTAAAGTGTTTACAATGTGATTGGCTGTAGCTTAACAAGTGTGTTTGCGTTTCATTCAAATTAGTTGTATTAAATTTTTGTTCGATTCTCTTTAGCATACATAAATGTATGTATATTTAAAGATATATACAACAATTCACTTAAATTCTATTCTAATATATGTAAATCGCTATCGCTATCGATATTTGCGTATTTAGTTTTGTGATTTTAACCGCTTGACTTTGATACAACTAATGCGGAATAACATTCAGTATTCACTAAACCGTTGACAGCATATGTTTCAGCATCCGAGCAATGTATCGTAGAATTTTTACAATCTGAAAACTAATTAATATATTGTTTTTAATTACAATCATTGGTATTACTTCAATGACTATATTGGATTTCACACGTTTTAATTGATGCAGCGCTTTAGTATTTATTTAAATTTTGTGGAGCGAACTACATACGGTCTTTTTAAGTATTGGCTTCGCATTAACTTTTTTGTCACTGGTCATAAAATATCGATTTCTCTTCATAATATGCATTTCATGCCGTAATTGTATTTAATTTTTACACTCCAGGGTTACTTAGCACGACAAAGGCTTAATCAGAAGAATCAATTTTGTAAGTTATTTGCATCCCCAAGGTTTTTGTGTGTAGACAGATAATTAGAAGAACTAGATTTTCATCAAAATATATATATATTCTGTATATAAAGTAAAGCAGTTGGGAAAGATCTTAAGAATATATCCATACTGTGTGCAGTTCAATAAAAATCAGAGTTGTGAATTGACAAACACTCTCTCCTAACAACGTTAAAGCTCCAATGAGTACAACCTGATTTAGAAATACTTTGAAACAAAGTTGGAACTGGTTCATGCATGACAATAAGAACATAAGGAGATATGTTAAAATAAATAACTTTTTCTAACTAAATCTTAGAAACGCCTTGGACTTACATATGTGTTATGTCACATTCTCAAAGAACTTTTCAATGCACGTTGCATAAGTGTATTATATCTGGTGGGGATTACTTTGAAGGCAATACAATAAATATTGATTAATAATTAATTTTTTTGCGTTTTATTTGCAATTTCTGTGTACTTTTTTGTCACATTGTGTAAATATAATTTTTCAATTTCAGGTCTAAATTCGATACCAGGAGTTAAGCATTATATAAAAGAGTGCAGATTATGTCATGAACTTAAGGATCCCTACATTTGACAATATGTCAACATGTAACGTGACAACAATGTTAGTCTGTAGTATAAGAAGTAACAATACATATAAAGTTCCCAGGACAGTCGGGTATACATAATCGGAACGGACCCGGATTTTTATCCGGCCAAGGATTGTCAACTCGGAAGAATTCTGTCGCTACAACAACAACAAGTAAGAATATAAGCTATAAGTTTCAAGCTCCAGGAAGGTAACCTGAATAAGCATTTCCTCACTAATTTTAAAATCATCAGCTAAGAGACTGGTCGGAAGATATTAAATAAATCGACTTTTCATCTAAATTGCATGATTGTATTTTGAACTTCAACGTTGTGGAGTAGTGAGCGTTTATTTATGAACACCTGTTATAAGAGAGAGGAGTAGTGATGACAAGCATAATCAATCAATAAATATTTGCTGGTTTTAAAAGTATAGATAATATTGATTTTTGATTGCGTTTGGAAGTACTGCCAATAGGTAAAACTTAAAAAACAAATAGTGCTGACATAGTCGGCTAATGTTAAGAAGATAAACTGTAAATTGCAACTCTTAAAATTTTTTTTTTATTCCTAAATGGGAGGCTTAATGCGGTATTATGTAAAACTAAAATTAAAATCATAAATAATAAGGACAATAAAAACATATATCTGTGTGTAAAAAAAAGAAACCGCTGAAGAATATTTTTAATTACCATTTTTTTCTCTTTGTAAACGAGAACGTTCTGTGGTTAACTTCCGGCAGTGCTTGGATGACTCGGAAGGTAACACACACGCACGCACACAGAAGGCAACACCAACACCTGAGCCTACAATCTGGCGCTCACTTGCAAAATAATTGAAGGCACAATAAGAAGCTTCGCTTATGACTGCAACAACGAATTAGTCGATTAATATATTAATTGAAATGAGTCTACTCCGCGGCGTAGAGCAAACCGTGCGATTTCGTGTGAGAAGTCTGTGAAAGTTGCAAAGCAGCAATCAAGCGCTTGTTGATTGTACACTTGGAGAATTCGAGTATTAAGTAGAAAATTCGCTCCTATTTTAATAGTACTCTCTATTGTCGTGGTACGGGCATGCAAATTCCTAGCGGGATAAATGTATATATATATATGGTAACGGTGACGCGCGAAGGCGTTTGAACTTAATCTTCTGTATTACTGATTACCAGGAGTTTAAAGTTGAATTTATTATTTTGTTTTAATTATTATTTATTTTTGATTTTTACTTAATTTAGTTTTTGATTAGAAGTAATTTGCGTATCATGATTATGTTAAATTTGATTTTGCATGGCAATTTATCACAATCGCTTTGATGTAAATTGTTATTATTATTATTGTTTTTTATTATTATTTTTAATGCGTTAATTTTTATATATATTTTTTGTTTTTGGTTTTATTATTATTTAATTGTTGCTGTTATCCTACGAATAAATTCTTAGGTTAATCGAGGGCGCAGATTTCGTCATTTGACTTTTGTAAGAATAGCTTCTATATTATTCTTCCATGCTTCTTTTCAGTTATCGTAGGCAGTAAATTGGATTTCTACTGTGGATTTTATTATGCCTAGGTGTTTTGATACACAAAGATAGAAGAAATTTAGAGGGGCTTTTCTCTAAGAAAATCTGTACAGGAATATTATAAAGTTAGCACAGCAAGTATTTTCATTATTGTTGCCACTTATCGTCTTTCTCGTTTACTATTATTTTTACAATATTGATTTGTTATGTTTTGGGTTCGTTTATAATTGTGGCTATAGCGGTTGCCTTCGTCGTTTTAGCTGTTGTCAGAGGTGTAGTTTCTCGCGCAATTATGTTTTCACTTGAGTCTTTACTATAATTCATATTATTTTCAGCTGTGGTTGTTGTAACTGTCGACGATATGGTTGAAAAAGGAGCAATAAACGTTGTTGTAGTAGCAGCAGGAGTTTCATAGTCGTAGTTAACCTTCGTAAAATACACAATTGCATACATAAAGTAAATAAAAAGTACATGTTAAATCGAGTTAAAAAAATATTTGCTACATAAAATATTTTTCATAATTATTTTTCAATTATGACTACAGCAGTGTACTTGACGATAGCATCAGTCGCCGCCCTACGTTTCTTCCCTTACTGTTGTTGTACCTGTGGCTATCGTGACTTACTTATACAAATGTAGACATAATATATAGAGTTATATTTAAAGTACATATTGTACTTGTATTATATAAGCTTTGTAGGAAAGAACATAAAATATGTGCTTTTTGAACTTTCGGGCGTTTAATGTCTAAAGTATGTGTATCTATATATATGTGTGTGTACTTATTTATCTTATTTGAGTGTTAGCTGTCTAGTATAAAGATCTGCCATAGACGACTTTAGGCTGAATTGCATGAAAAATTCATTTTTTAATCTGGCACACCAATTCACATGTTTATGGTATATTCTGTTCTGAATAAAATTGCCGGGTGGCCGCCGGTTTCGAACAGTTTTTGCTGTAATATTTACAAATTACTTAAACAAAAGATTTAATAAATATATTTACAGTTGCTTGAGCGACTTCACTTAACACTAAATAAAGGTAGAATAAAAAGTTTAATCAAAATAAACAAATATTCCTAGTTAGTTCCTTAGTAACATGTAAGGACGCAGATTTATTAGCATGATTTTTTGGCAAATAAAATTAAATTGAATTGCTTTACTGGCAGAATTTGTAGTAATTAAGGAAAAATTCTTCGTAGTAGCCAAACAACATTAATCTCTTCTTTTAAAGCACTCCTGTAGGTCTAACTGTGGAGGAAGGTTTTCGGCCCACAGTGTTATAAAAAGTGTGCTGAAAGCTGCTTTGAGCTGGATAGACGCTAAGTAGCATATTGGTGCTTTGATAGAACCTTATAACATCCGTTATTTATTGAGGCTAACAGCAACTAACTAACGCAAACTTATTTTAAATACTAGTTTAAGCAGAGATAGAAAGACAGTCAGGGAGAAACTAAAGATAAGCTAAACAAACGAAAGTATAGCTTTAAGCACGCACACATAAATATACCGAAAATCAAAATACAAACACAACTGAAAACTAGAGAATTAAGAATACGCACACACAAACATACGCTTGAAATAGATAGAAAAGAAGTAAACTGTTAGAATTGAAAAGGCAGACGAAGAAGTATAGAGATAATCAACAATACACAGAGAACGATAGAGGCAGACAAGGAAAAAAATCGGTACAAAATTTATATAAATGACTGAATAGTAAATTAACACTGCCTTCATTTATTTACCACTCTTGACACCTTACCATAGCTTTTTTACGTGTTTAAGTTAAAGTCCTCATTTACATAGCACTTTGTGTACGACGTCAGCAGAATGTTTTCTTGAAACATTCAAGAACACACGGGAAGCTTTTGCGCTATTAGTCCACCTACCACTTGCAAACTTTACCAATAAACTGATGTATATTTTCAGATGAAATGAGATAATCCCTAGTTTATGAAATTGATTTACCTAAAATCTCAAATGAGACCGCGTCTATAGTGAATTCACGTATAGGACGTTAGAAAGTGGACACTGACAATTTTCAACCATCCTTTGCTCTGATGCGTAGACAGCATATTCAAATTCACTTAACAAAAAAGTGCGTATCTTGCAACTTAAAAAGTACATATTTTTAAACAGAGTTCGAACTTTATGAGCAGATGTTGGCAGCAGCAGAGGAGCTTGAAAGTTATGACAAAACGCTGCTGCCGATGATGGCGATGTAGATGGTGGGTTGATGATGATAGAGAAATGAGAGGAGTGAAGATGGGTGGCTTGTGTTACTGCTGCACTGATAGATGCTGACGCGTTGGCTGATGTCTAGGATAATGTATGTGTTGATGTCAAAACGAAAATATATCTACCACAAAACAAGCTGTAAAAGGATACAAGTGAATGACTGCGCTGAGTTAAAAAACGCGGTTACACTTTTCATTTGTAGGGCAACACTGTCATAAAATGTATGCTACTACGGAAAGTAAACAATGGAACAAAACGTAAATTATAAAACACAATTCATAAAATGCTAGGAAAATGTTAAAAATACAAAAGGAAAAGAACTTCATTTATAGATTGTAGAAAATGCATGAAGAGAGTGTTGAAAATCTCTTAAACTCATAATTAGTAGCTTAGAAACGGCGACACGAAATATGCAGATCGATAAAGGAACACAATATTTTTCATATAAATTAAGAAGAATGCAATGAGCTTAAGAGAAAATAGAAGTATGATAATATTTCATGAGTTTTTTTTTCACTGTGCTTTTCTGCAACTTAGTGATTAACTATTTTTATGTTTTTTATGTTTTTGATGTTTTTCATTTTGTCCCTTGGTTTGACTAGTGCGGATAGAAGAAAAGTATACAGAAGAACTTACAGTGCAAATGTTGCGTTAATATTTTTATCTGCGAAACATGAGTGATGCTGCTTATTACTCTTGTTTCGTTGAAATATGATAATCGTTTCACTTCGTCAAATAACGGGAGATAATTGACTGAATGAATGCAGTCAATTGCAATGGTTTGTTTGCTCCTTGGTATTTATTTTTCATTTGTATGTTCGCTCGCTCACTCGCTCGGAATTTGATTAAATTATTCCTAATATCTCTTCTTTATATATTCTTCTTATACGTTTCTACTTATGGTATTTGTTAGTTTTGTTCAAAGTCATAATTTTGTTGAAGTTTTTTTTAACATGCAAAATTCATTTTTCACTTATTTTTGGTTTAAAACCAATTTATTATTTTATGTAAATATTTTTACTACTTAAACAAAATATTAAGGTGCTCGACTTGGAAATTGATTACTTAAAAAAAAACTTTTTATTTTTAGTTCTAGTAGTTCCAATTAGACCGTTATATAGCATATGGTTTGATATGCGTGGTCACAATCGAACTCTGTGCAAATGCGGTAACCATAGTTTGACATATCGAAAAGTGGTGATACTATAATTAAAAAAAAAAACAAAGTTTCACTGAGTATTAACGGCTTTAACTTGTTGGTAGAGTTGCACAAAAATTAGTAAACCTTGAGTTTTTAAATTTTTAGATCTCAACAAAATTATGCTTATGATACTATTCAATGGATAATGCTCAAGGCATTTCACTATAATTTAATAATTACATGTTTATATGTCGAGATTGTCAACTTTTTATTAACATAACCTAACTTTTCCATATCAAATTTGCATATTTGTTAAATAATTTGAAGAAGGCATTTAATAGCTACAATGTGTACCTTATATTACCACTAATATACTTCCTGCTTTACTCTAATTAACACATTTCACTCTTGTAATAACGTTTTTACGTGTATATGGTATAATATAGCTCACATGTTAGCTTACTCTCGTTAAACGTTATTAATGCGATTTGTGTATATTTATACATACATATTTTTTATTATTTTCGTAGTAATGTATATCATTATTTATATTATTTACACTCGGTTATTTTGCCAACAGCAAAATAGGTTTAATAGTTTAGTTTAAAATATTATTTTTTTTGGATTTCGGTTGAGGTTATGAGATTTCGATTGATTTGTTCAATGTTTTGATAGAGAGCAAATCATACGCAATTCAAAAAAGAAAAAGAAGATTTTATGGATTAGTAAGTTTGTTAAGTTGAAATAGCGACACTCACCGATGATCTACTCACTTGCATGAACGCATAAACACCACGTAAAAACTCCATGTTAGGCTGCTGTTCTCTGGAACCCTTACTTGTGCGCTGCGCCCGACTGATGTATTGCTTGACTGTATCGGCAACTATATGTGGCTTGAGTTTACGTGATAATCTGCAAAAGAGACAAGTAATAACAGATATTTAGACTTTATTTGTGCGAAGATATCGGAGTAATAAAGGTGATGTGTTATATAATTGGATTGAACAATACCATTTTCAGCTAAATTAATATAATATACTCATATACTTTTAAAGATGAGGCCGCTGACTCCGAATTTTAATAATTTCGACTCTTTGTTGGATCGTATACCTTTCCATTATTAGACGGCAGACCTTACTGAAGAGAAATATCAAGAGAGCGGGAAAAAATGGCGTCGTTTCATGTCCCTATCGCTCTAATTTTGTAGTGCCCTATTGAAAAAGCCTATATATGTATGTATATAGCGATGATCTTTACCAATAACATAGGTATCATTCTAGATTTAGAGTTCTGTATTTAAAAAAAAATAGGTTTGGTATAAAAACTTTTTTTCGTATTTTCAATCAAACTTCAACTTATTTTTTTTATATTAAAAATCAACTTTAATTAACCAAATATATACCAGTTTGGTCGACTACTTTTTCACATATTCTGCTGGAGATATTATTCTATCAGTGTAAGACTTTTCTGGTTTCTCAGCGAAAAACTGCGACAAGTAATTTTTACAGGCTTCTCTTGAAGCCAACTTTACTCTATTAAGGGAGTTTTGCATTGACCGAATCAAATGGTAGTCCGATGAAGACGAAACCCTTCATGATCAGTTCTGGCCGTTTTTTTCGATCGCTTGCTTCAATCTTATCAGTTTTTGACAGAAAAATGTAGAATCAATCATTCGACAAGGCTGGAGCAGCTCATAGTGGATGATTCCATTCCAATCTCACCAAACACTCAGCATAACCTTTCGAGACGTCAATTCTGGCTTTATGACTATTTGTTGAGCTTCACCACCTTCATTTTTTCGCACATTATTGTCGTATATGTTCCACTTTTCCTCTTCTGTTACCATTCGCTTCAGATCTGGTCCGATTTCATTTCGTTTCAGTAAAGAATCGCAGCTGTTAAGGGGTTATATACAGTTAGGATTTTCAAGAAATCAATTTTTTTTTGCGTTTTCTTAATATATATATATATATATCTGAGTATACACATACAAAATTTCAAGTCGATCGACGAATATTTTCGAAGTTATAGACACATTAGTGAAGGCGCGCCGACTACATGTAAAGTGCTTTCAAAACTTTAAGCTCGTTTTTCTCGAAACGGTGTTTTCAAAGTCGGTGAGCAAGATTTCTCAGAAACGGCGAAACTGATCGGTCTGAAATTTTTACATAAGCTTCTTAACTATACTTTTTAGTAAATAATAGAAGGATTTCACCATCCGATGAAAATTTCTTATTTTTATAAACAATTAAAGACCCGAATTTTGGTCGAAAATCGAACCTTTTGCATTGAGTAGCCGCCATTTTTCAAAAAATTTTTTTTTGCTAATTCCTTCCATCAATCACTAGATTATTTATCATATTAATGAAATTTATTTGGTTTTTGCATTTTAGATGATCCAGTCCAGAGATATCGTGCTCACCGCAAGAGGCCTTTTTTTTGCGAACCTCTGCAAAATTGGCAATATCTACGTACCCGATAATAATTTTTACGTATACGTGAATATAGTTTAAGGTTGTCATAATATACCTGCCAAGTTTCAAATTAATAAACCAAATAGTTTGCTTAGAAAAAATTCTTGAAAAATGCATTTTTTTCGACCTCCTAACTCTATATAACCCCTTAATTCGACCCATTAAATTTTTCACAGACAATTTATGTGGTACCCAAATATCGAGCTTCTTTTTGTAGCCAGCACTTTTTAAATGGTTCAAACCCGTTTGATGATGAGTTTTAAGTTCCTTAGCGATGTCATGGCTGCTTATGTGACAGTCAATCTTTTCCACCATTTCATCGACCTTTTCATTGGTGGCCTGCGTGGCATTCTTCCCTTTTTACAAAAATTTCAAAATATAGCGAATTTGTTCATTTTTCACCCATTTTTGGACGGCTGTAACTTTTTTTCAACTTCCTCAAAGCTTAAATTCTCACCTTTCCAGCACTGTATGGTATGACACAATGTGATTGGTAGCACTGGAGGTATACGACTGCAACGACATGTATTGACAAATTACTAAAAGACTATTTCGACTATCCAATATCAATTAGCCTCTGTGATTTCATTAATTTCTAGCCCATTTTTCTGCTGCATAAGGAATATTTAAAGATTTTCTTGATCAATTTATTAAACGGGTGATCATTTTCAATCACATTTATAATATATCCCGCATGAGTCGTGTTAAGCTGTCATTTTATTTTTGTTCAGTATTTTTTAGCATTTCATCTTGGAAAGACTTACGCTTGAACAACATTTTCAAATCGAGCTTTGTTACGAAAATTCACGTTCTGTAAAGAATGTGTTATGCGCGCTTTGATCAACCTATGGTCAACATAACCTAGCTACTAAGCGTTCTATTCGTAACACCATCACCATGTTGAGACCCAACATTCATTATTGGATAATTTTCGACCGATTAGACCATTGCTGTGAAGGAAATATAGCAGCCATAGTCGCGAGTGTACACGAAGACCCTGCAGAGACGATTCAGCGCCATTCACAGCAACTCGGGCTTACGTATGGAATGACTCGGTGCATTTTTGTAGAGATCTTAAATTGAAAGCGAATAAAATTTAGCTTATGCAAGAACTGAAGCCGCTCAACCATTCCAAGGGACAACGCTTCGCTCTCTGGGCTCTTGAAAAGCTATAAGAAGATCCGGCCTTTTCGAGCCAAATTTTGTTCAGCGCTGAAGCCCATTTCTGGGCCAACTAAGAGTTTTATAAGCTGTCATTTTATTCAAAAAAAAAAAAAAAAAACAACGGTGAGATGTGATTTGTGGACCGGTAGAATCATCGTTTCA
Source organism: Bactrocera neohumeralis (assembly GCF_024586455.1). NCBI lineage: Eukaryota > Metazoa > Arthropoda > Insecta > Diptera > Tephritidae > Bactrocera > Bactrocera neohumeralis. The sequence goes on from NC_065922.1 coordinate 41,086,754, forward strand.
AATTTCTTCAAAAGTGATGCCGGAAAGAACGTAACCGTCAATGGCGACCGCTATGGCGCCGTCATAATCCACTATTTTTTGCCTGAAATCTCGGCGACATTTGCTTTCAACAAGACGGCGCCACTTCCCACACATCGCATGGATTTATTGAGAGAACTCTTCGGTGAGCAAATAATTTCACTCAACAGCTGGACCATCTGAGACATAGACGAGGCCAACATTTGAAAGAGATAATCTGCAAAAAATAAATGCCAAAAAATGTTCTTTCGAATGAAAATAATTAAATTGAAGTTTCCCTGTCTTTTCTTTAAAAAAAATAGCAATAAAAGGATAATGCAAGACAGCCTATGTATATGTTTTTATACTCTTGCCACATGTTCATATAGATAATTGCGACAGATATAGAGTTATATACATACAAACAAAATGTTCAGGGTGTCCAGATGAGGTAAATTCCGTTTGTCTGTCTACAAGTAAGCAATAACTTGAGTAAAAATCTTTTAGTACGTACTATTTGATTATCTGGAGAGGCAGAAAATCGGAGCAAAGATCAGTACCACAAGATACGAAACAGTAATTTGGTGCAAGGCATCGATATAGAGAGAAGCATCTGATGTTAAATATTTTTTGCTCAGAACAACTATTTCTGGCAGATTACAAGAAATGGACAAAATCGGTAGATAACCAAGCCTATTATATAATGGTTATGTTAAAATTAGTAAAAATGGGATAATTCAAAGATTTTGCAAGAAATCGTAAGGAAATATAAAAAAAATTGGTTATAGAATTTTTGGTAAAATGTCATCCTCAAGAAATGCATATTATTATCCGGACATTTCTATTACAGTGAGAATTCCTATGCAGTGTAGATGATGTCGCTTATGGGTCGTTGTGCATTGCAACCCTTTAAAGATTGAAAGGCCATTTTTGACATGATTGTCTAATTCTTTACATGAGAGATGACGTGTTTACATAACTTGCACGCTTACTGCTAGTGGTCATGTGTAGGGTACACATGTTATATAGTTTATTTAAAGTCCGCAGAGCGTGTAATGCATTTGATCTAATGGGCGTGTAAAAGCATAAGTATGAAATTAGCACCTGAATACAATTGTTTTCTTGCTGTGGCCGTTTTTCACCTTACATGAACAACGCTTAGAGATGTATTATTTACAAAAGGCGCAAAGGTGTGTCTGTAACTTAATGAAAACAAAGCGGTGCTCGCATACATACATATTTAGCCGTATACGCTTACAGAACTTCTAATGGAAGCATTCATTAAAAGGATTTGTGTAAATGAGGGCCGCAGATTGTGGTAAAAGTAGGTACAGAAGAGTAAACCACTCAAATGACTTTTTCATGCACTTATATACTTGTATATACATGCGTTTGTAAATTTATGTATGCAATTAAATTAACGTATATAAATAAGTTGGTGAACACATATTTATGATACCCAAGGCAGAAGGAATAATTACCTCATTACTTTTGTGGAGTTTATGCGCACACAAGTGAGCGCGTCGCATACATAGGAACACTACAATATATATATGTATACCGTATGTACAATTTTTTAGGCGGTTGACATTAGAAACATTTCTTGAAAAAGTTGGGAAGGATTTTGAATGGGTTATAAAGTTAGTGTATGAACTGATTTAAACTAATTTTGGCACCAAACTATATTATGCTAAAGAAAATTCAGTAACTCAAACTATATTCTCTCTACTGGTAATCTTGTCATATTAATTTTCCCTATTTCTTAATTTATCCATTTACTGGCACATCCTTGATTACTTTAACTAAACTATTACCTACTTCTTTCTATTTCAGCACAATAAACACAATACATATTAATATATACTCATTCAACTTTAATAAGATATCAAACATTTCGATCGATAAATTCCAAATACACCAATCAAGTCTCAGAGAACTAAAAATCTCATGAGAAAATATACCTTATACCTAGCAGTATCTACAAACGTCATTTAGACATGTCCCTCACTAATCAATATATAACATAGGATTGAGAGGTATTTTAATCTGATATATACGCTATAATTCTAACTGAAGGCCTAAAATGTTAGTTATACGTGCCCAAGGAGAATTTTGTTTTTTATACACTGGATGCCACGAATATTTGTAAAACCCAGAATGGAGCGCAATTTACTAGACAGTTTCGTCGTCATATTCTTAAACTCATTCTCGTCACGACAACTACGTTGTCAAACACCTCGACATTGTTTTTACAATAAATTTAGGTCTTTTAGTACGAATCTAGCATTGACACTTCAAACCCACAATGTTGAGATCTTCTCTCTGATACCATCACGTTTCATTAACTTGTGCGATGTTACATTTATTAACAAAGATGTATGAACAACTCTCATGAGGCAAGCTTTTGATAACGTCTCAGCAGCTAGATGTGGCATTCAATTGTTCTGAATACAATAGACTTCTCAAAACACTTCTATAATACTTTCAACAATTCCGTAGACGTAGTTCAACCTATTCTAACTCATTGTTTTTTTGTTATGGCAAAAATCGTTAGACAACTTTTCGCGTCGTAAACAACAACTGCCGTACACATACTAATTGCCATCAGGAGCGGATCCACGAAAAAGTTTATGAGAATGATTGCCTATCCCGTAGCAGAAAGCACGAATGGTTTCAACGTTTTCAAAGTGGTCGTGAGGACATAAATGACGATCAACATGTGGGCCAATCAAAATCCGTGATCACCGGAAATTCCAACGAAACTGTGCGTGAATTCATCAAAAATCAGCCAAACTCATCATTGAAATTCATGGAAATGGAATTATACTTCTCCTAAACATCGTTTTATCGCATTTCGACCGAACATTTGGGCTTAAGACACATCTTGTGTGCACGGTTTGTTCCGCACAAATTGACTGACGACCAAAAAATGCTCAGAATCCAACATTCGAACGACACTTGTGACCAATTATTTGACCAGTAATCACATTTTAACCATTAATTCGAAGATGAAAGTTGACGTTTGCTGCACGATAATGCACCGTCTCATCGATCGACGCTTGTGACCGATTATTTTACCAGAAATCACATTTTTATTCACCTGATATGGCAACGTGCGACTTCTTCATTTTCGGAAAAATGCATTTGCCCATGAAAGGAAGTTAAGGCGTTATGCAGACGTAGAGGCCATTCAAAAGGCTTGCACCGGCATACTGGCGGTCACACCGGCCAACGAGCTAAAACTCTCTCGACATGCTTTTGGACCGTGCAAAAAGCTGTATTGAAGCAGAATGAGACTATTTTGAATGAAATAAATTGTTTTTGCCGAAAAAACCAATTGTTCTGTTTTTTCTTAAGTGCTGTTTACTTTGGAGCGCACCTTGTAAAAACTTCGCTATGTGTCATGGTTGTAGTCCGATTTCGCCTCTTTTGAATATTTATCTTAAAGATGGGAATCTTACAAACCAAATTTAGTTCAAGTATATCTAAAACAGAACCACACATATTTGGCAGATAAAAAGCACAGATTAGGATCGGTCGACGTCATTGAATAGTAATCTAGTGATCTAGGTAATATTATAAACTAAGCAGGTTTTTAGTTGTGTCTTCCTTTATTTATTCTTTCGTAGCGTGTTATACAAAATAACACAATAGTATTTTCAGTATGGAAATAAATATATAAAAAACTCAGTAGTAACCCTACCCATCTGTTAAAGTATTTCTCCTTGCGACTGCGGCCTTTGAAAGGTTAATTTAAAATTCGTAGCCGCAAGTGTCAGAAAATTAACAAGCGCGCTTTTGCGGTTCCCCACGCACAAAAAGCAACTTAAGGCAAAAAGTTTGACAAATGAAATGAAATGGAACTTTTTTTCGAAAATCATATTACATTACTGTGAAAGACCTTTTGTTTACAAATAATATGTGGCTGCTTAACATGCTTAAAGACAAAATGTTAATTTATTTATTTATTTACACTTATATTTAAGCTGAATGCGGCTCAAAGTCTACTTGCCTAAAATAATTTGTATTCAAATTATAGGAAGACAACGCATTTAGTACGCATTCCAAGAATAGAAAGTTTAAAAGCGAAACACTTGAATTGCCATAATTTAACATAAGCAGTCTGAAAAGGTGTAGGAAAAGTTTTATGAGACGCAGGGTGCCACCCTCTGTAATCGCACAACAAGAAAAAAATGTATCGGAAATTAGAAACACTTCGCGGCGTTGAAATATAATGTGACACACAAGTGAAAATTCTCACTGAATGCAATCACTGATTTGATTGAAATAAATGACTTCAACTAGGTGAAAGGTGGGAACGAATACGAAAACCTTATGCCAAGGACATGATGCCAGGAACGCTCGCTTTCGAACCGTTGTGCTCAAATACGTATAGCAAAATTAGTTGCGTATTGAGTTTTAAATTTAGAAGTAAAAGATGAATGAAGCAATAAGTAGAGTGAAATAATTTGTAGGCTTTAATACGGATGGAAATACTTATTAAGAAACAATCACAAAATAATCAAATTCGAAAACTTAAAGACAGAATCTGCGTCGTTTAAATCATTGCAGTTTCCTAAATTAAAGTGTAACTTTCACTCTTTCGAGAGGGCTTACATCAATCCTTATACACTTTTCGATCAAAATAGAAACTTCATTAGTAGAAGGATTTCATGCAAGCCAATATAAAGGCGGGAGGGAAACCTCATTTTATGGCATCTAATAAATAAATGCATGTGCAGGAAAACATTTATCATAAGTTGCATGGGCACATCAGCTAAGAAAATAATAGTTCACAAAGTATTCATAGGGCATACTTAGACAAATTCAAAGATATGTATGTACAGTCCTTTTAATAAATTATGAAGTTATAAAGTGTTCCCAAACCACAAATTGACATGCGAGTGTTATTAAGGATATGTGCATACATGTATAATATAAGTATCCAGCAATAAATTTCAAGCTGGTAAAAACACTGCTGCACCAAACTCGGATGAAAATTTTAAATGTCCTAGCAGAAATTGCTTGAAAAAAAAAACTTATATGTTTACCAATTAAAAAAAAAATTACTAATGACTTATTTTATTTGGCTTCAAAGGTTCACCAAAAATCAACCAATCAGTAAGATTTAGTTCACGAAATTATAACAATTTTGAAATACTTATTTAAAAAAAAGTTAAACAGAAAATTGCAAAATTTTTTAATAATTTAAGTTGCATTAATTAGTTTATTTAAACCAGTATAAATTTCGTTTGGTTCTCCTCATTTATTTTCAATTAATAAGGCAATTGGTATTTCGCAGGACTACCAAAGCGGTAAGCTGACAAGTTCGGTTTAATACTAGTTGCGAGTAGTTCATGCCTATTTAATTTAACTGTAGGGCACCTAGAACCAGCGCTGCTCATCTATTTATACACGCACTAGCACGCCCCACATGTTAAACTGCTAACACAAGCTCCCTTCACTTAGTACAGCTGCGAATCCCGATCGCTTGCCTTATGCACGCAATTTCTATGTGAAACATGAAATAACGTCAGTTAAAAGCATAAAAGAATGTGTCGCGTTTGGGTCGTTAGTCTTTCGCAAGTACTCGCAGTCGCTATTTGTTGTTGGAGTCTGTACGTGTCTACGGCTAAGTGATATATAGTGTGTGTGCAGCCACAAGTGCACTCGAATTCTGCTAAGCTTTTCCTACAGATGTCGTAAATACCTTTGATTTTCATTGCACCTTTTGCGTAGAAAATGCACACATTTATGTACATACATATGTATGTATGGGCGAATAAATGGTTGCACACAAGTGCATATTTCCATATTAGTGGGGAAGGTATTTGTGGATTAAATTTAATTTCCAGTTTTATTACCACACTCAACTTATCACGAATACAAACGCACATATGTGCTTGTGTAGGTGCACACTTATGTATGTACTCGGCAGGGATATTGTTACCCGTTATTTTCCGCTAGAAAATGACTTTGCTGCCGGAGCAACCGTTGCTGGCAATTCGCAATGTTTGCCGAAATTAAATGTGTATATGAACGTTCATACATACATATGTACATACATATATACATACTGAGATATGTGTAATCGCTCGATAAATTTACATTTCTTATGCTAGCTCCACATAGGAAGTTTTTCCGTATGTACATTACATACTATATCTAAAATATATATGTATATACAAGTATGTATGTGAATATAATCAAGAATCGTAGCAGACACATATGTACATAGACAATTTTCTGACATACCGTTTTCGGTGACAAAATAGGCAAAAAAAACTATTAATTATTATTTTCTTCAAACAAGGTATTTATTGTCACCACTATTTGGGAATTTGAAAAAAGCCAAGAGCGTTATAGTTTCCAACATTCTAATACTGTTCGTAAACTTTACTTCATTAGATGGGTTTTCTTCTTCCAAATTGAATAAATGTATAAGACGATTATTTTTTTATTACCTATAAATATTTTTTTTATAAACAATTTAAAACCGAAAATCGACATTTGTTTTTGAAAAACCGCCATTTTGTTTATTTGCTCATTCCTTCTATTAATTATTAGGTTTGACATTACTTTAACGAAATCTGTTTCGTTTTTTTTAATTTTAGAGGATCCAGTTCAGATATATAGTGGTCACCGCTAAACGTCTTTTTTGAGAGGAGCTCACAGAGATCAGCTGTAGTTCCTTTCCAAATAAATATATTTAGTAATACTAAGCCTTAAAACACAGTTAAAGGATAAGATAATATATAATATATGCATGTACAAATTTTTGGATCAATAAATTTATAAGTTTTCTCGTTTTTTCGGCCTTTTAACTGCATGTAACCCCTTACGTTTCACCGAAACATAAAGTTTTTGCCAAATAAATATAGATATGGCGTAAAGAAATTGTCCGGTGAGTAATGAGTTTAAATATGATAGGTTCTTGAGTGCCATATTTTACAATTTTACATCGTTATTGATGTCAGCAAAAATTTGTAATAACTAAAAAATTACAAAATGGATAAGGAAGCAGCTAAGAAATTATAATTCACACATTTGTTAATGCTTAACAAATCACAGTAGTCTTAAGGCACAAACGACTTGTTCCAGTTCGAGTTTACGGTAACCAAATCGTTGCCATCCTCTCCCGCAAATCAAAAGAAATAAAGGAACCATTTATTTCACTGTTAGTGACTCATTTAAGCCGCACACGCCACAATTCGCGTTTTATGGCATTTTTTCACAAACGACATTTTTCGATTTAAGAACTTTATGTAATAATCGTTTTATTAAGCTCAACTTTTACTTAAGTTCCCAGGAATAGTTATTTGCTTTTGTTTTCATTGAAATTTGAATGTTTCATACTTTTTTCATTGTCATATCGTCATCGCATTCAACTACTCTTCATGACATTCCTTTGCTGGCATAAATGTTTTACCCTCACCTTCCATCTACTACCCTGGACTAGCATATCCCTGCCCGCCTTCCAATGTGAAATCATGCCAACTGTTGTCGTTTGGCCGTTTTGCTGAAGAAACTTTACAATCGCGGATGTTCACGACAGCAAAATAAATTAGGAGTTGATTCTCTTTGCTTTTTGTTTTATTAAATTCGATTTATTTAACGGACGAAATGAGGGTATTTGATTTGCAAACGACATTCGGTACTTGCCGTTTGCAGCCTTTGTACTCTGCGAATATTTAATATTGATTTTTAACATGAAAGGAAATTTTTGCATTTCATTTCAGATTTCGACATTTGGATACACGTGCGTATGTATGTAAGCAACTACAAAGAATATATTCGTAAATGAAATTGCATACGCAGTCATTTTGTAACCCAAAACTACCATATTTGAAATTATTTGAAACGTCAGAAAAGCAATGATTGTAAGAGTGAGTTCCCAATAAATATACTAAGACGTAAACTAAAAAGTGAAAAGTTCTTAGTTCGGGCGTAGCAAACAATATAAAATATAAGATAGCGGAAAGTATGGTGGTATATACATAAGTCGTGATCTAAGCTGACGTCACTTAGTTTTTCGTCAAACTAATTTGCTCAATAGGTAAGACTATAACTACCATGGTCGAAAAATATTAAGACTTTGTTCATAATTTTAAAATTCTTAGTTTATTCTTTTTTCAAAATCCATGTCGTCCCTTTAAAGAAATAACTCTGTATACACTTGTTTCAATGTTTTTCTGTAGAGTTTGGTTGACATAGCTAATGCAAAAAACTCCTCGATACAGTTGTTAAAGTCGTGCCATTTCACTTTAATATCTTTATTTATGGAATAACCTTCAATGGGTTTTCGCCATTAGCGATTCACGTTTAATGTCTTCAATTGACTCAAAACGGTTTCCTTGCACGGACGGACGGACAGACGGAGTTTGCTGAATAGCCAGAAGTTACAGACAGCTAAGTCAGTTGAACACTGATCACTTTGGTATATATAACCCCATATCTGAAAAAACTCACGAAGAACCTAATGCAGCCATGCGACTATAAAAAGTGATTTATCGGGGTGCAAACAATATAAAATATTAGATAGCGGAAAGTATGTGGTATATATGTACATAAGTCCTAAGCTGACGTTACATTTTTTTCGTCAAAATAAACTGCTTGCCAATCAGTTGCTATTAGAGTTCTTCATAATTTTAAAATAGTTTTTCTTCACGTCTAAAGGTTCTATACACTTGTATCAATGTTTTCCTAAAACAGTTGTTAAAGTCGAGATTCGATATAGGGTTATATGTATATATGTATATAAAACGGTTTCCCAGGATGACGAGAAAAACTCACGAAGAACCAATGCAGCATGCGACGGTGATTTATCGTGGTGCAAAAGCTAAGAATTGTGGGCCCATAATTCCGCCCTCTTTTTATACCCTTGCAACCAGTTGCTATAGAGTATTATAGTTTTCTTCACCTAAGGGTTGAACGTATCACCTAAACTTGAGATAGTATAGTGATATGTATATATAGTATATAAACCAAGAAAAGTTGAAATCCACTGTCTGCGACTAATCGCCTTTAACGAAAACATATTAAGTGGCATAACTAAGCACTATATTAAGAAATAAAGCTGTAATTTAGTACAGGTGTTCACAGTAGCAAGGGGCGCCTGTGGAAACTGGTCGTGGCCCCGCCCTCTAACAAGCTAATGTACACATCTCCTAAACCACTTAAGCTACAACAACCAAATTTGCACACAGTGTGAAAATGGATGAAATCAAAGAATAACCCCCACTCCCCACATAACGGTACTGCTCAAAACTACTAAAAGAGCGATAAACCAATAACTAAACGCGACAGATACATTAAATTTTACCACCGAGATGGCATGAAAGAGCGTTATGAGAGCCGGTGGGAAAATTAGACGATGGGCGTGGTACCGCCCACTTTTTGGTGAAACCCCATATCTCGGGACCCGTCCAACCGATTTCAAAAATTGGTACCTAGCAGGTTTCTGATATTCTTCTGTTCCACTGCAAAAATGGATGAAATTGGTCAACAACAACGCCTACTTCCCATATAACACAATTTTAAACTCCACTTGATGCGTTCAGTCTCCATCGTAAAAATCTTGAATGCTCATTATGTACTACAGAAAGATAAGCGTATACTAAACACTAATGATTACTTTGATGTGACAGATGTCACTGACAGTCATACCAACCTAGAAAAAAAATATTTCGACGAATGGGGTTTCGCGCGAAATTTAAATTAAAAAGTCTTATTATTTTTTTCCCACAGTAGTATAAGATATGGATGATATATACCCTGTCAAGAAAGTATCGGGAATTCTTCATTTAAATCTCCCGTTTATATGGAAGACAGGATTTTTTTCTTAAGTTTGTACAAATGACCTTAATTATGATGCCAAAAATTAGCGCGATCTGTGAACCAGTGTGTTTACAGCAGCTGTTTCTGTCAGTCGACCTCAGTAGTGTTTGTCGAATTTTACAATGGCCGAAAATATGGATAAACGTATTTGCGTTAAATGTTGTGTTGCGAAGGACTTTTCGTGTGCCGATACATTGAAAAGGTTGCAGAAGGCTTTTAATGAACCTACTCTATCAAAAAGGAGGGTCGGGAAACCGTCGAAGCCTAACGAACCAGCAATCATCCGAATGACGGCCCAAAGGCGCGCCAAGGCCGAAAAAAACATGCCAAAGCCGATCGAAAGTGAAGGTAATGCTCATTGTTTTCTTCGATATTCGTGGTGTCGTCCTCTATGAATACGTTCCAACTGGTAAAACCGTCAACAAAGGGTATTTTCTTGGTGTTATGAGGCGCTATCCGTCGTAAACGTCCGAGTTTGTGGGCCAACAATTCGTGGATTCTTCATAATGATAACGCACTATCGCACAAAGCCATCATTTTGATGGAATTTTTGGCCACAAATATCATTAAGAAAGCACCGTAATCATCTGATATGGCCTCCTACGAGTTATTCTTATTCTCCACACTGAAATATCCACTTCCGGGAACACGCTTCGACTTAATTGAAGACATCAAAACGAATTCGATGCGAGAGCTGAAGGCCAAGCCGAAAAGTGTATATAAGTAACAAATGTTTTGACGATTGGAAGAAGAGTTGGCACTTATGCATCGCTTCAAATGGATGTTACTTTGAAGGCGATAAAATAAATTTGGATGATGATTGAAAAATTTTCGGTTTATTTATAAATTTCCAATACTTAACGACAGTTCTGGTATTTTCTTTAATATATATGTATGATACATATGTATTTCGTATAGATTTACCCGAGGTGTTAATTACATATATCGCAAACTAATAATTCAATTGTGAACCTTTGGCGCTTTGCATTTTAATTGTGGCACTTACCGCTAATTGCAAGGATTGAAAAAAAAACTTAGTTCACTTTCTATTCAACGATATTTTGCTATCAGAATAATTCACAGCGAAAGTAGTGTTGTTGATATTTGCTATTACTGGTCCAAAAATAGTTGTTTTGTTCAGTTCATACTTCTCTATTGATGCCATAATCTGAATATGAGAATCTCCATATGTGGAATATATTACAAACTTTACTTTTGATTTATGAAAAATTTAGTAACGCCCAAACCTCAAGCTCAGGAGTTAGTAAGAGTAGTATTTCCTACAAACGACATACTTATAGATTACTTACATTGAAATACCATTGGTAAATGGAAAAATATGCTCACTGATGCGCTGTTAGTTATCCTAGTCCACGACGATTTTCAAGCTAAGACTACTTACATAAATCGTTGAAAGCAGTTGGCAACGTTATACACTAATGTCGGTGGTATCCGTTGTTAATTCCTTTCCAACATATCCGGTTGGGTAGTAATTTAATAAAAACTTCCGTTTGTCACTTATTTGCTAAAATAGTTATTTGTGTTTTGTACAAAGCGCCAATACCGTTAGCTATATATACATGCATAAGCAATATCAATTAATGTCTGCACATTGAATGCTCCGAACCCATTAATGCAATAAATTATTTTATATTTTAGTTTTTTTGCACAAATAATAAAACCGCGCGACACATGTGTTAACTTAGCTACGACCGTGCGGTGAATGTGTGGCAATGGCGTATGCAGCCGCACACGCGATTATGCGGCAATTTTACGGCCGGTGATTAGGTTGGAAAACTGCTACCAAAAATTAGACATTAATGTAATCGAGACATTTTTATTGTCATCATTAGGGCGTTGCAACCATCAGGTACGTGCAACATGATAAAATATGTAGCACAAACTAAACTGGAGGAGATCAAAGAGAAAAAACATAAAACTAAAATGAATGAGATTTGATGTCCGTGTGTGCGGCACACATGTAAATACGCATGTGTGGGCATTGATGTGTTGCACCGTGAATGAACATTACAGATTTACTTTGCTGAAATTGCTGCATGAGTATAAAGTTGAGTTTACAGCGCATAACAATGTGCACTAGTGTGCGGTCACATGTCGACGCAACCGGCAAGTGCGCAATGACAAGTGCAACTACAATGATGACAGTGACAATAGCCGTAATGCTGATAACAACATGCGAAAGTCATCAATGCACATGTTCCATACTCATTACTCTGCTGGTGGCATTATTGTTGCTACTCCATGCCAGCTGTCGACGTCATTTATGACAATGCGCGTTGACATGCACTCGCTCACACGTGCATACAGTAATTCATGCGAGTGTATAAAAGAGTCGCATAAAAAATCCGCTTCGAGCAAACCTGCGCTTTAGCGTTGCTTAACAGCTATTATATTTGATCATACGATTGCGGGTGGCAGCGATCGACTAGCTTTATTTATTTTTATGACTTTTTTAAAATCATTCGCTTTTGTTCGCCATCTTTCACACGGAGTGTAGCAAAATCATTCAAATGACTTCAAAGCCAACGCTTATTTATTGCTCAGAGGATAAACTTTTAAAACAAATAGTACTTATAGTAAACTCTGAAAATCCTTTAGCAAAGGATAAATATAAGAGCAAACATCATACCATTGCAATCAATTTCCTATTAAAAATAATAAAGTATCAAAGTTACCCAACAAACTGGTTAATTTGCCATGATAATGATTTCATAAAACTGAATAAAAGTCTCTGTAAATCTCGTTTCCTTAGTAAAATAACTCTGCAAAACTCGTTAAAATTATCTCACGCTTTGATTTGTAATAACTTTGATAAAATTATCCGAAAGCAAAGCCACCTGCTATACTTTTTATACACTCGCAACATGTTGCAACGAAGTGCAATAGTGTTATCCACCTAATAGTTTTTTGTAACAAAGCTGATGTTAAAATGAAATAAAACACTCAAATTTGGACAAAGTGAGTTCTATTTTGGCTTATTTGTTATGCAGATAATTTTATGCAATTTCTGATTTGAACAAAATGTCGGGCAAATGGCCTCCACAGCTCTACATACATATCTACACCCGTTTGCGCCAATTTTTGATAACGTGGGGCAGCATTTCGGCTGGAATTTCGACTATAGTGCCCTCAATGTTCTTTTCGAGTTTCTTGATCTAAGGATCAGTGATCTGGGTCATTGGCGTAAACATTTAATTTAACATACCACAAACAAAATATTCTATAGGTGTTAAATCGCATGATCTTGGCGGCCATTTGACCGGGCCATTTCTTAAAATCAACGTGTCGTCAAACTTTGCATGCTGGCTATACCCGCGAAAGCGGGTTCTATGGCAATAAAAAAGTAGAAACTTGGCACGCAAGGTGTCCATGTTTAGACGTGAAACATGAGGCGTCGCACAGTCATGTTGGAAATAGAGATCGTTCGTGTTGATTTCATTACATTCTGAGAAAGACAGGTCGGTTAACATCATGTTATAACGCTCGCTAATGATGGTAACAGTATTTCCTGACTCATTTCGAAATAAATAAGACCCGATGATGACGCCGTACCACAATCCGCACAAAACAGTTAATTGTTGGGGAAAATTTTGTTTGTTGTCGAAGCAATTAAGCCTCATCTGATTAGATGATTTTTCTATGAAAAAAAAAACAGTAGCCACAGGATAACTTGCGTAATAATGTTGAACAATTTTCAAGCTTTGTATCATCTCTTCCTTACTGAACGCAATAACAAAATTTTACACAAATGCGTAAACAAACATGACTGTCACTAGCTGTCAAAATCACATAACCCCTATTGATAAGTCGTGTATACTACATACTGAGAAGGATGGTAGCGCAGATGACAGATGGGCGGAAACGAAAAATTATAATGGGCTTTAACTAAGCCACAGTTAAAGACACAAAACTATAATTTGGTACAAGGCATGGCAGAGAGGAGAGGCATTTGCAGTTTCAAACCAAAAAAAGTGGGTTGGCCTCACCCCTATTAAGTTTAATGTACATATCTTACAAACACTTAAGCTACAATATATTACCCAAATTTGATAAGCACAAAATATTCTAGCACCTAACACACTCGAAAAATTTGTCAAATCTGATTATAGCTATACCCACTGCTATATAGCGGTTAAACTCACATAAAAGTGAATTAACTCGCTGAATAAATACCGCAGATTTTTTAAATTTAACAACCAAGATGGCTCGGAAGGGCATAATAGGATTCTGTGTAAAAGTGGGAAAAGTCGATGCAGCTACTCGATCAATTTTAACCGAATTTGGTGCAAAAAATTGTATTAGTATCCCCACTAAACGTGCTCAAACAGTGCCTTTAATAGTTGCCGAGATGAGACCATACAGGGTTTGACCGAAAAGTATTAGCACTGAGTTGATTTATTTATTGAACCAATCGTTACAATTCTTTAAAAACTTTCAATATAGGCGATTTTCAAGCATTGAACGCGTCACGGAAGGTATTCTGCGGAATATCCTTGAGAGCCGAGGTGCCGACGGCTTGGATCACCTCTGTCGTCTCAAAATGGCGGCTGCGTAAGCGTTGGGAGGCCGGCTTTGGTTAGGTAGCTGTTCACAAGAAAGGCAGTGTGAGCCGGGGCGTTGCCGTGGTGCAACTTCCAATCGGCTGCGATGTCTTATCGGAACCGATTGACCCTTCGTTTGAGTCTCTTGAGGATTTCTACGTAAAACTTGGCGTTGACGGTTTGTCGAGGAGGAACAAATTCATGGTGAACGATGCCTTCATTGTCAAAAAAGACATCAACTTTGGATTTGTAGGTTACAGGTCTCCCAGCACGGTCTTCATCAGCGATCGCTTCCCGACCTCCAAAAAGGCATGATGCCACCGAAACACATCTGGGTAAGCCTGCTTGATCATATCAGACAACTTTGTCGCAGATTTACCGAGTATCACATATAATTGAATTGCGTAAATCTGCTCTAACGAACGCTGCATTTTCGGCTTGCATCACTCACAGAAACACGTCGCGCGAAAATGTTTGTCCTGACTCTCCAGGTGCTCGGAGACAACTGACCAGTCGGTCATTCGTTAGCTGGGAACGCTCTCTATCGAAGTACAGTTGGGGCAGAAGAAAATCAGTCCTCTTACTTACCGGACAAACCCTGTAACTTTTCAAGCTTCACGATACTGAATTTTGGCAAGAACCGGTTTACGAACTACTAATAAAATAGTGAGTTTTGACTTTCCAGCTGACTTTAAACCGCTCATATTGGTCAAAATGTTTGATATTTTATTAGAGTTAGGCGGCTGTGTTTTTGTGATGTGCCTTAGTGCAGAATATGAATGAAATTGGTCTAGATTTTTGGTCAAAACTTCATATACTCAATATAATAACAACCGATTCTTTATTTGATCTTTTGCTCAATTGTGTATATCCAATATATTTAATTATTTCTTTTAGGTGTTGCTTTCAAATTACGAACCAATTAAGACCTAAAACGAACGTCACATGACGGTTTGTACTTTGAGTACTCTCCTAAATTAGTAGATAACATGTTAAAGTGTGGAGATTATGTCATTAATTGTTATAATAAAACTGTTTCAAGCTAAAGTCCTCAATGGTAATCTTTTTCAAAGCCAATAAAGCTTATTGCAGATATAAAACATGGCTATTGGAAACTTTGTTGAAGTTGTTTTTTATTCGTAAGACTTTATTAACTTTTAACTTTTCTTTGTAGATTTATACGCTTCAGATTAACGCGATTTTTAGTTTGCATTACTTTCAAAGTACTTATGCTTGTTACGCTTACAATGTGTGCACATACATAGTTGTAATATTTATTCTTGGCTTGCACTTCTAGAGTTCTTCAAGCACAAAGCATTTTCTGCAGTCAGTATGTGTTGCAAAGTGCTTAAGCTTAGCTCGTTACTTTAACAACCGCAAAACGCACAACAAGAGCACTCAGACACTTGAATGTAATGAAAATGAGCACTGCCCTTAGGTGCTGCAATATGCACTCTCACTCAAGCACTTGGAAACATACGATTGCGCAGGTTTTTACCTCAGGTTAAATACGACCTTCATACGACTGACGTAGAATATAATTTTTTTGCACTACTGTCGGCCGAGGCGGTATGAAGCCGACAACAGGACCATACAAAATGAATTTTGAACAATTATATTTTTGGAACCGTGCGGTATTAGTCCGCATTATCATTTTGTAACATAGCAAATACTTATGCTTGGCGTTGTCTTGTTTGATACGGTCTTAAGGAGCATGCATTAGGTACAAAGTGTACTAGATAATAGCATTTAGTAGTCGAAATTCTGAGTCTAGATACAATATTTAGGGACTTCATAATTTATAAGCCCTTAATACATAATAATTTCTCATTTCATCAAATTCCATCATCCGAATTTTAATAAGTACATACATATCTACTTTAGATACTGACTTCTTTAGATCATTTCAGTAAGTATATACCAATATTTATAATTCCAAAACGGACTAATGGATTGAAAAGCTCTTAATTAATTAAACTATAATAATAAGATAATCGGGGGGGGGGCCCATCCAGCTAATACCAAAAATGGGAAGTTGGGGTTGGTGATGCGAATATATAGCCTATCCATCCCAAATGTCAACCTCATTTCGCGCGGTACCCCTTAATTACGAATTTCATCAGGCTCTGATCGACCGAGTTTTAATAAGTACACTTTAGATACCATTTCAGTAAGTATTTTATTTATAATTCCAAAACGGACTAACGGATTGAAAAGCTCTTAATTAATTACACTATAATAATAAGATAATAAGATATAGGAAAAGGTGCAAATATATTTAATAAATTGTGTGTTTTTATAAAGTGGCTGGAATTATATATTTTCCTATTAAGCATAGAACCATTTAGTGAATTCATAATGTAGGTGTAGCTATAACTCAAGAGTACCTTATATGCTTATATGGTATTCTAAAAGATGACCCATTTGCAGGTTCCAGGTTTTTAAAGAAAAAGCACCGAAACCTTAAATTTAATGGAAAATCTTAATTATCATTCGAAATAACACTTATTGATATTTATTTTATGAAGATTATTTCTTTTAAATGTCGACCGCGGCTCAGATGGTCCATCAGTTGAATACTTTTTTTGAAAGACTTGTTCGAGCATTTCGACTGGTAACTGGCGAATGACACACTTGATGTTTTGTTCCAAAGCCTGAATCGAAGTGGGATTGTTCGCATAGACTTTAGACTTTACATATCCCCACAGGAAAAAAATCTAACGGTGTGATATCAGACGATCTCAGTGACTAAACGACCGATCCAAAAAGTGAAATTATCTGCCCACCGAAGTGTTCTCTCAATAAATCGATTGATTGGTGCGATGAGTGGAAAGTGGCGCCGTTTTGTTGAAAGCCGAAATCACAAGCTTCAATTTCAGGCACCAAACATTCGGTTATCATGGCGCGATAATGATGTTGCTAAGTAAGGTTTTCCAAATCTGTTCCCTACTCGCACTGTCGGGCACGATGGTCTTTCATCCATCGTTAAAAATACCACAATTTCACTTCGTTTCTGATGGGTAAATAGTAAATCTTTTCATTCATTCGGAATACGCTTTTCCTTTTGTATTTAGCTTACAACTTTCACATGATTTACAATTAATGTTTAGGTTCATTATCACTGTCACAATTATGTGGGCCTCAATGTAGGCTACTATTTGTTAGATATAAACATTTTTGCATCCCCTCATCCCGCCAACAAAAGAATATGATGAAGAATATCTTAAAGCTTTTGTTGATCTTGGCAAAGGCATAATTTTGTTGACATTTACCACAAGTCCACAATTATGACCGTTTTTATCAGTGTACTAGAGCTTGACAATCGCTTCAGTGACGTGCTGATGCAGAATCAGCGCGCTAATTTTTAGAACAGAAGCTCGTTTCAGTGGTGGAAAACGCGGTCATTGCTAAATAAATACTTTCATTTGTTCTGCCAATGGTTTTCATCTAAATATTCGAGGATATCCGCTAATTACACTAACAAGTTGGGCGCTGTAAGCGAGAGGGGGCTAGGCGCATTGCGAGTACTCGGTAACAATAGAATATTACACAGCTGCCTCAAAAATAGAAATGTTCTAAAGCAGTAAGTGACCAAGACCCATTTTGCATGCGTCCTTTCTGCGAATAATAAGTGAAAGTTGAAATTATTTTATGCAACGGAAAATAATCGCATGTTATAATTAAACTTCGGATTCCGTTACATTTTCCGAAACGTTTAACTCAGACGTATTGTACTTGTACTGCAAAGATTCCTTCAATTTCCATCTTTCGTAATTTAAAAAAAGTTTTCCGTTTTGTTTTTGTGTTTTCGTTTTCAACATTGTCTTATTTGCTTTAATAAACAGTTACTTTTGTGACATGGCAATTCCATACGTTTTAGCTTGTTGGTGAGCTCCGTTCGTATATGTGTATGTACATATGTACATATGTATTTTAGTTTCATTTTGTTTGCAGTGACATTTCGTGCTTGCTATTAAATGCACACCTTGCTCCACATTTGTAGAGTTTACTTTGTATTGTAAAATGTTTTCGCTCCTGCCTGCTGGTGGGCCAATGCCTGAGCAAATATTTCCGCAACGCGGATAATCGTGGTCCGAATGGCAAGCGGTCTACTGTGTCTTTGCCACAACCGCAACTGAATCGCTTTACTTATGTGTGTATATATGTATGAAATAAATGCGGCTGTACATATGTATACGTTATGTATGTAAGTTTGTATGAAGACCACTGTAATATTGTGTCCTTGTTATTGTTTAGCGGCCTGCAATGCATTGCCGAGCTATTATTATAATTTTTTAAACTTTTTAACCCATTGAGCGCACTTCCCTCCTTCGTTTATCTTATGTCTTATGGCGTGCGATTTTGCAGCTTGTGGTTCGTGACCGACATTAGCATATATTTATTTATACATATATGTATGTATATTTAGAAATAAGTATTATGTAGAAGGGAAGGGGATGTGGCGTAATGGTCGGAGTTTTTGCTTATGTGGTTTTCATTTGGTCATACGTACGGTTAAGTGTAGCGATTATCTCGTTAGTAAACTCTCATTTTTCCGCTTTTCCTCTGATTTAATTGCTATTGGTAATTTTTTTGTTTTATGTTTATATTTTTTATATTTAAAATGATCAAGATATTACTGAATATACAAATATTTAGATTCTCAGTTTTGGTTTGCTGAATTTAATGCCTGAATTGAATTTAAAATTCGCAGTACCTGCACATTTCGGTGAAAATTTAAATTTAAGAAAGGTTCGTCTAGAATTTTCGAAAAATCGAAAAATTTTCAATTTTTCTATTTTTGTCAATACAAGGAGCGTTCCAAAGTAATCTGGACTTAAAAAAAACAAAGAAAATCAATTTATTTTATTCAAAATAGTCTCCTTCTGCTTCAATACAGCTTTTTTCGCGGTCCAAAAGCATGTCGAACGAGTGTTTTATCTCGTTGGCCCTTATGTCCGCCAGTATGCCGATGAAAGCCTTTTGAATGGCCTCTACGTCTGCATAAAGCTTTCCTTTCATGAGCAACTGCATTTTTCCGAAAAGAAAGAAGTCGCGCGGTGCCATATCAGGTGAATACGGGGAGTGGTTAGTGGTTAAAATGGGATTTTTTGGTCAAATAATCATTTCGGTATAAGTTTTACTAATCTTAAAACAAAATTTAATGTTGGTTCTTTATTCGAAGCTCATTTTCGCACCGATAACACAAACACACTGACACTTAAAACGCAATAACTTCACTTCCAATCAATGAAATGTCATAAATTTTCACTGGACAATTCATAAAGATAGCAGAGTCTAACACAACAGTCGACATATAGAAGGCGCCATCGGGGGGCGCTAGATTCAAAGAGTCCTGTATACTTTGGAAAACTCCTTGTATAAGGAAAAAAATATATTTAAAATAAGAAGCCATTAAAGAAGGGCTAAGTTCGGGTTCACATATTCCGTATGAGGGGATGGAATAGTTACGGTCCGGTTTTGACAATTTTTAGTCTCGAGCTGGCATACATGAAATGGTTTGAGTAGGTTCCCATAATATGGATTTTCACCTAAATGTGGACGGTGCCATGCCCTTCGACTAAGGTTATTTAAGGTTAAAATTTATTGCCTCTCTTTTAGTTATTGAATTATTGTGCTTTTAGTAGTTTTTAACCATACCATTATATGAGGAGTAGGCGAGTTATAAACCGATTTCCTCCGTTTTCCTACCCTCAGTAGAGGGACTTATAGAATTTGCTCTAAGCAAATTTCGTTGTTATAGTTTTAGTGGTTTAGGAATATATACATATAGCACATTAGAGGGCATTTTTTCAAAGACAGTGCTATCTACGGGTTTGTCCTCACTTTTTTCACAAGGAACACCAATTTTCAATAAATAATCTCAATTTTTATTCGAGTTATGGTTTGCACGGACGGGCGAATAGGCGAACAGACAGACGATCACACGGAATTGAACTCGTCTCCTCATTCCGATCATTTATATATAAATAACTCCATATCAGTTTAGAGTAGTTTGCGTTGAAACAAACATCCGTTAAGTGAACAAAACTTGTATATGATACTAGAGGACCCGTCCACGCTTCACTGTGGCTGATACGTAGATAATACTACTACTACCATCTATACGATTTCTATTATTGGGATTATAACTATTAGTTTATGAGATATAGCATTTTTGTGAAGCAACTTGTGTTAGTTTACAAAAAAATGGATCATAAAAGCATTTCATGTGTTAATAAATCATAGGCGAAATGAGCACCGAGGACAATGATGCTTTAAAGAATCATCAGGTCTGTGCAAAATGGGTGCCTCGCAAATTCAAAATCCAACAAAAACAACAAATAACTGATTCTGAGAAGTGTTTGAGTGCTCTTTAATCGTAATAAAACCGAACTCTTTTATATATGTACGCGAATATAGATGTGAAGTGTGTTATTGTTTTTATTATTGTTTTTTTTTAAGAAATGAAATATTCAAATATTCCTACAAACGTGAATTTTGAACAAATGCTTATGATTTGAAATATAATTCTTGTATTTATAAGTTGTATTAAATTTTAACATTAAGAGATAAAAAGTATCCTATGTCCTTACCCTGGTTCTAAGCTACCTCCCACCAATTTTCATCCAAATCGGTTCAGCCGTGCTTGAGATATAAATGGTGTAACTAACAAAACTTTAGTATTTATATGTACTGTAACAACAAACAATTCTGTAACAATTTTTTTTCTGTTACGTCGGTCACAGGAAGCGACACAAATATCAAAGTCATGAATTTTTACTAAATTAGATTTTTTGTATGAAAAAGTTTAACTCTGCAAAAAAAGTAGGTAATAAATTTACTAAAATTATATGTGAGTTTTTTTATCGACATTTATGATCGTTGAGTTTACTTTGGTGATTTAAAGTTACTTTGACACCAGATATCTAATTTCATTACATAATTAATTATTTTAAGCTGCTATTGCTAATTAATATTTTGTTAAGACAATCGCTGTAGACTGATAAGAGTACTTATTATTCCTGAAGGCGCCTATTCGGCATACTACTGTGACTCCGTCACATAGACATATATTTTTGTTGCAAAAAGTGAGATTACATATTACATACACTAAGACCCACGTATTGCTTCAAGTAATTTTGATGTATATTATAAATTTGTTATTTCAATTGCAATCAACTGGGAAGACCAACAGACTGCATTGATTCAACGCCAGTATTCAGTTTGCTCACTCGCTTTGAATACATTAGTGAGAAAGTAAGTCGTTGTATCCTTACTACATTACTCTTCCTGGTCCCCTTTTTCTAACAATGCGAACAAACTTGAGCTGTTCTATTTTCTGGAATGTTGCTACTTATTTAGATTCTCTCATGCCGTTATTGCTCTTTCTGGTGAGTTGATATTCGCTCCCTAAAGGCTTGCTCTGGCTTACTTTCTTTTGTGTCTAATATTTAAATGTGTAATAAAGATATACTACAAATTAAAAACGGATTAACAGAGTAGGTGAAAACCGGCGGAGTTGTCTTTAATAAAACAATTGTTGACCTATTCTAGAATTATATACAACAGCCGTTGTGCTCGTCCCATTTTCACCTCCAAAACAAAGCTACAGATGACAATTTCTCTCCAAGTAGCTTGAAGTACAGGAAATGGGTTACGACATTAGCACTGGAATAATCAAAGTAAAAACAAGTGCAACTGTGTAAAAAATAATAAACAATCGCAGCCGTAAAAGGGATCAAGTAAGAGTGATATATTTGTATGTATGTAAATTTATACATTAGCACAAATAGAAACATGAAATAAAATGAAAGAAGTGAGGGACAATAGATGTACGACAATTTATGTAGCGCAAAACTAAGCAGGGTTCAAATATCAGAATTGTAAAAACTAAAATGAACTATGGTGTGTATGTATGCTAACTGAGACGAGCGACAAACGTAGTGAAAAATGGGAAAAGTAGGTAATTACAAGTAGATATCTAGGGTACTAAGAATACATGCGTTGTAATTTCCTTAGAACTGTGCCATCACCTGAATTGATGGAATGTATTGCTCATGAAAGCATGCGCGCTGTGACGGAACTTATTCCTTAGTCAATATGCATGTAATATACGCTTCATTAATGCGTTGAAGCATTTATATCTGACCTCTTTATAAGAAGAGAAGCTGCCACTTTAGAATATTATATTAGTAATATCCTAAAAATTCGGCAATTATTATTTTTTCGATCGGTAAAATATTTACTCCACTTTAATTTCTAATAAAACTTCACGTACTGAATTTTATATATTTGTATATTATATACTTGTAGTTATTAGACATAATTCTTGATAAGAAAATAGGTCAGCAATTACACCTCAAATATCGAAATTAAAATTTTTTTCTTTCTTTCTTTTATTGATGTACTTTACTGTACTGATTTTCATTAGTTCTGTTACATTGTGAGTATATTGCTGCAAAAATAATTCTAAGTACACTTTTATAAAGGTTATACTAGAGATATTTTTCCGTTGATTCAAGATAAAAACTTTTATGCACCCAAAATCAATCAAGTCAACTTTTAAAATGGGTGCGATTACTCCAAAGTTTTTCCTTGAATACGTATATATAAGTGGTATAATGTACCCAAATGTATATTTTTAAGGATATATCTGAAGAAATATAAGAAAACTATTGATCTTCAGTTCATATGACTCATCGCAATCTCGCCATTGTCATTTACTTGTTATACAGGTTATATTTCGTTTGCCTCAATGTTTATAGTCGGAGACCCTATAAAGTATATGTGACCTGGTCTACGGAAAGGGGGCTTAGGTGTCAAAAAAAAAGGAGAACAATTAATGAGATAACGAGAAACTGACGATTATTTTTAACAGCTTTTCCCAGAAAACTAGTTTTCGCACGTTGGCTCCCTTTTCGTAGACCAGGTCACATATATAAAATGATCGGTGCGACGGGGTGAGTCGATTTAGCCATTTCTGCCTGTACTACTTATAGTATATGTCCGTTTGTTTGTTTGTATATACGCTAGCTAATCGATTAGCTTTTGAGATATCGACGAAGTTTTGCACATATTCCTTGCTGACATAACAAATCACATCATATGGGGTAAAGTCATGGTTGACCCGATTGAACCCATTTTCGACACACAGATAAGCCATTCTAAGGAAAGGATTAACCCTGAATTTCATTTGGTCATAAGGTAGCATACTCTAAAGGCATTATTCGTGCAAAGTTTTATCCCGTGATTGCAGTCTGATTGCACCAATTTTCGCACTGTTTCATATGAAAATCCGTCGGGCGAGTCTCGAGGTATGTGATTTCACCTTAAAGTGGGCGTTACCACGCCCATTATTTACGTTTCACCCCAACTTCTATCGAGCCTTTTCATACCATCTCGGCTGTATTTTGCTGTTGGTTTATCGCACATTTAATAGTTCCTAGTAGTAACGTTATATGGGGAGTGAACAAGGTTATCTTCCGATTTCACCTATTTAGTTGTTATTGTTATTGTGACCTGTGCCAAATTACAGCTCTTTATCTTAATTTGGTGCTTACTTATGGCCTTACAGATTTTCATTCATTGCTTCGTTTACGCCCATCTGCAATACCAACCATCTTGCGATGCCGAGAAACATTTGTATTAGGGTGTTTTTTTTTTGTATTATTTATTTTTTTCAATACCCTAATGAAATTTCCTTCGAAACATCCTAAAAGAAATTCCCAGAAAATTTTAGCGCTTAATACTAACATTAAGGACTCGAACAAGACGTGTAAAAATTTTCCATTGAAAATACACGAAAATCGTGATTTTTTATTTTTAAATTTCTATACCTCAGGTTCAATTCTTCAGAATTGAATATTCTGAAAAAGTGCCCATTGAGACGAAGTCAAAACTCACTCACTGCCGGCGAGATAGTACCGGGCTCTGAACCTACGAAATTCCCATTTTTCTGTATTTATCTCGTTAATGACAAGAGCTACAGAAAAAAAGTATTACGCAGAAATTTTAGTTTTAAAGGTTTATCGTTCATAAAATATTCAGATTCATCTAGCGTGGGTACCACGTTCCATTTTGCCCGTTATCAATGTCAGCCTACATTCTTTCTTAAGATGATCATTTTAAATTGGTTACAACCACGCCCACTTTCCATATATGAAAATATTGGTATAAAAAAAGCTTTCCCCGCTGCTAATAGAATTTTTACCAGACAAATCCGTTGTTTAATGATTTCTGTAAATATTATTAACAAAGCACTTTTTATAACCTGGAAATAATTTCAACGTTTAAAATAAATAAGTATTATTAAAAATCTTTGGAACTCATTTTTCTTATCATTTCTATGTGTAGAATTATACACGACTTCAGTACCCTAGTCATACATATGCATGTGTGGGATGACCGCAAATGCGGCTCTGTTTAATCCCTTGTATATTTTTTCGCTAATTTTGCATTCTCTTAAAGTTTGCCCGTTTTTTATCTTCCGAGTTGGGTGCTTCTTTGTTCACTAGTGTTTATGCAAATTTTGTGAACTGATAAACTGCAAAATCATTTTGCTACGTCACAGTTTCACATTCATTTCTACATTGAATCTTTTTTGAGCTTTTCAGACATAATGCAGATTAAGTGCGATTGTTGGTATCAACATTTATATTTTTAAAAGCATCAAAAATACTCTAGAAACTCTTAAAGCAGCACTACAAATTCTAAATTTTTTTATTCGGTGGAATAAGAAATAAGTTTAAGAAAGAAAACTTTTTATATTCAAGTACTGTGACTTGACCTGTTTAGTTGAAAATTGAACAATGCAAATAACTGAACTGATTATTGAAGACATTTTTAAGAATTCAAAATATTCTTCGTCATTTGTTTAGCGAAGGTTGACGTTAATTTTCACCACAATTATCTTTAAACTACATTTCTGAAAATTCGAAATTCGTGTTTCGTATTAAACAAAACTTTACTTGACGTTAAGGGCAAAAGATAAAAACAGGAGACAAAAGATTGAAATAAGAATAATTACAGAAGGAATCAGTAAACCAAAAGAAGTTCTTCTGTTAGGTATATCAACGAAGACGCTGTTATAGTACAATGTAATGCAGAGAATCGATTGAAAAAGTAAACAATTAGGAAATAATAAAATAAATTATGAATATTCAATAAAAAGTTAGAAGCAATAAAGAGGCAAAGATTGTTCAAACAACAAAACAATATTGTATGCGGAGAGTAAAATTGATGGTTTAAGGAGTTGAATGGGTTTACGGGTTTCGAAAAATCTTATTTTATTTTCTTATTAAATTCTACAACACCTCTAGAATATTGTTATAATTTTGAAGGTGATTCGAGTAATAGTTTCGCAGATACAGCCTTGAGAACTTGTGCGCTCGGGGCTAGCTAGACTACAGGGTTTGTCCGGAAAGTAATACGACTGATTTTCTTCCGCCGCGACTGTACTTCGGAGCATGCCCGCACCGAATGGATTCAGCAGAGGACGTTTCTAGCTGCGACAGAGACGTTTGATATGATCAAGCAGGCTTAACCAGGCACCAGGCATTTTTGTAGGGCCGGGAAGAGGTCGCTGATGAAGACTTAAAAAATGAGCAAGACCAAAAGTGAAAATGATGTTCATTGTCTTTTTTGACATCAAAGACATAGTCCACCATGAATTTGTTCCTCCTGGACAAACCGTCAACGCCAAGTTTTACGTGAACTCCTCAAGAGACTCAAACGAAGTGTCAATCGGGTCCGACTAGACATCGCAGCCGATGGAAGTTGCACCACGACAACGCCCTGAATCGCATCGTCTTTCTTGTGAACAGCTATCTAACCAATGCCGGCATCCCAACGCTTCCGCAGCCACCCTAAAGCCCAGATGTGGCCCCCCAGACTTTCTTTTGTTTCCTTGCCTGAAAAGGCAGACAAGAGGGGATCCAAGCAGCATGCACATCGGCTCTCAAGGCTGTATCGAAGAATGCCTTCCGTGACGCCTTCAATGCTTAGAAATCGTGCTAGCAGTGCTGCAACAACGAAGAAGGAGCCTATTTTGAAAATTTTTTTAAGAATTGTGATGATTGGTTCACTAAATTTTTTTAAATCGACTCAGTCCTATTGCTTTCGGGACAAACCCTGCATAAGCACTTGATGCCAATCGTTCTGATTTTTTGGTAGCGATATGTTATAATTCCGACAAATGAGCAGCTTCTTGAATAGAAAAGAACGTGAGCAAAATTTTAGAATCATATCTTGAAAATTGAGGGTATAGTTTATGTATTTACAGACACACAAACATGGCCAAGTCGAATCAACTGATCATACTTGTCACTTATATACTTACATATGTTATAGGGTCTGCGATGTTTCCTTCTGAGTGTTACAAACTTCGTGAAAAACTGAATCTACCATGTTTAGAGTATAACTAAACTTATTGGAGTACTTTTTAAAGAGGTAGTCTCAAACTTACTTAACGGTATAAAAATTAAAGTGTTATATTATTTAAATTATGAGTAAGTTCGAGATCTTCCTTCGGTTTCTGAAACATTATGTATGTGTTGACACCTATTAATATTGATATTAAGTTTCTATTTTTATCTATTATTAATTCGATAAAATATTTGGAAAAAAAAACAAATTGCAGATGGTGAACAAGTGACAAGAATGTGACATTCGTAGTTGCAAAAATACAAAGCGATCTAAATATAATGACATTGTAATTAAATGGCTTAATGTTTGATTATGTCTACAATTTTCATTAAATATTGAGCTCGCTGTTCTTCTTTATTTATTTTATATTTTAAAAATAATATTGTCAAAAAACATATTATAAATAAATGCACATTCGAGCTTTGCAATTATCGTTAACAGTTTGAAATGATTCGATTCATGCTTGGCAATCAGGATTCTAAATTATTAGACATGTGCATCGGTTGTCACTTGGCAATTAGATATACTTTGGCATAGCAGTTGTCGGAAAGCAAGTACCACACAAGGGAAAAAGCAGCGAGGATTCGCTAAAACTTGCATGTAACATACTATAGTTCGCTTAGCAATTCCCAAAGATATTGCTTACATACATACATATATGAAGTTTTATACATATGATGTAAATATATGTATAGTATACATATAGTATAATGCGTAGATGCAGGCAAACACTTGTTTACGCTCCATTAATTATTACCAGCGCATATACCTTGATCCCAAAATCCAATTTCCCAGGGTATTTCACCGACCGGCAAAAGGCAATAAAAGCTTACCAACAAAATAGCAAAAACTGACAGAGCATGTACATACAATAATAATATCAAGAATCTCAAATACATTTGAACGATACAGGCGATAGAGCCACCTATAAAAGTCAACACCGCCAGCAAACGCACAGCTAGCTGCAGCCCTAAATTGCAATAGAGCAGCATAAATGCACATACGAGTACAAATTCATGGCTGTTTCGCATTTTCAGCTTAGTTCGCGGCACTTAACTATGAACGAAACCCATGCTAGCACCCAGTTATTGCATAATGGCACACATACACAACACAGAAATATGGAGCGAGCGGCAGACTATCCTGCCAAATCTACTCTTTAGCAGGTATTCGAGTGCGAGTAGATTAGATGAGCTCAGTCGGTGGTTGGCGTTGACTCGTTGGTAAATTGGAAAATGCAGGCGCCGGAAAGACCGCGTGTTTACTTCGCGCGAGTACGTAAAATAGATCTATTGGCTGTGTATGGCCTTACTTCAGTTGGAGCGAGGCTTGCAAGCGTTTTAGAATATTGTACAGGAGTAATAAAATCAGCGCTTTTCCTCGGTGTGAATGTGAGAATAAATTTCCATAAAATTAAAGTTGCACTAAAACAGTAATATGCATGTGCAAAAGCATTTGGTGTGTGTGAACACATTTGTATGTGTGTAAAAAGCGTGCAAATCGCTACTCGTCAACAGTAATTTAGCGAAAATTTGCATTTTGTGTTTGCTGTACTCGTTCAACTAAAGTGAGACAAGTGGTACAGTTGGAGTTCAGAGTTGCCGCAAGTATATTTTATATACATACATACATATATACGTATGAGTTTACATTTCGCCTCGTGTCTACTTTGCTACAGAGCAATTTTTGAGAAACTACCTTTTCAGGAAATAAAAGCAGTTTATGCAATAAAACAAAATTAAACATTTATTTGCTTTGCCGTTCCAGTTTCACAGTTACATGTGCTTAGTATGTATGTATATGTACATATATGATCAGGTGGATACAAATCCTTGAGATGAGGAAATTAATTGTTGCAATATTTAGTTTTGGTCAATATATTATGAATTATATTTTGATTAAAACCAAAAAAACCCCAAAACAACTTATCTTCAGCACCGAAATTGACACGTTATGGATGTATTCCGAACTGCGCTAGCGGTTATTACTTTTTGTGAAACATTGTTCAATAATGAATACATGTTGTTCTATCGGGATTGCTCCATTTTTACTAACTAAACGATTTGTTTCTTTTTTTTTAGTGTTGTCAACACTTTAATAAATGTCCAAGGCAGCTTTGAAATCGAAGAGGTGGTGAGTGTCGATTCTCTTTTATCGGGTATTTTCCAAGATTTGGCGCATGGTGAAGAGGAGGCTTATCCCACGGTAGTTGGCGCAGATTGTGGGGTATTACTTTTTATGGATTGGGCACACTTAAATTCCAATCTTTGGGCATGCTTTCATCCGACCATATTTTACACAGAAGCTGATGCATGCTCCTTATCAGTTCTTCTATGCGGTATTTGAATAGCTCAACTGGCAGAACATCGGCCTCGACCGCTTTCATGTTCCGTAGACGGGTAATTACTATTCGAACTTCTTCATGGTCGGGCAATGGAACGTCTGCTCCATCGTCATCGATTGGGGAATCGGGTTCGCCTTCTCCTGGTGTTGTGCGTCCACTGCCATTCAGCAGGCTGGAGAAGTGTTTCCTCCATAATTTTAGTATGAACTGGGCATCGGTTACTAGATCATCTCCTTGGGTATCTCAGTATCTTTCCCATCCCGCACGTGTTGCGGTCGATGGTAACGTTGAGAGGTAGACAGTCTGTTTTCTATCCGCTGCGACACGGCACTCCTTGTCGTACCAGCTGTTCTTTTGCATTTTCCGAAAACCAATG
This sequence comes from Bactrocera neohumeralis, assembly GCF_024586455.1. Taxonomy (NCBI): domain Eukaryota; kingdom Metazoa; phylum Arthropoda; class Insecta; order Diptera; family Tephritidae; genus Bactrocera; species Bactrocera neohumeralis. Next base: position 41,116,296 of record NC_065922.1, read on the forward strand.
GTTTCGGGTGCAACTTTACGTAAGGAGTTTGAAATGCCGTCTCACAGTTCCCTTATACCGAGTTGTTGACGAGTGCTCTCAGAGAGCAGGAGTGCAAGCCGAGTAGAAAGTCGTCGTCGAACCTTCCTTGTGTTTGTTGACGAGCGTTTTTTGCTGCACAGAAACGGGTGCGAATCTTGGCTGCAACAAGATAGTGGTCCGAGTCGATGTTAGGACCTCGGAGCGTACGCACGTCTAGAATACTGGAGACGTGTCTTTCGTCTATCACAACATGATCGATCTGGTTGGTGGCTTTTCGATCCGGAGACAGCCAGGTGGCTTGATGTATTTTCTTGTGCTGGAATCTAGTACTACAGATACTTTCGTCGAAGTCAATTAGCCTCAACCAATTTGGGGATGTTTCCTCGGGGAGGCTGAATTTATTGACTGTTGCGCTAAAGATACCTACCTTGCCCACACTGGCATTAAAGTTGCCAAGCTCGATTTTGACATCGTGGCCGGGGCATCGCTCATTGAAGGTCACATCGTCCTTCTCTTCCTTCGAGGCGTGGGCGACAAGAAAACAAGTTATCGTCGGTTGTACTATAATATCTGCATAATTTTTTCGGAGATTATACCGTTGCCATGGACAATAATCTTTTACAAATTTCGTGAAGACATATTTTCAAAGAACAGAGTTTTTCATACAAAAATTTAATTTTGGACGTTCAATTTTAAAAACAAATGAACAGCTGCTTGGGAGGAAAAGACGTGAGCGATTTTCAGATCGATGTGTCAAAAACTGAGAGACTAGTTTGCGTATATACAGACGTTGCGATAAACAGATAGACCGGCATCTCTAAATCAGCCAAGCTCGTCACACTGATCACTTATAAATATAGAGTTTATGGTCTCCGATTATGACTGGGTGTTACAAAGTTCGTGGCAAACTCTGTTTCACAGTATAATCAAATGAAAGCAAGCATACACATTGTCAACTATTTCTTCCCACATCCCAGAACCCCTTTAAACGCTTCACTGATTCATCTTCTAGCTTTCACTTGTTACAACTTGTTATATGGCATTAAACCACTAACGCCATAATGTCATAATGTTATTGGGTTAATAGCGTTTGTGGCCTGTTTCTTTTGCTTGAGCGCTTGCACAAAACCACAATGCAGGCACACGCTCTCATCTCGTACACACTTACACACACATACGTACCGTGCCTCAAAGCCACATAGTTGCAAGCTTTTTACACAGACACACAGACACCGAATGAGGGCTGCATGTAAGTACGTGAAGTGTTAGCCAAAAGGAATCCATTCATCGTCGTGCAAATGTGGATGCAGACGCTCGGCTCATACTATTTGTGCGAGTATTAGTATTAATGTAGTAGGTGTTTGCGGTACCTTCTTTGCGGTGGTATTGTAGCGGCAAGAAATTCAAAATGCATACTGAAAATGCATATTGAAAGTCAGATTTCAGCATACTCTCCTACACATGCAGATATCATATACTCTAAGGTATGAACTTATAGAAGGCTGTATGCCCAACTGTGCATTTGTATGTGGCAAATATATACAATAAATATTGTTACACTTGCACTGCTTTTTCTTCTTCAGTTACACTCATTATTGTTGTTGTTCGCACAATACTGCAATTGCTCCCATTTTTAAACGAAATTAAATTGGTAGGAATCCGTCAGTGTTTTTCTGGGTCATAATGGCTTATAAATCAGTACAAGTTGCATATAGCAATGTATATATGTGTGTATGTAAAAATTAATATATATATGTATATATAAATATAAATATATATATATATACTAAATATATACATATATAAGTAAATAAGTAATATTTATACATATAATACGGACTGGAAAACTCGAGAAATATATACAAAATAAGCAGCACTTTAGGAACTCAAAATGTACTTGAAATATAATTTAAAATTGTACAAAATACGCTATTGAAATACTATGTACTTATATAAAAATAAAAAAATTTGATTTCATAATGTATTAGGTGGGCCCCTTAACGAGAAAAATGGCAAAAATGCGACGAGATGGTTTCGTTTAAAACACAACTCTCATTCATGACACCGAATTACTTTCTCCAAGAAAAGCGAATTGATATCGCTATAGACAGGTGAAATATACGATAACAACAAAATTTTGTCCTAACGGTAGCGTAAAGAAGTAAGACTTCATCAACTAAGTACTTCTACAATGGGATAGTATAAGACTTGAAATGGTCGGAAGTATTAAAATATACACAAACTTTAAAAGATCGGGTTCTTAATATACCAACTGTCACCCAAACAACCACTGGTTATATCCTAGCACTGTACAGTGGGCCACTTTAGTGACACACCAACCAAATTCCTAAAGTCGGTATAACGTTGAACTTTGGTGAATGAATCGTCTTATAAGCTACTTTCTAACAAAATATCTTAATCTCTTATATTTAAGAACAAGGTGTTATTAATTTTACTAGATCACTGTAATTTTATTATTTTTGTCTTTCTTGTGATCGGGCGATAACTTTAAATAATAACGAGCTTCATCCCCAAACTGAAATCATATTTCAAACATAACCTTGCATAACCTTATAAGCCATGTTGGGCGACAATTCTATTTTAAATTAACCTTTACAATGCAAAGTTTATATATAATGAATAGGGAAACTAACTCCACTTTCGCATCAATCTAGGTTATTTTAAAAATCGTTGGAATAAAGAGTGTCTTTTGAAATATATGAGTTGGTAATTTTGAAATATTTTCCGTGTAAACTTTATGAATCTCTTTCAGTTTAAGGTTATTCATACAGAGATCAGATAAAGAAATATTTATATCGTCACCTAAAATGCAATACAACGAATCATCGAAAAAATTGAAATTGAGTTTTTATTGCTTACGATTCATTACACCATATTATAATCATTTTCAGCTGTACCTGTCAGATATAACCAATCTACAAGGTCTGTCGCAAAAGATACAGAACTTTTTAAGTATAACAGTTTCTGGTGGCGCCACCTATTGGTGGGTATATGAAATAAAAAGTTTGATCCCTTGTTGACATTTCGTAAAAATTTTAACACAATTGGATAACTACAATCGATGTTATCGATCAAAAAGTGACATCAGCTTTTGGTTATCGGTCGTAAAATGCAAAGAGCAAATATTAAATTTTGCTTTAAACTTGGGAAAACGTTTGCTGAAACATTTCAAATGATGAAAAAAGTTTATGGTGATCAGTGCCTATCCCGTAGTAATGTGTATGAGTGGCTTAAGCGATTCCAAGAAGGTCGTGAGGACCTCTGTGACGATCAGAAGTCGGTCGTCTTCAGAAGTCAAAAATAAAGACAATGCTGATTTGTTTTTACGATTTCGTTTTACCTTGGTGTTATGAAGCGTCTTTTGTCACGCATTCGTTGTGCTCAACCACAATACCGTGAGACAGGGTCCTGGCTCCTGTTGGACGATAATGCGCCGCGTCATCGGTCGACGCTTGTCACTGATTTTTTGACAAAAAACTCCATATTAACCATTAATCACTCACCCTACTCACCTGATCTGGCACCCTGTGATTTTTACCTATTTGGAAAACTTCATTTGCCCATGAAAGGACACTGGTTTCAGGACATTTCAGCTATCCAAAAGGCGACGACCGATATCCTCAAGAGCATTCCGAAAAATGACCTTAAACACTCTTTTGAAATGCTAGTTGACCGGGCTAAACGCTGTATCGAAGCACAAGGAAACTACTTTAAATAAAAAAATATAACTTTTGAAAAATATTAATTTTTTGTTGTTTTTTTAACAGTCCTGTTTCTTTTGCGACAGACCTTGTATGTATAACCGAATCTCAATTATTTTTTCTATTATGTCGTTTTTCCTTCGCATGTAAACTTATGAAAAATGATGTTACGTCATTTTGCATTTTAGGCGAGACATATAATAAATGTTTTGAGAAAATAATCGCGTAACTTCGAACTAACCTCTACTATTTTCCTCATCTGGTAGATATAATATAAAATTAATATTTGTGGGGCTAAAATGGTCACTTAAACAAATTCAACAAATATATATCACACGTAAGTAGTCTTAAGAAATGTTTCAGAATTTGTGAGAATGAGGTTATATAAGCTGCCGTTCGGTATAAGAAGCGTTTTGATCCAGCCCTTCTAGCGAGGCTTCATAAATGCACCAAATGAACTATTAAAAAACCGTTGTCGTACAAGTTGTACATTTGTGAAGTTGTGATCTGATTATCATGCAGAAATGAAGAGAGAGGACATCTAACAGTGATCAGTAATCAATTGTTCTCTTTTTGAGAGGAACTCACTGCTTAGCCTACGAGAAGCTAAACATTTCTTGCTAAAAATGAGATTAGATATATTGCTAAATATGGTACAATACGGCATTGACTTTAAAAAACTGTCTTCAAAACCAGCAGTACTGTAATCAAACAAATAAAACCTACACAGCAATATAATGTTTACGAAAGAGTCAGTTTTTGTATTGTTCATTCTCTTGTATTGGTTCCTTCTCCGCTCATGGATTTGAGGTTTTGAGGTACTTCACAGAAAGCCGGAACGAGGGATAACATTATATAAAATGCATTACTGATGCCATGACTGGATATTGTAAGAGGACACTGATCAAAAAACATAGGAGCAGATTCTGTGCCCAATGGAAACAAGAAAACCATAATGTTACTTTATTGTAACATATTAAGAAAGTGTTTAACGTCAACAAAAGATTTCATTCGGCTACTTCAACATACCGCGAAGTTGCATTCTGTGGAATATGCGGAAAATTTAATTTCAAGTTGTCATCAAAGATGTCAGATAAAATAGACAACGCGTGAGAATGGAGCAAATATTGAATAAACATCAACTAGAACTAAACAATTTATTTTCTATAAATACAACATTTTCCAAATAAACGCTTATTACATTTTGCAAAAGGAAAACGATATTTTAAAGCACTGTGTTTTAGAATATTGATGATAGTGGTCAGACCAATAAACATCAAATGTAGACAAGAGAAAGCACAGTATTATGATTATGAAATATAAACGATCACCATTTAAGCTTTAGTGTACAAACCAAGTTAAAGACTGCTTTAAAGTTTAATGCTCCCGTTTCTATATTTAATAGTCGGAAAGAAAGAGGAGTATGTATTATTGCAATACTTAACATAAAAGTAACTTTAAAATTTGAATGCTATTTTTTTTCCATGCTTTTCGTATTATTTGCACTTGTGTGTGTATGAAGCTTGCATGTTTACAGCATTTAGATGCCTCAGGCTAACCAATATCTGTATAGGCAGATATGGCTTCCTCTACATCTATGGCTTAGTATAAATGTACATACGATGTACTCGTATGTATGTAGCTGTGATTGCGTTCTGCCAAACCATTTTGTTTGGCCGAAGTGTAAACAATCTTTTGTTATTAAAATTTTAAACGATTTCTTTGTTATCCTTTCACCCCAAACAATTGAATTTTTCTATTGTTGTTTCAGCATGTGTGTACTCGTATCTATAAGTCGCAGCTTTTGTTTGCGCACTTGAATGAAGCAAGAAGCTTATCAATTGTTTATTTTCGACGAATGTTGTTGGTATTGACTTTTTCAGTAAAAAAAAAACTGGCAGAGACAAATATATAAGGCTTATACATACATGTGTGAGTATAAGAATTTAAGGTTTGCAAGGAATAGAAGATTAAATTAAATACAAGTAAGTGCAAGTGCAATTACTGAATGAATTAAACACACTTTGCATCTCGGCTGCAGTAAGATATTTAAGTTTACGGTGGAACAGTCGTAGTTCTACTCATTTTCGGCCATGTTCTGGCTTCAAAGCTTGCGACGATCTACATATATCCTGTACAATAGAACGAAAAGTGGCAATATATATAAGTCAAACTCAGAAAAATAATTATTTTAATAGGTAATCGATTTAGATCTGAACCAATTATATCTTCTATTGTTACCAAATACAGCGCCTACCAAAAGGGATTATATGATTTTGACAGCACATGACAGCCATGCTTTTTACGGATTTGTGTCAAATTTTATCAGTATGTTGAAAATTGTCCAAGAAAAACCATTTTCTTAGATGAGGCCCATTACGGGTTTTGGGTTGAGGCAAATAACCCTGAACGGCCGTACAGAATACCACACCGTATTCAACATGCCTTGTCAATATGATCATATACATACATTATAATGTATATATATATACAGCGTCTATCAATAGGGGTTACGTGATTTTGACAGCTCGTGACCGCCATGTTTGTTTACTTAAAATTTGATCAGTGTGTTCAGTAAACAACATTTGGATTGTGGTTTTTTCATAGAAAAATTATCTAATCAAGTAATGGTATAGCAGCATCATATTGTATACATACATATGGGCAGGTAATACTTATATCTTTATAACACGAATTAAGGCAGGAAATGCACCGTTACCATCAAGAACAAGTGTTATAACACGATGTTACCGACTTGTCTATCACGTCGTTCTTGTTGGTAAACTCTTTATATTGGCTGCACCGGACAGCTAAACACTCTAGCAGTCCGATCTAAACAATTTCCTCGAAAATTTTATGGGATGGTAGGTAACTCTGTTCGATAAATGACACTTTTTTTTAATTTTTGTTTTATGCGAGTTCCGATTTTAAGGTGCTCAAAATAATGTTGATACCTATTGCTGAGAAAACTCATATACATAGATCACGAATATTTAACTTGAACGCGCTTTAGACAAATTTTAGATAAAAAATACTCATATTTTATTCCATGCAACATGTAGGAAACATTGAAAAAACTATTTACGAAATATGTATGCGCACATGATAATTATTTCCATACATGCCATATATAAGTATAAGTAAAAGAAACACCTACTCAAGCCTTCATGCAAAAACTAAGAGCATCAATAACATTTCCTTTGCGAGCGCTGAAGTATACATTTGCTAACGTCTGCCCAACGGAAACAATTTATCAACTTAAGCCCAATTAAGTAGCGCCTCCGGTTAGTCGTCATCAGCATCAGTAACTGGAACGTTAACAGCAATGGTAACATTAATAGCTTGGCGTGAATGAGGAAAGTCTAATCAGCTTAACCGAGTCGACAAATGAAGAAGTCGGCTGCACATATATTTATGGCGAATAAAAGAATACGAAGAAAGGATGGTGTAAATATATAAGATGGCCACAATATAATTTTTCTGAAAAAGAAGAATAAGCTGAAATTTACTGAGTTTACTTCTGGTGTGAATGTGTTGACCACGAGCAGCGGAAGTCAACTATATACATACACAAACAACAAGCGGAAATCAAAGCGCTTGTGGACTTAATTGATGACAGCATTTTAATTAAAACACACGATAACTTCAGAACACGCACAGAAGCATACAAAAAATATTAGCAGCCTTAGTTACGATAAACAAATAGAGAAAGACAAAATACCAAAATGTCATTAATTGTGATGTAAGCTTCTTTTAGTAGAGAGCGGCAACATGCCTTAAGTAATTCGCCTTCATACCCCTTATTATCCCTTCAAGTAGTGTTAATTGATATGGCGAAAAGTTAAGCAAAAACGTCTTGGAACTTGTTGAGAGACAAACTGGCAACAGCGCTAATTCTTTCAAACACTCAAGCATCTACAACAACCGCAAATTAGCTTTGATGTGTTTGCTGAGACAGAGCTCGGAAATCCGCTGGATAATTTTTTTAGATTTGTGGTTTTTTAGAAAACATAACTCATCGTGCAATACTGTGGCGAATTCACGAATAAATTAGTAAATTTATGCGGCGCTGCGCATGAGTGCTGGAAATGGAAATTCTTGGTTATGTCAATAAAAAGAGCTATTGATCTAATAACACTGTTTTTATTTCGTATTTGGGACAAAAACTAAGGATTAAGGCAACCTCTAATGAGAGTAAGACACAACTAATTATTTATTTTACATCAACACATAACTCTGAGATGCCTCAACTAGCGATAGAGAGGAGATTGTGACACGGTAACACACCATCTCTTTTCTCTCTCTATTCACCAATTTTCGAAGTTTCTTTATTTACAAAAAAAAACTTCAAATGATTGCAAAAACAATGGATTGCTATTTTCTAGAACTAAAATAGGTTCTACAATATACTTCTGCTTTTTCTGACATCGGAGGACTTCGGCAGCGAAGAATTCGGAGGAGAATAGGAAGCATGCATCAGCTTCTTAGTACAATATGGTTTAACGAAAGCATGCCGACAATTGGAATTTAAGTGTGTTCTGCCCCATTCACAAAAAGGGAAACCGCACAAGCTGTATCAACTACCGAGAGATACGTCTCCGCAACATCGCATACAAGGTCCTATCGAGAGTATTGTGTGAAAGATTAGAGCCTACCAAACTGATTGGTAACATCAGTGTGGTTTCAGACCTGGAAAATCAACAGCTAACCATGTATTTACCATGCGTCAAATCTTGAGAAAAACTCGTGAAAGGAAGATCGACAGCACCCCTTTGTTGGTTTTAAAGCTGCCTTCTGTCGTTATGTCTGAGCTTGGTTTCCCCCCAAAACTAATATGGCTGTGTAAAATGCCGTTGAGCAATACCAAAAGTTCCGTCAGGATTGGGAACAATCTCTCTGAGCCGTTCGACACCAAATGAGGTTTCAGGCAAAGCGACTCCCTATCGTGCGACTGTTGACAGTCATATCTTTGAAGTCGTAGATAATTTCGTATTTATTGAAACCAGCATTAACATCAACAACAACGTCAGCCTCGAAATCTAACGCAGAATAACTCTTGCCACGGGTGATACTTTGAACTGAGTAGTCAATTGAGGAGTTAAGCCCTCTTTCGAAGAACAGAGACCAAATTCTACAAGTTACTCATCGTTTCCGTACTACTATATGTACAGATGCATAGACGACGACAACATCAGATGAGTCGGCGATACCAGTTTTCGAGAGAAAAGTTCTGAGGAAGATTTATGGTGGTATTTGAGCATTGGTAACGGCGAATCCCGCTGTTGATGGAAGGATGAGCTGTACGAGATATACATATGTCTTTATTGTCATAGTTCAGTGCATTTAGAGACAGCGGCTACGCTGGCCAGGTCATGTTGTCCGAATAGATGAAAACACTCCAGTTCTGAGAGTATTCGACGCAGCACAAGTCTGGGGAAGCAGAGAAGGAGGGAGGCTTCCACTCCGTTGGAAAGGCTAGGTGGAGAAGGATAAAGTATCACCGAAATTAAGGTTATTTCATATTTTTTAATATTATGGCAGTTAACAAAAGTATACCAGCTATGGTTTTCGGAAATTCTATGGATTCTATAGAATTATATTTATCACTTTTTTCTCTATCCTGCGTTTATTTAGTTTGTATCCATGGATATATACATATATATATGTATATATAGAGATATGTGTGTGCGTATGCAATTCAACTTACTCGGCTTGCAAATTTTCCTTTTCAATGAGAGCAATGAACCTTGCAACTTTTATGCAGCAAACAATCGCCACTTCCCAGACCATAGTCGCATTGCTTCGCCGCCACAAGTACACCGCGAAGTGAGTTGTAAATGTTGCTGCATTGCATCAAGGCAAAATGAATGCGAAATAAAGTCTTTAAAACCTAAAGTTAAAATAAAAGCTGGCTTTAAAGCGTAGAAATTAAACGAAATTTAAAAAAGTTTTTCTTTATACCGTTTTACACTTTTGGAAAAATATTTTCTACTCTTGCCAATTTCTAAGGCTATAGTTGGGTTTAATAATATCGACGCATATGTTTTAAAATGTTGTTGTTGTTAGTGCAAAATGTTCCTTTGCCAAAAAATGTACAGGACAAACCTTAGTTCGAGATTTAGAGTTTTGACAGAGCTTATCCTTTCATCTGGGATAAAAGCACGATAAATCAATAACTGAATACGCCAGAGACATTAAATTTTACCACCGAGATGATATGAGAAGGCTTTATGAGAGTTGCTCTGAAAATTGGACTATGGGTGTGGCAGCGCCTATTTTACATTCCTCTATCACATTGTGAAAATGGACGAAATCGGACAACAACCACGCCTACTTCCCATATAGCACAATTTTAAATTCCACTTGATTCGTTCAGTTTCCAGTACACAATTGAAGAAGCAATTAATATAACGGAATAAAACTTTGCACGAATAATTTCTTTAGTATGTGCAACCTATGACCAAAAAATTTTTAAATCCAATAAAAAAATGTAAGCCCCGGTACTTATGATATATAACTGAAACTAAGGGATAACCCTTCTCTTATAACGGTTTGTCAGAAATGGGTTGAATTGGACCTACATATACTTCCCTTAGCCCCATATACTTAATATAAAGATTTTCGAACTTCCGGGTGACTTTGTACCGCATATATCGGTTAATGTAAGTTATCCCAAAGAAAATAAGAGAGAGTGTTTTACAATATCGGTGAATCTTTGTGCTTAAATTCGATGAGCGACAACTTGGCCTAGGCCCTATATTACTAATATCAGGATTTTTGATCATCAGTATTCCATGGCTTTGATTCTTGCAAGTTGCAAGAGTATGAAGTGTTCGGTTGCACCCGAACTTAGCCAGTTTACTGCCAAATTTTGTGGTTATAAAATTTAACGCAAATAGTTATTAGTAATTTTTATATATGAAACCCTCGTCGCCCATAGAAGCCTTCTTAAAAAGGTGGTTCCAGATTATAAACCAGTAACCACTACTTTGTATCGAACTGTCAATGTAAATTTGTTTTAATGAATTTAATTTTTAATAAAGCCGGGAAGAGGGAAAACTATCTACTCTTTTATATTAATAACACAATGAAATAAAATCTTTTGTAGAGCATTCAATTTCCTAAAAAATCTAAGGAACAAGATATTTTTTCAAGTATTTTGGAAGCGAGATATAAATTTTTCTATCTGATAATAAGAAAAAATAGAAAACTGTATGTAGGAGGACCTTCCCATTACAATTAAAAACTCATGTTTGGAGAGGCTTTCTTAGAGGTGTCTAGGAACCTATTTTTCCGAGTACGAAACGAAAAAAAAATTTTTTTTTTGAATCACTCTAGTGTATGTACATCCTTTCATAACTTTTTTCATTATTCTGAAAACATTTTTCTAATTCTTTCAACCTAATTTAACAAAATTGTCCCATTAAATGTGTGGACTTAAATGATTTGAACTGTAAAAATTTTAACTTCATTCCACTAAAAAAAACAACACAATGCAAAAAATTTTGTTAGCGCGCTGCAGAACTAAGTATAAAAAGTGGTTACGAAAATATTTTAGTGAATCATTATTGCCTTCAAAAGCACCATCGAAATACTGACCTATTGCTCGACTAATTCTTAAATCTCTGTAAACTTTTATTTTATCTTATACCAGAAAGGTGACATAAAGTGCCTTCTTAGACCACCCTTCATTGTCTTTACCTAGATTGGCAAGCAAACTTTTGAAAAATTACTGTTATAAATTAAGTTCACGAATACGGGCGAATTCACGTAATTTGTGCTCTCTCGCCCAAATACTTATTACATTAACACAGGCTCTTGAATACACAAATCAACACATCGATACTACAAGTTTGATATCGCAAGCTCGCGCCTCCTAATCTATTGTTGACATCATCACAAAAACATTCGAGAGGCAGAAATTAGAAAGAGGTCTGAAAAATGAAAGCCAGCGACGGTGAAAAGGCAAATGATAAGCAGGATAAGTGAATTGATGAATAATGAACGTAAACAAAATAGAAAGCTAGTAGAAATGTACTCGAATACCGCAAAATGAGATGTCGCATCCGCGGTATAAATTTTAGGAATTGTAAAATACGAACATCACGCCCAAAAGACATCAACATTCCGAACACCCACACTCACGCCATTTGGAGTTCATATCACAATCGTGGTGGAGGCGAATTTAGTGTTTACTTATAGCACGTAACACTAAACTGATTGAGCGAATTTAAGCCGGCAGCTATTTCGAAAGTATGGTGGCTATCAAGTAAACGAAATCAAGCAATATTATGTGAAATTCAATATCAGACTTAACAACAGCAAAAAAGGAAGTGGAAAAGAAACGTGATGACAAAAGTTATGGGTATATTAACGAAATTATCGATGAACAATTCTGATTTGGGTAGCGGTGACTTTGTGTATAATAGCCTAGATGTCGAACACAAAATTGAAATCCTTAATAACAAGTGGATGCGTAGAAATTTTAGGTGAATTCAGGCAACTGCTTTACAATGAAAAGTAAAAATTGGGTGAATTGAGCTTTCCTTAAACTAATTTATTTCAATCAGACTTAAAATTTACTGACATTACAAAATATTTGTTTTGGGCATAATATTTAACTTTTATATACAATATTAGGCAGTTAAGATACGAAAACGTTAGAGTACGTATGACACTCTGATTCCGATTTCGGTATACAATGTCAACAAATTTGATTATGTACAAGTAAAAGTTTAGGATGCAGGAATCCATAAACTCATATGTAAATTCTGCAAGAAAGATTTGAATATATTCAAAATGGTCTAAGATTTGTTCTAGCACAGATCGGGTTTCAAATTGATGAGTTCAGACATATCCAGTTTGAAAAGCGAAGCATTTACTATAAAAAACTTGAGCGTCAAATAGTGTACTAAATTATATAGAATATCTCGATTAATTTTACCTCAATGTTATTAAAAAAATTTACGGAATCGCTTAATAATATTACTTGTTCACCATTATTTATATGTTGAGGAAGTTCCGGGTTTTCCAATAGGGATGACATAATTTCTAATTTTTAATATCTAATGATCTGTAACTTTTTTTCATTGTATTCAGAACTGTTTACAATTTCATAGATATACGATATAAGAACATTTGCTAACTATTTAATTTTATTATCAAAATCGTTCTCCAATTGCAATTTCTCGTGCGTTTTTGCTATTTTATGGTTGTAATAATTGAATTGTTGAAAATTTCAAGCATGCATTTTCTTTACACAATGTTCATTTGCCAATAAAATAAAGAAACGCTCGAAGTAATGAAAATATTAGTGCCGTTCAAGCAAGTGTTGCTGAAGACCGCAATTTGTCGGTTCCAAGTCGTCTTCAAGAATCGCTGTCTCAAACCACAACCTGACGGATTTGGAGAAGGGATTTGGGCTTACGGCCATATGAAATGGTTCGTACTCAAGAACTGAAGCCTTTGGATCACCGTAAACGTCGTGAATTTGCTGGTTTTTCCTTGGAACACTTGAAAACGATAACGATTTGTTTAAAAAAAAAACCATCTTCTGCGATGAGGCATAGGGTGAGTGGTGCAGTAAATAAACAAAACTGTCGATTTCAGTGCGAAGAAAATTCACAAATTATTCATGAAAAACCATTACATTCACCTAAATTGACAGTTTGGTTTAGTTTTTGATCTGGTGGAATCATCGGTCTGTATTTATATCGAAATGAAGCTAGTGACACCATTATTGTCAATGGAGAGCAATATAGATCCATGGTAGCCAACTTTTTATGACCGCAATTGGTAGAATTTGATTTTGACAACATCTGGTTCAACAAGAAGGCTATGTGCCATTAACTTATGACCTTTCAAAAAAGCTATATCATGAAAACTGAGCTGAGCTGATAGCGACAAACTGATTACAGATTTGAATTCAGCGCGCCCAAATTAACTAGAATCAGTTGATACATTTTTAATGCGAATTTTTTTTGCGAAATTTTTTTTTTCAGGTCATAAGTTAAGTGGAGGGTATAAAAAAGCTATATCATGAAAACTAGAGCTGATAGAGACAAACTGATTACAGATTTGAATTCAGCGCACCCAAATTAACTAGAATCAGTTGATAAATTCAAAGAAGCAAATTGAGTGTTGGCCTGTGTTATCCTTTTTAATAGAAATTTTGTTTTTAGGCAAAGTATAAGAATTTCATTTCTATCAATATATTTGGAGTGGGTATAGGGTTGCCAATTATTCTAGAAACTCAGATTGAAATTGGTTATCATATCTTATCTCGTTAGGAACAACGGGACACATGCTAAGAGAATAGCCAACACAATTGCCTATACCTAAAACGAAAATGCTATTTTAATTAACTTGCAATAAATATCTTCGCATTATACGCACATATATCTACACAGAGAAGAGATAGAGAAAACATTAAAAAACAGTATGAAGAAACTATTTGTGATGAAACAGCATTATTTAAATTTATTAGGTGCTTATTAGGCGATAGTATATTATTTAAACCTACCGTTTTGCTGGTATAACACGCTTATATTCACCCTGTTGCTGTCGTATAGACGCGCTCCGACCTAATCGCCCAACAGTTTGTTGTCCAACGTTAGCAATACCACTACGTAGGGATGTTCCCAGTTCACGATGATGGACGGCTATAGCACTTTGTGTTTCAATTGCATAATCGAGTCCAGGTAATTCGAGGGAGGTTATCGGATGGATGCGTGTCAGCGAGAGCGTGCTCTCTAAAACGGTGCTAAGCAATGGTGCGCTACGAAGGGATCTCAAACTACCGCGACGGGTAAGGGGTTCCGGTTTATACATTTATACGCGTGTTTGAATTAGAAATTTCAATTTAAGTTAGCGTCTCGCAAGTTTGAGGTGTGTAGTTAGGAAGTAATTATATATGCTCGTAAATTAGAATATCAAATTGCAAAACTTATTTAACGCAAATCAAGTTGTTAGTTTTTTAATATATGCACAGTTTAGTGTTGAGACACCTATGTATACTCAATATGTCACGTGATCTAGCGTGTCCCTTCAATGTTACACAAATTTTTAATGTTTAACTTTGTTAGGTTGTTGTTTTGTTTGATTGCCGGTTATATGGATTGTCCGACCTACGTTATGCGGCAGGAGGTTACAGACCCAACGTGTTGCTACAAATAAAATTAACACTTAAAATGCACGCACGCACACCAGCGCGTGTGTCGACACACTTTCATGTGAAGCACACGAATGTAATTAGTGTTCTATTAATTGACCCCACGGACGCTTTCTCAGTAACACCATCAAGCGGGGTGGCGACAACAAAATGTTGCAATGTTGTAATAACGTTTTGTTTGCCATTTACACAAACGCGACCATTACGACCAATTATGATATTTATCAGCTATTTTCACAGTAAAACCGTTATGTCACGCAACATTCGCCTTTCCAACTCTTTAAAAGGATTTGATTTTTTGCTGAGTTGTCAACATTTAGCATACAGTATCAATGAAAATATGTGCACACTAGCTAAGAATTCATGAAAGTACTCACATGTACGTACTAGAAATGAATATATCAAACAATCTTTAATTACTGATTTCAATTATGCAATGGATAAATATCATGAAGGTTAACTAAAACATTTCGTGTTAACTTTCTGATGAATATTCTACAATATATCTCTCTATACTATCATTGGAGGAACAATAAAAAATAGATTTTCGTTTACATCTGAGGTCTAACGTTATAGCTTGAATATGTTTGACTTAACTATATGATTTATGGAAATTCTTTCTTGTTTATTCAGTCGGGTAATATTTTACGTACGACATTCTTTTCTCGGTAAAAGTTGAAAAGCGGCTGAATATTTTTTCTGAATTTGGTATGATCATTCATCAGTCCTTAAGCGGGACGAACTCTTTGAAATTCTTTAATTCTAGAGCATTATCATCAATACTCACGCCGCTATATAGCGGAAATTTGATAAAACGATTCGGTGAAAGAAACACTTTAAACTATATACCAAAATGTTTTGAGTAACCAAAGTTAGAAATATATGTGAGATACCTTTTTGATTTCTCTAAATAGTATATTTTAAAGGGTTACAAGGCGGTACGGGTTTCAAAAATTTTTTATTGCCTTATTAAATTCTACAACATCTGTAGAATATGCCCTATGTTTTCACGTTGATCCGACTAATAGTTTCGGGTATATCGCCTTGAGAACTTGTGCGCTCGAGGCTAGGTAACCTAAGTGCGGCGTTTCTAAACGCGTTGTCTCGAGAACTACTCAACCGATCTTCATGAAATTTTACAAAGGTCTTTGAGTTACCATTCTTATAGCTTTGACAGACGGCAGCGTTGAAAAGTTTGATACTCTCGTAAACAGCTGATTGTAATTTTTATAATATTTTCAATGAAAATGATAGAAGATAAACATTGTTGTTCTTAGCCGACCAATTTTTACAAAACTACTTTTTATTACAAAAACATATCAACGCGTTATTATTAAAACAGCATCGTAACATAACATCATAACATAAAACTTTTTGTTTTATTATTGAAATTTTGAAAAACAGCTTAACGCTGCCGTCTGTCAATGCTAATGCTAAAAGACTTGGGCGAAGGATTGTTTTTTCGTATCCAACTTTTTGGTAAAAATGTCTGCCAAAAATCCAATTTTCAGTTTTCTTTTTTACTTTGTCCAAGTTCTAAGTTAAGGTTTTAAATAAAACACGTATTTTTTCACTTTAGCTGATCCTGTAAGGAGTTATCCTGCCAACGCGGGCGCATCTCTTTTCCGAGGGGTCACTGGAAATGGCGTCGCAATGGCCGAGTTTAAAATATTTTTTTTTTTCAAAAACTTCAGAATTTCTTTGTTAGCAGTGCAACAATAAAAAAATCGAATAAAATATTTAACTTTTTATATGAAAAAAAAAATTGTTGATTAAAGGCTGTTTTTACCCATGTAATCCGCAGAGTTGAGACGTTAACGTATAATTCCGATAGAAAGACAGAAATTAAGGCTTAGAGAGCGATGACTGTGCGCTTAATATTAGTCAAAGAGAGTCTACTATTTTTATTAATTACATTGAAATAATATTATGTACGAATGGGTCGCTAAATCATCAGAATTGGAAAGACTGTATTTGTGTACTTTCATGTTTTAAGTTTTGCGTGAGTTCGGAGTGAAACGCAAAAGATCCATCGAACTGCATAGTTCTAGCAAGATTCTCCTAACTTTTACCTAGGATGTCAAGCTTACACAAAACTTTTGTTGAATCTGTTTCATTATCATATTTTTGGTCATCATTGCGTATTGCTTGCAACCGCAATTAGCCGCCTTAACAGATTTGTGACACAGTCATAAAGTTATATTTTATAAATTTTTGTCATTCTTCCAAATATATGGCATACTGAATCAGTAGAATGAATGGGCAAAATCGGATATTGATGGTAAGAAAAAAAATGATTTCTTTACGGTAGAGGCAGAATCATAGTCACATCTCTTTACATACTACTTACTTTTTTGATATAAGTAAATACATGCAATTCACTAGATATGATTACAATTATATAATAGTAAGAAAATGTGCAATAATTACATGTGTTTTATCTATGGCTCACTATGGAACTTGTTTGCTTTGTCACTCGTTATTCGTCCAGGTGCTGGTCCTTAACTGCTCTCTTCCTTCTACTTCCTTCCGTTTACTTCGCGTATACGTACTCCTAGGTCTACAACTGCGGCTGCTGCTCTTTCTTTTATGATCACGCTTATAGATCCTTGGCAACTCACACTCACTTGCTCTGGCCGGGTTTTCCTGCTGCTCCTGCTTCGTCCGTATTTGCGCTACTTTTTCCAACAACACTATCGCCGTCAATGCCGTCCCCCAAAAACGAATTGTGCGTGTTGATGCCGTTGTTGCAATGTTTACTTTGTACAACAGTTAACTGTTTGGTCTATTCTGATGATCATTTCGAGTTTGCTTTCGGAGAGTATTTACTACAGTATGTTTCTATGTATTAGTTTAATTCGTTGATAACTGGTTAATAAAACGGTGATTTTCAAATGTCATTTTCAGTTGCTTAATTTATCGCTTAAATGTAATTTTGTGAGTATTTATAAATAAATGCGTTTAAAAACTGAGCGATGTGCTTTATTTTACTTTTAACTGTAATTCACTATTTTAATTAAATGTAAGTCACGGTTCGTATAAAAAAGTTATAGGGAAGAACGGTGTAAATTATTGCTACAGTATGAGTATTGTTCGAATTTACTTTCGCTTAAACACGATTCGATTATAATGGAGATTTTCGTTTGATCATATACGAGCTATTCGCTTATTTGGTGTCAAAATCGACGAACACAGTGTCGTTGGCTAAGTTGGATGTTCGTGCTTTGATGTGCTCTTCGAATGTAATCTTATGGATCTGTAGAGACTACTGTATAGCTGACACTTCGTCTATATATGTACATATGCTTGGTGCACTTGTTCGATTATGTAGGTGATAATGACGATTTCGCACGACTGAGCTACGAGTACTTATATATGTATGTATATACGTAAATGTGTATATAGATGAGAATGCTTTATTGTGTGGAATGTGAACACATTTATTACTCTTTCTCTGTCAGCTTTCACACACATATACTCGTATGTACGTAATTCTATTTCAGTTTTACCGACTGGTTGAACATTTCTTACTGACTGGATATTGTACGATTGATTCGTTGAACGCTGTACTGCACATGTGTGCAGTATGTCTAATAATTAGCGAATCAAATGGGTAGCCACATTATGCTCCCAGGATTGCAAATGCACCATAAAAACGTATATTGCCACCGAGTCCAATCCATGTTTGCATGCGGATGCTTCAACCGAATTTCAAATATGACTGAATTGCGTATGAATTCAATTCAGCTCGCCATTGTTAGATTTGATCTGAAATGAAAACAGTTCAAAGCAAAATTATTACTCTATTCGTTTGACCAAGATGTTATAAGTTTTCAAATCCTAACAATTCAATATAAACAATTTTATTGATAACGGGGTTTTGTATTATTGACTTTTTGAACTTATTTTTCATTAATATTTCTGTTTATATATACTTATGTAATATATATTTTACCCTCATATAAGCTGTGTAGTGGTTATGACATTTGTAATTGTATGCACTCCATGTTTTATTGGGTGTTTTGTTTTATTCTCCAAATCCTTGTTTCTAACTAGTCTGCGCCAGTTTTCAAGTTAGAGAATATAGAGTATTTACCTTGCAGAATAAAATAACAAAACCAAGATAAAAACTTAGAAAAAGTTGAATATATATTTGCTATTATTATATACAAGGTCTGTCGCAAAAGAAACAGAACTTTTTAAATATAACTGTTTCTGGTGGCGAAAACCACCAGATGAAATAAAAAGTTTGATCCCTTGTTGACATTTCGTAAAAATTTTAAGACAATTGGATAACTACAATCGATGTTATCGATCAAAAAGTAAAATGCAAAGAGCAAATATTAAATTTTGTTTTAAACTTGGGAAAACGTTTACTGAAACATTTCAAATGATGAAAAAAGTTTATGCTGATCAGTGTCTATCCCGTAGTAATGTGCATGAGTGGTTTAAGCGATTCCAAGAAGGTCGTGAAGACCTCTGTGACGATCAGAAGTCGGGCCGGCCAAAATCAAAAAAGAAGTCAAAAATAAAGAAAATGCTGATTTGTTTTTACGATTCCGAGGGTATTGTACACCGAGAGTTCGTCCCACCTGGCCAAACGATTACAGCTGTGTTTTACCTTGGTGTTATGAAGCGTCTTTTGTCACGCATTCGTCGTGCTCGACCACAATTCCGTGAGGCAGGGTCCTGGCGCCTGTTGCACGATAAGGCGCCGTGTCATCGGTCGACGCTTGTCACTGATTTTTTGACAAAAAACTCCATATTAACCATTAATCACTCACCCTACTCACCTGATAAACTTCATTTGCCCTGGAAAACTTCATTTGTCCATGAAAGGACACTGGTTTCACGACATTTCAGCTATCCAAAAGGCGATGACCGATATTCTCAAGAGCATTCCGAAAAATGACCTTAAACACTCGATATGCTAATTGATCGAGCTAAACGCTGTATCGAAGCATAAGGAAACTACTTTGAATAAAAAAATATAACTTTTGAAAAATATAAATTTTTTGTTGTTTTTTTAACAGTCCTGTTTCTTTTGCGCATACCTTATATGTTACATTTGGTCCGTTGCGATCCTGTAATCCTTTCACTTCAACCAACTGAAAGTTGATTTTTTCATTTATGCTCTGATGTTCTTATTGGAATATTTCACTGCATATTTCTTTTATCATATATATATATTTTTACATATCTCCTGTTTAGACTAATAAAATTAGCCTTAGCTTTCTCAAGATAGTAAACTACTTAAAACTGTTTGCCTATGCCATTGCCATAGTTGCAAACTGGAAAACTCTTAAGTAGAGGAGTGTACCAATATAACGTTTGATTTCATTTATATCGATACCACCATTTTGTAGAGCAAAGTCTATTTATTGGTTCCTGGGCAGATCTTCATAACTATTTTTTCATCATTCAACTGATTGCTGTTGTTGTTGTTGTTTTAACGGAAATTCAATCCCCGCTGGGATGGTAAATGTCATTTGTGTTGTCGTCGATGTCATCTAACGGTAGGCCCAGGAAACGTTCTATTTCGACGGGGTCAGACCAAAGGGAGGAGGGTGTTAGATGAGTAGGGTTCGTAGGGCATGCAAAGAGGTGGTCAGTATCATGCGGAGACTCGTTGCATGCAGGACATACATTAGGTATGTCAGGGTCTATTCTGGATAAGTAGGAGTTTAACCTGCTACAGTATCCAGAACGAAGTTGCGCAAGGGTCACACGCGTTTCTCGCGGCAGCTGGAGCTCTTCGTCTGCTATGGGTGGTGGTTTGACTCCAAGAACGCCATTCACGGGAAGGGAGTCGGTGAAGGTGTTGATGGCTCCGCTGTGAATGGCGGTCAGTACCTGTCGAAAGTTAGTTGCGTCCGAAGTCCGGTCGGCGTACTGTACGACGTCGTCGACGTAGTCCAGGAATGACATTTTGATGCTCCTAGGAGGCGGATTCAACTGATTGCCATAATCTCTGGCTATTAAATATATCCAATGATTGATTTCAACCAAATAGCAGCATTCGCATGTCACGTTATAGAAATGCATGCAATCGGACAACAACCACACCTACTTCCCAAATATAAAAAATCTTAATTCCAATAGCTGATTTTTTACCGAAACTACCGGTAAAACTTTGAGTTATATTATTGAAATCCAGAGAGAATCTTTTCCTAAATATATTACGCCTTTGAGTCAAAACCGGGTAAAATCGGAAAAATTCCTGTACAATGTACATTAGCCCCATACACCTAATATAAAGATTTTGGAACTTTCGGTTGATTTTATACCGTTCATGTCGTTCAGAGGGCGTCTCTATAATAACAAGGTGTCTTTCTACCTGAAATGGATCAAATCCAGTCATTACCTAACCTTAAGCCCCATATTCCTATTTATAGCTTATATATTTAATTTCATTATGTAAGTTGTGTAAGTTATGTACATAAGTGGACTCATTATATTAGTTATGCTATAGCATAATGCTGAAACTGTGTGGTATTAGCCACCAGATACTAAATTATACATTTACTACTATAAAAAGCTAAAAATAGGAAGACTTTGTTCATAATGTTAAAACTCTTAGTTCATTTTTCAAAACCTATGTCGTCCTCTTCAAAGCTTAGTCCCAAAACACTTGTGTCAACGTTTTTTCCAATTTTCGAAAGAGTTGTTCAACTCAATGCAGTAGGCAACGGTTCTCGTGGGGCGAAAACCAAGAGTTTTCAGCCCATAATTCCAGTCTCTTTTTACGCACACCTCGATAATCGAAGAAAACTGTCAATATAATAACTTTGATTTTAGACCTGATTTTACGTGAATATTGCGGATTCGGCTCATCTTTGCCACGATATTCGGTCGATTGATGGTATATTTCGGGCCGGCAGACCCAAGACTTATCGCCAGTAATAAAACGTTTCATAACATCCTGGTAGTCCGAGAGCACTGCTTCCGAAAAAATTGAGTGAATTTGGAAGAAATCGTACTTTCATTTCTCTTAAGCTTAAATGATCTTTCATTCAAAAATACTTGCTGGCGACAAACAGTTATCACCGGAGGCCTTTTTTAACAATATTAACGTTTCGGGACCAGATTGACCAATTTGATTCCGTTTACAAAATTTAATGGAACTTCTTTGTTGAATATTTCACTCACCGTAAAGATCGCCGAATGCACTTTATATACTTCATAAAGACCAGATATAAACCAGTATACTAAATACTAAGTATTATTTCAGTGTAAAATTTGGTCAGAAGTCACCGATAGTCATACCAACCTATAAAAAAAATATTTCGACGAAAGGGTTTTTGTGCGTAATTTAAATTAAAAAGCCTTACTACTTTTTGTCACTAGTAGTATGGGTTTCTTCTTTATGTGCAACGTTTGGTACTAGCAAAAATTTCTACGTCTGACTTTCTGTACTAGAATTTGTAACTTGGTTTCAAGATTTACGATTTCTTTCATAATCGAAATAAAATATTAAGTTTTTTAATTTAATTCTGTGAATTTAGTAGATTTTTAACTGAATTTTGAATTCTGAAAACAGACATCTCATTGAGTATTGAATGAAGATGCTGTAAGTCACTTGGCTTTCTAGTTGGGCTTGCGAATGATTAATTATGCATATACATATATATATATTGATTTTTACTATTTAATCTATCTAAAAGCAGTGGAATCATTAATGGATACTTTAATTATATACCTAGCGAATTCATTTCTTACAGAACTACGTTTGTTTTAACTTACTAACATTTGTAAATGTTCGCATTAATAAAAAACTCATGGTTTTGGCTTTTCCGTATTCAGCTTAAAGCGATCCAAAATTACACTCAAAGTGAAGCACCTACAACAAACAAACAGCATTGCTCAAAATTTTCAAAAAAGTTATGTGCACATTATCAGTATTCCTTGCACGTTTCATTATGTGCGAATAGTGTGTAGCAAGGAAAAAATAATATTTTATAGACCTTCCCTTCAAAAATATTCATTGTGTGCTGATGAAAAACGAACTGAACAAACAAAACATCTTCGCTGGCATATTTGTAACTTAACACTTTTAAACTTCTTCTCTTACTTTCTTTAGGAAGCACGGAGTATGAATAATGACATTTTGTCTACGCCAAGCAGAATCAGCGGTCACTACAAAAAACAGTAAGCATCAAAAGCGAAACCCCAAATTTTTTTGGTTTCTTTTTCGCAGAGCCGCTGAAAATAATCGGCTGTCACAAGTGAAACAGCTTTCCATCATTTTTGAGCCACATAACGACGGAAAAGCTAGACATGCAGACAATATTGTGGGGTAATTTTTTGATATACATACATGCATAAGTATGAATGTATGGTAGATAAAACCCAGCGAAAAAACTGAACTCCTTTATAACTAGTATGGAACACAAGTCTAACTAGTCACCCCACTGTTTCTTATCCATACAAGCAATTGATATCGTTTACATGTTGATGTTTTAACGATGTCAATTGTCTCGTATGAGTTCGAAAAATAGGCAAAATATATCTACTTGAATGATTGCGCCATAAAATATTCAAATAAAAATGCCTTTTATAAAATGATTGCATAATTAGTGTAAGAGTAATGTTTTTCTATCTACAAGTACTTCGATTTCAGACTAGAATTTTGTGGTATATTTACTGACGGTATGCTTACTGCTTCACTGCCGGGCATTTTTATATCCATGTCATATTTGTTTATAATACTTATGTAGCGTAGCTAGGCTAGGTATCCCTAACGTTATCCAATACAGCGGATATACAATGATCTCATATTATTTTCAAGCCAATAGAGTTGCTCCTTGAAAAATGAAATGTGATATCAAGTGATTATAACGCACATTGCTCCCTTGGCTGGTAAACGCTATGGTATTACATTAATCAAATCCATGAAGAAAACGGTGGAAATAATTCAAACATTTCGTTTACAGTTTTTTGGTTTTTAAAAATACTTTTATTTTTATCTTATTTGTATTTTAAATTTTGCCTAATAAAATTCACTTTTTCGAAAGTAGAGCTGATGTACCATACAAATGATTGTATTAAAATATAACTATTCTTTAGAGACTTAACGCAAGTTTTGTATTATTTGAATATGGCACCTTGCCTTGATAGTGTATGAGATGGCTATAACGGTCCATAACTTAATTCTATTCATTAATTTTTGAATGTAACCAATGATTCGATTCTGACCATATTTTGGTTATCTTGATACTATTTTGTTATAATTATAATTATTATAAAATATCAAGGGATAACTATCTCAATAACTTTCGGGGTTTCAAGTAAGCGTTAGGTGAACAAAATCATTATACTCAGTGCAACATGTGGCGTTAGAAAGAATATACATAACATATAGTATATTGATAGCTGTTATCTGGTATGCCGTTCTGGTTGCATGTGGACTCATGTCCGCGCTATATTGAGGAGAGCACTCGCCATTAATACGTTAAGCGTCAGTGCCTTTGTGTTTGATGAAATCGGTTCTAAAGAAGAAATAATACTATCTTTATTTCCATATGTTTTTATGCCAAATATTTGTGCCACAATCTTTTTCCTAGCTATTAGCTCGGGAAATCCATTACCAATGGGACGGATATAATTATTATACATAACTTAGTCGTCATAGTACATTGAAATAGTTCGTAACAAGTCTATGCTAGCACAGGATAACAACACTACATTACATTCGTTCATTCATTCATTTGAATCTATTTGGTTCGAGAGGAGACGCAGGATTTCGATTTTATTTGCTACTAAATGCTTAAATCCTTTTTATGATATGAACGGAATCACGATAACGATATGCGATAAGAACTTAACGGCAGTTTTCTGCTTTGCCACTGATCTGTGTTTTATGCATGTAAAGTTTGTGGCTTAGTAAATGCACGCTCTCTCATTTTGTCCTAATTCAAGTACTTACATTCCTCTTCATCTAGTTACTTGCTTAGAAATACATACACAATGAGAAGGAGTTCGTGTATGAGCATTGTGACTTTCAAATATACATAATTTTCTTTGGTAATTTTTTGTCATTCTCGAGGAGTGCCATTCGTATTTAGTACATCCGGACGCTATTTCTTCTACTACATCCGGCTGCACAAAATTCACGGACCAAGTCATGCGAGAGACATGTCAATACCATAAACAAAAACTGCGTATAATTACGAGCTGCCAAATGCTGTTTGGCATTTGGTGTGAAACAGCAAATCCTTTGTTTTATTGTATATTTATATAGAGCGCAATGCCTCCGTTTTATAGTTCTTCGTATAATACTTATTTTTCTTTTGTTTCAAGTACTTTAGCACCCATTTATGCCATTCACTTTGGTTATTGCAAACTCGTTGTTATCCGGGGTTCAGCCTTCATTGTGTCCGTTGAGAGGGAAAAGGCTTTTTTTGATGCTCGCCAAATGGTTAGCCGTTAACAGTCTTATTACTATGCGTCCACATGCACATTCACCCAAACACACCAGCACCCCATCACTCCATCACAAATGTAATTGTGTGATTTCTGGGCTGTCTGGCTGAGGGAGTAGCTCAAGCATGCACTCGATGGGCCACTACCTTGGTTAAGGCGCAAGCGGAAATGGCCGTTGTTGGTGGTCGTAATTTAATTGTGTTGTGGTCAATCGTTGAAAATCATACCAAATTGCTTGATTCTGATTTGATTTGCGTAGATTACAATCTGTGCCCGTTCGCATATTAAATAGATTAGAGAGCGTAGATACTCAACATGCCGGGTTCAACGATCAATCCACAACAGTGCGGACTGAGCAGTAGCTGATGACTGCCCCTCTTACTTGCATGAAAGCAGATCCTTTAGGCAGTTGGTTGGGGTTTGTGGGTTGGTGGGTTGGGGGTTGGTGAACTGGTTGACTAAATAAGCACTGTGAAATAGTTACTTAAATGGTGGGCGACAATGAGCTTAACAGATTGACAGTAATGGGGTGGATTTACAAACCCAGTTTTCACACTATGTAGTCTGTAGTTGAATGGATTTGGAGGAACGTTTTTGCAATGTAAGCTAGCAGGCTCATTTACATATACAAATTTTGTGTGCTGATAAAAGGAGTAAGCAATGATTATTACGTGATACTAATTTGAGTTTTATTAGAGTACTTAAATCCTTAGGGGCGTTACATTCATAACTACGTAAGTTGCTTAGTTGCAAGAATGGAGAAAGTCAATTATTTTCTGTTGAGTCTTTCAATAAAATTTCTTTTACATTGTCTGAATAGACATTTCTTCCCCTCATAACCTTAAGGGTTATATCGATTTGTGAATTTCAAAATATCGACTTTCGTATTTCCATGTATCGAATGTACATACATATATTTGGAAATATTCTCCGATAATTTGAAGTTGAACCGAAAAATATATTTGGACATATGATTGGAATAGTAAGAACTTTTCCACGTTAGCTTCCAAAACTTTCAACGCTCTTTTCACTCGAAACGCTGCTTTTTAAGCCGACGAAACTTTTTTTCCGAAATAGCTGGAACGAACGATTAGAAATTTTCACACGACCTTCTATAATACCAGTGTGAACAAATAGTGAGATTTAAGATCACGGAAACCCATTTTGAAAAATCATTTGACCACAAGAAAATTGAAAACACGATTGGTTCTGAAATCACTAAGTTTTTTCGAAAAACAGCGTCGCATCAACGCCTGCGAAACAATGCTTTCCAACTACCAGGATGAAGCATATTATTACTGGCGATGAGTCTTGGATCTATGTTTACGACCGGAAACGATCAATCAGTCGAATATCGTGGCAAAGGTGAGCCGAAGCCGAAAAACCACGAAAAGCAGGTCAAACCCCAGGCTGTGTTGAAAGTTTTCTTCAATTATCGAAGTGTGACTCAACTACCGTATTTACCTGATTTAGCTCCGTGTGACTTCTGGCTATTCAGCAAACTCAAGCGACCGCTCCGAGAAACCCGTTTTGAGCCAACTGAAGACATTAAATGTGAATCGCAACGCGCAATGAAAGCTATGCCGTAAATTGACTTTAACAACTGTTTCGTTTGGCACAAGTGTATTAGAGCCAAGGGGGTTTATAAATTAAGAATTTTAAAATTTTTTCGGCAAAATCAATTTATTTTATTCATAATAGTCTATTTCTGCTTCAATATAGATTTTTGCACGGTCCAAAAGCATGTCGAACGAGTATTTTAGCTCGTTGGCCGGTATGGCCGCCAGTATGCCGGTGCAAGCCTAGAAAATGAATTTTTCCGAAAAGAAAGAAGTCGCACGGTGCCATATCAGGTGAAAACGGGGAGTGGTTAATAGTTAAAATTTGATTTTTGGTCAAATAATCGGTCACAAGCCTCGATCGATGAGATGTTTTTTGGTCGTCAGGCAATTTGTGCGGAACAAACCGTGCACACACCTTTCGTAAGCCCAAATGTTCAGTCAAAATGCGATAAATGCAATCATCGCCATAAACTATTTCATCAATTGAAACGTTTGGGTAAAAGTTTTACCAACTTTAAAACAAAATTTAATGTTGTCTTTTTGTTCGAAGTTCATTTTCGCACCGATAACACAAACGTACTGACACTTAAAACGCAATAACTTCACTTCCAATTTATGAAATGTCATGAAATTCTCACTGGACAATCGATAAAATAGCAGATTCTAACGCACCAGTCGACATATAGATGGCGCCACCAGCGCTAGATTCAAAAAGTCCAGTTTACTTTGGAATGCACCTTGCATATCTTTCTCTATTTGTGTTGTGGAGCCTACACCAGTGATCCCTAAAAGATTTAAGAAAATATTTTGCTGTGTTGTTCGTAAAGTAATAGGTTTTGTGATGTAAGCTTGGGCCTGTTATGTTCACACTACTCTACTGGCGCCAAAGTTAGAACTAGCTTTATTAAATATACACCCTGATGAGAAAGTATAGGGAATTCTTCATTTCCCTCTCTCATCTCCCGCTTAGATGGAAGGCAAGTAAATTTTGTTTCGTAGGTTGTTACTACTGTCCTTAATTATGGTACCAGAAATTGGCGCGATCTGTCAACCAGTGTGTTTACAGCAGCTGTTTATGTCAGTCGACCTCAGTAGTGTTTGCCGAATTTTAAAATTCAAATCAACGTATTTGTGTTTAATTTTGGCCAAACACTCAACAAATATCATTGAGCAAGTACCGTATTCACCTGGTATGGCCCCCTGTGACTTTTTCTTATTCTCCAGACTCAAATATTCACTTTGGAGAACACGCTTCGACTCAATTGAAAACATCAAAAGAAATTCAACGCTCTTTATTTATAAATTCCCGATACTTTTTTGACAGTGTGTATACTGTATTAATCAATATGATTAATAACGCGGAAGAAAATTGGTTTACGTATTGCAACCGATACTTTCAGCTGCCACACAAAGATCGACAAAATCACTACTTAAAAATTCTACTCGAAAAATCCAAAGACGTTTTCATAGTATGAGGCTAAACTATTAAATTGAAAGTGCCGCACCCACCTAGACTGAGGCGAATCACCACTGAGATTTCCTTGAATCTGCCGATAGCAAATTACCTTACACTGGGCCAAGCACAAGCGTAACAAGACAACTTTAAGAAAAGTCCGTACAAAGAAAATTATAGACCAGCTTCAAAGTGTCGTAATAATGCTGGTGTGAAAGTAGCAAAAAGAGCAACATCATTAACAGCAGCTTGTCTAAGATACGAGCGCCAACCTCTAATGACAACAATAAACACCTCGCCCATAAATCCCCTGCTGAGGCGATCTGCCAGTAGCCGCCCACACCGAGGACATAGTTTAGAACAATGTTCTAGACAACAATGCAGGCCTCCATTTACAACAAGCTGAGGTAAGGAGATTGAAAAGTTCTAGGGGTGATTTGGTTTAAAGTTAAATTTGTTGTATTAATAGGATTCTGAGGCCGCCTGATTGCCAGCAAAGCAGTTATGTGGCCATTACAAAAACATCAGCACGGAAGCAGACAAATCGAAAGACAAACAAAAGAGGTGAGAAAACATACTGACGTAAACCTGAGTGTGCCATGAGGCGGTAAACCGCAATTTAATTTTTTTGCTGATGTGTTCAATGTAGAAG
This sequence comes from Bactrocera neohumeralis, assembly GCF_024586455.1. Classification (NCBI taxonomy): domain Eukaryota; kingdom Metazoa; phylum Arthropoda; class Insecta; order Diptera; family Tephritidae; genus Bactrocera; species Bactrocera neohumeralis. The sequence continues at coordinate 41,145,298 of NC_065922.1, forward strand.
CAACGACAGCTTGTCCGCCTGTTCGCCACGTTCGGTGTATTGTGTGTGTTAAATTCGAGGATACAAAGAAATTATGACAAAGATGGTTCTAATCTAATCCCCATACCAGCGGCAAGACGAAAACAGTTATGTAAATGTTTGTTTGTTTGAACTACCTTCCGTACTTATGCCTTTTAAATTAATTTTTGTTTTTCGTGCGTTTATTCATTTACCCTTTCGACACAAACCAACATTTCCGGACGTTTTGTCTGGAATATCCAACAAGAAAGCTCACTTCTGAAAGTCGTCGAAATTTTTTTTATAAAATACTTTTTTATTCTCCCTCATTTTTTTAATGTTTAAAATGGCTAAATCGACTTAGCTCGTCACGCTCATCATTTACGTACATTATAGGGTCTCTGACGTTTGCTTTTGGGTGTTACAAGCATCGTCAAAAATTGAATATAACCTGTTCAGGGCATAAGAATTATACATTTTTTTTAAATCTTATGTTAAATTAAAGTTATGTGTCTGTCTTTTACACATTGCTCACACATCATTCTTATTTCGAATCCATAAACCGCGCAGAATTAACGTTAACTGGTATATTATTCGAATGTATTCCACATGTGTGTATATATGTATGTAAGTATATAAATCAGGTGCCTCCATATATTTTTCTATAGGTACATATATAATTCAGGTGTCTACCGCATTGGCCTACGTTAAATATTTTACCACCTTTTATATCTACCCAAGTTGGTAGAGTTAATCTCAAATGCAAGCACAAGTAATTAAAATACACTTATGAAAATGCGGAAGTAATTGCATTTTTACATTATTTTCCATTATGCTGGTGTTAGGATGGATCTTCTACATATCGCGTTTAAATAAATGCGTATATTATATAACATATATATAAGTATGTAAGTTCATTGAGACAAGTTTATGGTGTGTACTGAGTCTATTAAGAGTACACACATCATATGAAAAGATTGCCTTGGATAGGAATGCCGTGACACTAAGCTTTTGTTTATTTCTTAGTTGAAGCACTAGGACATGCACGTTTTGCAGCTAATTAAGTGACCCCAGTAAGAGTACGTAATACGAGCAGCCACTTAACGATATGTGTGTGTACTCAAGTACACGAAGGTGAGTATTTTTAAACAAATAAGAAATCTTAGCGAGGTAACATTGTATAAAAGCAAATAGGGAAGAGCTTAGCTCGTGTAGAAACAAACGTTCAACACTATAGCGTTATTTCAAAGAAAAATATTTTAAATTTTAAAATAGCTGTTAATATAACATTAATTATTTTTGGAGATATCCATCCGAGAGACTATTGGATTGCTGTGTTGTAATGGGTACCACATTTCGTTCCTGTTTGATACGATGTGAAATGGCCTCACATAAGCAAAACACTCTTAATTAATTTTATAAAAATATCTCATATTATATATTGGCTCATTTATAAAATAAAGATAAATAAAGATATCAAAATAATTTTCTTCGTTATATATTTGGTCTAAAGAATGCTATTTTTGGTACTCAATTGCATGGATATATTCACCATAAAGTTACTGGGAGGTACGTACACAGCTGTGCCAACTGTAATCTATTTTAATTATCTTTTGTATGAAGTTAGTTTGTTTTTGAAAGTAAACTGAAAATTCTTCTATGGAAAAATCCAATCAAACTCAATCGATTCGGAATTGAGATGCGGTGGAGGTTAACAACAACAGTTTTTATCGTGGTGATAGTCTTGAGAGCAGAAAAATTTCATCTAAAACTGGAGGGGCTGACTGTTTCAAATATTAATCCCGGAAAAGACTATCCGCACCTGATTCGCTATCGCAATAACTTTCCATTCATTTGGGATCAAATATTCTTTTATCAGTTCGCTTGGTTAAAGCTGAATATTTTAAGGAACGAAAGTAAATTTGTGGTTTGTTATTCCAAATGTCCAATTGAGTATTCGAATTGATTGTATTCTCATCAATACACAACCAATTCCATTATGTCAAGTACAACAAGTTAACATGCACATGTGTGTATGCTCTCACAATATGTGTAGTATATGGTACAACTGTATGTTCTGAGTATGAGTAATCTGCATCTCTGTGCCACTTAGTTTTCAGCTCTTAACACTAGGCTTTTATTGATAGAAAATGCCTTCAAATGTACAGCCTTTTGACATTCCATAGAATCAAGGTGAGCACTTGCGAAAGGCTTGACAAATGTTTGGGTAACCTTGAGCCCTGCAAGTGGATATTTAGTGAAAGGTGACTGGTGGAGAAGGTCTGTAATAGATCGAGTTACTGATTTCTAGTACAAAATTTTAGTAGATGCCTTTGAAAGATTAACCAGTTAATAAGAATATACATTTATGTACATCTTGTTCTGCACTAACATACTTTATTATAATTAAAAGCATTGCATTCATTAGTGGCATCGCAATTGATTTAACCCAACCTAGCCTTTGTCGGTAAAATAAATAAACATAATTAAAGTAAGGATATTAAGCATAACCAAATACAAGTGAACTTTGGCAAGGAATATTTCAGAGGCATAAGCCAACAGAAACAACAGAATACATATGTATGTATAATTGTTTTTATTGCATTGTCAAGGCACCCATTGCTGTTGTCTTTTGTCTTATTTGGTCGATAATATTACATCTTTGTTTGTATCTATTACCTAGTAAAGAGAAGTAAACAAAAAGCACAAGCAAGCCACAAGTCTGAAATTGTTGTTATAGGTGTGCGGAATATTTCTACAAAATTGTCAACTATACATATTTACATCGTACATATTTTTATTTTAATTGGAATTTAAATATTTATTAGCCAAGCGAATTGAGGAAATTTGGGAGCAATATTACTTACTTTGGAAAAAAATATTTGACTGAGTTTTTCTGAAAATTGCATCCCAATAAGAAATGAGGTGGTAAAATTTGTAGATCTCTGTAATCGGTCAGTCATAATACATACATATGTGTATGTTATTTACATATATGGCGAAACAATCAGCACATTCGGTATTTGGGGTTAAGAAAAATATAGACAAATTGCATCCATATTTGATATGAGCTATCCCTTTGTATATAATCAGTACTTTTTCAACTACATAAGTATGCTTGGCCGAAAATCACCGCTCATTTGCTGCGTGCATCTTGTTATTGTCCGATATGAAAATACCTAAAATTTTGACTAAAATCCGAATGACTAATCGAGTTTTCTTAATACGCTCTAGAATGTTTTGTTATCTACCAGTTGATGACTCATATTTAATTTCGGTGCATTTAATGTTTTGTTCCTTCCCATATATGTATGTATATGTGCATAGAGTATTTAATATAATTATTATGATAATAAAGTCCATTTAAATTCACATATCTATAAAGCAAAGTTATATGTTAACGCACATCGGTACAAAATGCACTAACCATTTAATTTTTTTACCTTCGCAGTGTCCGCAATTATTTATTCAATTATGCCGAATTTCAGTAAGCCAAAAAGTATTGTGCATTTATGTGCAAAATTATTGCTAATCTGGGTAAACTTAATATCTGATTTTATTTGCAAATAAAATTACGATTTACCTGATTATATTTAGATAAACAATTTTGGCAATTTTTATACCATATATGCAAACCACAAAGTGAGCAACAGCAACGTAGAATTGTGAAACTAATTTGTAAATCCAATCAACGCGGAGCTTACCTGTTTGAAACACATGAAATAATTTATTTAATGCAATAGCATTTAGCAATAATGTGGGTGTCGAATAATGTCTGTCATTATTATTAAAAGTTGCTTTCATGAATACAGCAAGAAGGATATCACGCTCAATTTATTCAAAAGAGCAGAAAATATAGCAATTGACTCTGTTATTTGCTATTCAATCTCCCTATAACGCCTTGACTTCAGCAGAAAGTTTATTGAGATGGTTTTACCGCGAAATTTTATGGTTTTCGCAAGAAACGCGTGTTGATAAAATATTACTTTTTGAAAAATACAGCTGAAGGAAAACCTTTGCTTGATAATGAGCTTCCGGCACAGCCCAAGAAAAATCATGCATCAAGGAGTGGTATGCTAAGTTTAGATGTGATGAAATGAGCACCGAAGGCGGGAAATGCAGTAGACGACCAGAAGAAATTGTTACCGACGAAAACATCAAAAAATTCCACAGAATAATTTTAGATGACCGTGTAGTTAAGTAGTTCGAATTAGCAGGCACTCTAAAGACAGCAACTGAACCTGAACGTGTTCAACATATGATTCACGAATATTTGGAGGAGCAAACGCTTTGTGAAAAGTGGTTATCTCGCGAGCTCACCTTTGACCAAAAACAACGACGAGTTGATGTTTCGGAAGAGTTCAAGTTTAATTAACCTGATTTTTTGACAATGTCCAATTCGGGTGAACTGCACACGATGAACCCGCTCCAAAGCCTGAATAACGCAAGAGACTGGCAATGTTATGACGTTTGTATTTTGGAATGGGCTTGAAATAATGCGACACGAGTTAGTTTCAAATGGATATTAACCATATATTTGGAAATTTAAATTTTTTTGTATATTTTTCAATATTTTTATACACCGCGTTAATAGAGTGTATGAGGATTTAAAAAAAATTTATATGAAAGCAAAGCAGAAAAAATGCGAAAGTTATGGGCAACAACAAAACAAAAATTGAGTAACGAAAATTTGCTTGCAGAAAAATTCAATTTAATAAAGGAAATTTAAGACTAGGGCTCCCCGGAAATGGCGTCGCAATCTTCTATATCTATAATCTTTTTTTCCAAAAATTTCAGAATTTCTTTGTTAATAGTGTATGTTTGTAATAATAAAAAAATTCTAATAAAATATTTAATTTTTTATTTGAGAAAAAAATTGTTGAAGAAGGCTATTTCTTACCCGAGGAAACCCCTTAACCACTGTAAGCTACAACAAAACGATTCAAGATGTGTCAATAAATAACTTTCGATGGGCGGGAGTATTTCAAGAATACTCATCAAAAGTTGCGCTACTGCTTCTGTTCTCGCAATGTATTAGTCTAATCAAATATCAAATACCCAATATGGGAATATGGAAATAATAACGGTTTGCCTTTCCTCTAGCAAATGCGAAAAGAACGAAGTAAAACAATAAAATAATTTAGTTCCGACAGCATGTACTCTACATCCACTTTTTCCAACCTTATATGGAGTCGCTTGGCATACAAATGACATTTATTAGCGTTAGTGTGGGCCTTCTTTTAGTAATGAAGGTACAGTTACATGCAATTAGAATTCTCAATCACGCGCCGTAACTGCGTCAAATAAATTTTCTTTGATTTGGAGCCAATAAAATCCCGCCCATTGTATATACACTTTCATGTAGAAGTCTGTGAATAAATTTATGCTAATATTTTATGCAATTTTCGGAACATACACATACATAATAGACTATGTAAGCTATGTGTATTCAATGGTAAATTACTTTCCCGTTAAGTTTCTCCTTTATTTTGTTATGGAACTTTTGCGTATATTCAGTGGTGATTTGACTGCGAAAACAAAAACTAAAAATCGACAACTCTGCATTTTACACTACAACTTCACCACTACTTCAATTACACACTTTAACCCAAATAACTTTAACAAAAACTCTCATTTCAAACAGATTTATGTGCAACTGCAACACTTTGCCACAAAAGTTTCAAGTAAATCCAAATACTTTGCGCCACTGGATAGATGGAATCGCAATGGCAAACTTTCCTTTTTATCTCATGCGCTGGCTGCACTTGTGCTGGAACCGAGTGCAGGGATGGAGCTTCACATAAAGTTGTCTTCGTTGGCCCATCCCCACGCTCACTATTTCACCTTTTTCTAAACATTTATTGGACGTGTTCATAGTTTAAGATTCTTCAGCAAATATTTCAGATGCTAAAGCGAAATGTGTTAGTACCGGTGATGGTGGTGGTCCACATGCACGCAGAGCCAAACCCATATCTGTAAATCCGTAACTGCTCTTAGGTTTGTAAGCCAAGCAGATACAATATTTGTGTAGCATAATGCCTGTTCTTTTGTGAATAAAATTCTACAATAAAAATTTGAATTTCAGTAGAAACACTAGTGCAGCTTTGCCAATTCAGGTACGAAGTTGTCATAATTTTTATTAACGTTGTTTTGATGTGGCAAGTTGTAGGAACTATAAAACTGACATACTAGATAAAAAGTAACAGAAAGTTCTGCGGAGTATCTGCCATAACTTCTTCAAAAAATTTCAAAATGGTAACACTGCTTGCTTTACATAAATAAGTCATGAAAGACAAAGGCTCAAAAGAATTATGCATTTATCGTTTTTATAGACATCCAGCTCAGTTAGCTATGCAAAATTTAGAAGATTAGAAAAGGGTTGTAAATATTTTCCATTATGAAGTAAAAAACAGCCAAAAGTATTATAAAGCATTAATCAATCCCAATATGCTGAATTTCGAAAAACCCCATAAACATTACGGTATAATGAAACGTTAAGCGGAGCCCCTCAGTGCAATATGAACTACTTGTGCCTTAAACTCTTTAAGAAATCGAGTTTCAACTATCTTTCTCAAAGTTCTCAAAACTCGCATGCATACGTTAACTTTCCTTGAGTTAGTCTTTCATACTGCAACAGTTTGGAAGTACGTGCAACACACTTTTATCAGTTTGTTTGTTTGTGTGGCGAATTGCACGTGATTGCCGAAGTACACAAAAGCGCCTATGTATGCATACATGAAATATGTAATTTTGTGCAAAAGCATGGCAAGTTATGTGGTATTTGGCAGCTTTTGCGAAAACTATGCTGCAAAATTACTTGCAAACCAAAAATTTCATGTTGTGCTGAAAATTTTTGCCTACAAATAAAATTTGCAATATTTGAGCGCATGCAACGGCTCGATTTTCGGAATATGCTTACGCTTGTGTGTGTGAAGATGTAGGCAATTACACATATTCATGCGCTCGCTCATCAGCTCATAAAACGACTAGCATGAGTCGCCTGTCAGGCGCTTTTAGCATTGCAAACGCCTTCTTTTGTGTTGGTTTTCCAAGTCATAGCGCTTTTCTTTACTTGGCTTGCAATATCTTTTGTAGCCGTCCAAAAAGTTCCCTGCCAAATTTCTGTTACGTAATGGAAAATTGTTTAGCACGTCGTTTCACTGCTACTACTTTGCTGTCGCTATTTCTGCGCTAATTTACCAGAAGTTGCTTAACGTTATTCGAAAAGAGAGCTCTAGAGTTTGTCTTAGTTTAGGAATTTAAAGGCTATCTTCTAAAACTGGGCCGCTTTAGTAAAAAATAAAAGGAGCAGTCGGAGTTCGAGGAAGACGACGATATGAGTTTCAATCTTTTCGACTACACAGCTCAACTTAAGTACTTAAGTAAGTATGGTTTGTAGAAAAACGAAACTGGGTTTCGAACCAGTGCTCAACAGAACCACCAGCTAACGCACTAAGTAACAATGTTTATACTAAAATATATATATATGTTCGTATTATCGGCCGAAGGTGGCACAAAATTGCCCAGCGCAAAGTATTTCTTGCGTCTGCAAGACTTATCAGCGCACATACTTAAAGAAGTTTTTGGCAATTTTTCTGCAGCAACGCACATTTCGTCTAGAACCGAGAGCGAATTCCTCCACAAACTATGGTTGATTGCTTCTCACAGAAAACTTTCTAACCTCAATTCCAACTTCATTTCGCCTGCAACCCGAACGGCTTGGAATCCTACGGTAGCTGGCTGCTCGTTTGTCAGCCGGCCTGATACGATCTCAACTTCAGTTTTCTTTGGTGGTCACATTTGGCAGGTGGTTACGAAAATTTCGAAGCTACTGCTAGGTACATACACACTTCCGTCTAGGCGTCGGAGATAGCTTGATTTTGCTGCCGGAGCCTATGGCTACAATTATCCCCCTATTGCCTGCAAACACTGATGCTTGGGAGAACAACACACCATAAATGTTTGAACTTCCTACATGTAACATATGAAATGGCAATATTCATGGCATATTGGTAATAAATGTCGTTTGTATAGCAGTGAATACAAAACGTGTAGGCACAGATTAAAAGGGAACTGGAACAGGGTGATGGCTCGAGAAGCTTGAGAGCCAGTATGTGCGGCAGAGTGGAAATGTTTCACTTGCAACCTACATAAAGTAGCCTCAACCCCAATTGCTGAACCATATATGAGAGTTGGAGCAACCTATGTGGAAATAGGAGCAACCAGAAATCAGAAATACACGTAGCAGCAAAAGCGGCAGTGGCACGATTGCAGTCAAGCGACGTGCTGCAGTCGTTTTAATTTTTTTGCATTTTTTCCTTTTTCATATTGCGACATAGCATGTGTGTCAGCTGCCAATGGAACACATGTCGATTTGCGCACATGCATGTGTGTGTTTGAGTTCGTGTGTTTATGCTTGTTTTTGTGTTTGTGAATAAGTGTGCATGCAGTCGACACAGTTTTGATTTATTTTCACTTAGGTTTTGCTCTTGTGCGGCAATATATTTTAGTTAATACGTTAGAGTAGCGCAGTAGTAGAGTTGCACACGGTACGCGCATACGAATAAAATACAGCTTTATATATGTGTGTATATACATACATATAGTGGCGCACACATATATATACGCCGCTTTGTGCCTCGAATTGCAAGTTTAGGTACATGTGTTTGTGCCTTTGAATTGTAAGATTGTTGCGTATTCACAGTTGTGCTGAATTTCGGCACAAGCAAACATACACAAAATTATTAAATTGCAGCACTCACTACTGCCCACACATACATTCACATATACATATGTATATTTCATACAATTTTATGCGGTCCTACATTCACACTTTCAGCGCTCAACGTTCATTTAAATTTAAACGAAAGTGTGGGTGGGCGAGCAAATACTTGTATTTGGCTTTATAGTACGAGCAAACCCAAATACGTTGGCAGTGGCTTAAATTAAAAATTTCATATTCAACATAAAATTAGAATGGATTTTTATTTTCTCCCACAATTGTATGCCATTGTGTGGCCATAATGTTTTCTATTGTTCTAACTCTGACATTTGCCTACTTTCGGGCGCATTCACTGGCTCTTTGTGGTGGATGTGTGAGCCGATGTGACACCAGCGGTGTTGGTGGCACCATTTCACATCGTTATGTGACCATTGTATTTGTGTGTGATATTGTGTGTGGCAACATTGGCAACATTCATAAATTTATACATTCCAACGGCGTTGTTTGATGTTGACTAGCAAATATAAGTATTCCAGCTTGCATTGCCCGATATATGGTTCGTGTGGACGTAACCGTGTAGGTGTCTGTGCCAGTTTATTGATAGTGAGTGGAGTAGAATACAAATAAAAATGTGAAAATCACGGCTAACTTGCAGTGACTAGTGCCAGTTTGCAGGACCGTGAATGTGCGCGCCACTGCTGGCTGATTAACTCTCTATGTGGGTTACGGCTGATTTATGCTAATAAATTAGTATCCGATTTAATTCAGGCGAGATTTTGCAACGTGATTCATTTAAATTCACGACAGCATTGTAATTAAAGCCGCTGCTGCATCACTCATAATAACATAAGTATGACAAACAATGGGCATTATTTAGCGGCGAAAATATGGCAGCGTTTTTAATCACTGAAATATAACAAAATTACTAATTCCTTGCTGAATAAGGCCACTTCATGGCTAACTTATATAGCACCACCAAATAGCATGACTTGATAAATTACCTCTTCGCTAATTTCTTTACAGCAAATTAGAAGAATATTGCGGCTGCTTCCATTAGTGTCAGCCATGGAAAATCGCAAGTAATTAAAACTTATGTCAGGCGAACTGTTGTCAGATAAGCCAAAAATATTCTTATATTAAATTTCAAGCAATAAGATGCTGCAGTGCATATAATGAACTTAACAAATACCCTAAAAGTGTGCATTGTTAGTTCCGAAATTGAACAGTTTTCATTTGAATTTAACTGTGAATCAATGGTTGGAATCGGTCGTCGTAGCTATTATGGTCACGTGAAACACATAAACTTTGTAATTTTCCATATTTTAACAAAAATCATTTTAGAATTTCTTATCGAACTCTGTGCATGCTCGAAACGATTGGTAAAGTGTACGAAAGCATTGTGAGGAACCGTTGTGAGCTAGCAATCCAAAAAGGCGGCGGGTTATCAGAGAGACAATACTATAATAATACAATACGCGTTCCTCATTATCTGATATATATTGTAATGAGTTATTTTCAAACGAGGAGATTGTTATTCGACACGGACGAGGGCACTCAAAGCTACACTCCCTCCAATGGAATACCGCAAGACTCGGTTTTAGGAACACTACTATGGAACCTGATGTACAAAGGGGTGCCTAAGGATACATCAACCAAAAAATGTTAAAATAATCGCATATGCGGATGACCTCATACAGCTTCAAGGCTAAACATCTGGATAACCTTCGAATAAATGCAATGACTGCTCAAATGGCTTGCGCCGATGGTTTCTAGAAAACAAAGTCTTGCATTTTTCATCCTATATGTTTCGTACTAAAACTTGGTTTTTTTTTTTGCAATATAGTGGACTAAAAAGACTCTTCAAGGAGCACTTAGAAAATGCGACATGTAAAGCAAATATAATCTAAGGTAATAAGATCAGTTATAATGTAAGCGGCTCCAATATGGATACAGACGCTAGACATAAAATCATATGCCTGATCACTCAGTGCCCATGGATGCTTTAGAAGCTACCTATTCAAATATCGTCATGACTTTTGTACATATTGTCCGACGTGTACAGAGTGTAAAGAAGACTCTGAACACGCACTGTACCATGTCCCCCGGTTTTCAAGTATAACGAAAAAGCTGAAAATCACGTTACGAGGTAGTCTCATGATGGAAAATATGAGTGCACTTATGTGCGAGTCCTCTATGTGGAAAGCTGTCAGCGAAGCGGCAGCTCTAATTATGACAAGATTGAGACATTTACAAAAGATTCGGCGTCAGTCAGTCCGTACAATAGAGTAGACTTAAATGTCTTCTGCTGCCTTATGAAGTAATAATTTTTCCAGTGGTCCCATAGGAGATACATGAGATGGGAGTAGGTTAGGTTAAGCGGATTAAAGCCCCTCAATCTGGCTTTCGATGCTCCGACCTACTATAAAGAAACAAGTTGCTTTGCTTGATCGACGCTTTATAACGACGCGTACTTTTAGGAGTTTGCTTAGAAAATAGTCTGTTTTGAATATGGAGGTGATAAATGATTAGCATGACTGGCATTCTCAAAACTGACAATGACACTTTATGAAAACAATTGCAGCTTTTCTTTTTATTGAAAAATATATTCAATTGAAAATTATAATAATTGTCATAGTCATGTTCAAAGTTGTCACCGGACTATTGAAACCTGTTTAAAATATTGAAATAAGTTAACAAAATATATTGGTTTCGTCTTTCCATTAATAAAATTTCAAGCATACATAAGTACCGCCTTCATTAATTGAGAGACAAATTTTTAAGTATCAGTAGTCTACTTATTCTGAACGTAAGCATAAACTACTAATGTGACCTAAATTAGGTTCATGTGAAGAATATATACAACGATTTAAAGGGAGTTATATGAAAGTACGAGAGCGGACCGATAAGCACTTAATCACTAGACCGGATGGCGTTTGAATACTGCATTCGGTGAATCCGTACTAAAGAGTTAGAGAACTGTGGAATCGTACGACATATCGATAAACCGCAGTTTAAAGACACGCAAGAGGGCAGAAACGTTACGAGTCTGAAAAGACTATGTGCGTGCATGAAATATTGAGCATAATGAAACTCTCAGCGTAATAAGTACCGCGTTTGCTCACTTCGGATGACAAGCGGAATCGTGGAACGACTTTGCAGCAGTCTGTGACCCTGTTTAATTGCAAAATAAACGAGTTTCTGCGTCGTTCCATGATATTGTATAAAATGTGTATCGACTGGTTTACCACAGAGACTAAGAAACAGTCGAAATGGTGCACTTTAGCCAACAAAGCTACTCCCTAGAAGGTGGAGACTGTCATACATCTCTATACCCTCTCACAATGATTCAAAAGTTGTGATCTACATCATCTAACTGGAGAAAATATTGAAAGTCGCATTGCTTAACTATCCGGAATCATTGTGCCGACTCGTTGCAAAATTTATTAAAAAAGCCCACATTTGGAGGACTTCAAGCGTGGTGTTCTTACACCATGAGTCACACCTCCATCCCCGTCGTCACGGTCACCCAGAATTCGACTTAGGATACGGACGTCCGCCACGTTCCTCGTATTCGATTTGAGTCAGTGTGACTTGTTTTTGTTTCAAAACTTGGGAAAGGCTCTGCCGGGCTCAAATTTTAAAGTAATTGGAGCAAATCTGGTTAAGATATAACAAGCTTAAAGCGGACTATGTTGCGAAATAAAGCACTACTTCTCAAAATTTCTACTCTGAAGTTAAGGACTTATGGGACTACCCTCTTAAATCAACATTCACCCTTCTTAAATCAATGTTATCTACGAAATAGTTAAATGGAAATATTATGGTATTAAAGTAACCAAAAGCTGTTACGGCTATTGTTGTTCGGAATAATAGTTTTGTGTATAGACACACGTATTTATACAGGCGGGGACATTTTCGTTCTATTCTTTTTCAATACATCTTGTAACAATGCTTGTTTCATTCCATGAGCTTGGAGCCTTCCTTAGCGTTTCCTTTGTATGTTTTCCTGCATTCGTTTCTGTAAATATTCACTTTTGGCAATGAAAAGTAATGATGCGAAGAAGTAAACGTACCATGCATAATATATATTTGTGTGTTTTTGTATTCTTATATCCTGTACTTTTGTTATTATATTTGCTTGTAATATAAATAGATTCGAAATATACAAAATAACGATTCGCAATGATGCTTAACTTTTATATAACTGGACTCCTCAGAAGACATAAGCTAATTATTTAAGAAATGTACTGAATTGAGTAAAAGTTCCTTATTCGGATCTTACAAATGCAAAGTTTTGTAATTTTGTATACTTTTAATAAATTGTAAGCTGAAGTCCATAGTAAAATTCGTTAAACAATACTTCAAGAATTTGCAAGGGGTGTCACTAGCATTTAACCTATATGTTTCGTACTAAAACTTAAGCTTTGAATGACATGTTAAAAAAGTCTCTCGGGCTATTAGTTCATGAAGTATAATATTTAACCGATTTAATACTAGGAGAGTTTGATTGATACAGCCTTGTTCGTTTGTGTGATATGCATAAATTAAGGTTCGGAGTCTGTCTCAATTTTCAAAAAATGCTAAACTTCGGATGCCCTTCCGTACTTCGTGCCCTGTAACACACAGGAGTTTTATATCGAAATTAGTGATTTGATAGCCCTTTATAGACCTCTGCCCAACGGCATTTTGTAGACGATATTTTTGGCAATAGCAACCTCCTCAATATGGCAAGGAATACAAGAACCAAGTTTCATCAAGATATTCTAGTGTTTACTCATCTCATCGTGACAATAGAAAGACCAAAAAAAGTCGCCCAGAATTCAAATCGCATCGTCTTATCGATCACATACAAATATATTAGGGTGTTTTTTTTTAACTATTCATTTTTTTCAATCCCATCATGAAATTTCCTTAGAAATACCGTAAAAAAAAATTGCCTGAAAATTTTAGCCCTTAATATTAACATTAAGAACTGGATCAAAGCATGTAAAAATTTTCCATTGAAAATACACTACAATCGTGATTTCAAATTTCCATAGCTCAGAGGCATTTTATGGCATCGCTTTGACTTTAGACACATATTCCTCAGAAATGAACACTCTACAAAAGTGCCCAATGCGACAAAGTCGACACTCACACCGGCGAGGTAGTACTAAACCCGAATTTCCCACGAAATTCGCATTTTTTTGTATTTAACTCGTAAATGACAAGAGCTATAGAAAAAATGTAAGTTACAAACTTATAGAAAATTTTATTAGTGTTAAGACCACTGACTCCGAATTTCGGTAGTAAATTTTAATAATTTCGACTCGTTATTGGATCGTATATCTTTCCATGATGAAATGGCAAACCTTACTGAAGAGAAATGTCAAAAGAGCGGGAAAAATATGGCGTCGCTTGCTGTATCCATTGGTCTACTTTTCTAGAGCTATTAAAAACCCTATACTATATTTGCTATATAAGCAAACAATAGTAAGACTTTTCAAGTTAAATTTCGCGCGAAATCCATTCGTCGAAATACTTTTTTTTGGGTTGGTATGACTGTCAGTGACATCTGTACTAAATGTCACATCAAATTAATCAGAAGTGTTTAGTATACTCTCGTATTTCCGAAGTACATAAAGTACATTTGGCGTTTTATCATTATAGGTCGTGGTTGCTGATGTAATTCACGGACTGATTTTACCCATTTTCGGCACCAAATTAAAGTATATCCCAAAATTTATGACCACTTCAGTTTGTGAAGGTATCCAAAAAATTGTCCGATATATGCCATGAAATCCCAACCGAGTGTTTTAAAATCCTTATCTTAGGTGCTTAGCAGAGTGTAACAATTTATGGTGCCAATGTACATAATTATAATAGTACATATGTACAAGGTGCGTTCCAAAGTAAACAGGACTTAAAAAAACAGAACAAATGGTTTTTTCGGCAAAATCAATTTATTTTATTTAAAATAGTCTCCTTCTGCTTCAATACAGCTTTTTGCACGGTCCAAAAGCATGTCGAACGAGTGTTTTAGCTCGTTGGCCGGTATGGCCGCCAGTATGCCGATGAAAGCCTTTGAATGGCCTCTACGTCTGCATAACGCTTTCCTTTCATGGCAAATGCATTTTTCCGAAAAGGACGAAGTCGCACGGTGCCATATCCGGTGAATACGGGGAGTTATTAATGGTTAAAATGTGATTTTTGGTCAAATAATCGGTCAGAAGCGTTGAATCGAATGTTGATTCTGAGCAATTTCTGGTCGTCAGTCAATTTGTGCGGAACAAACCGTGCACACATCTTTCGTAAGCCCAAATGTTCGGTCAAAATGCGATAAATCGATGTTTTGGATATGTTCAATTCCATTTCCATGAATTTCAATCATGATTTCCACTGATTTTTGATGAATTCAAGCACAGTTTGGAAGGAACTTCGATTGGCCCACATGTTGATCGTCATTTATGTCCTCACGACCACTTTGAAAACATTGAAACCACTCGTGCACTCTTTTACGAGATAGGCAATCATCGCCATAAACTTGTTTCATCAATTGAAACGTTTCGGTAAGTTTTCAATTTTAAAACAAATTTGAATGTTGGCTCTTTGTTCGAAGCTCATTTTCGCACCGATAACACAAACATACTGACACTTAATACGCAATAACTTCACTTCCAATCAATGAAATATCAGGAAATTCTGACTGAAAAATCGATAAAGATAGCAGATTCTAACGCACCAGTCGACATATATGTAGATGGCGCCACCAGGGGACGCTAGATTCAAGAAGTCCTGTTTACTTTGGAACACACCTTGTATATGAGAAAAATACCCGAAAAAATTTCAGAACCTTACAGAAAGGCATATATTTATTATAATAATTTTATATACAGTATAATCTGGTATCCTTCCTTCAGAGCCAGATTTCGCTTCTATTGTCTCGAATGCCCTGTATACTTAATTATTAATTATTTATTCCAATATTTTTATTGGTATTTGATTTACATATTGCGTAATAAAATAAGTAAGGAAGCTCCAAGTCCGGGTGCAACGAACATTTAATTGCAACTTGCAAGGTGCAAACCGTCCAACAGAGGATCGGAATCAGTAAAAAGTCATCTATGTGTATTCGGTACCTTGGAGCGTGAACAAGTTTTGTTGGATTTGGACAATTTATGGTCATAAGGCAGCATATCCTAAAGACACTACTGGTGCAAAGTTTTATCCCGCTATATTAATTGCTTTTGTACACTGGAAAGTGAAGAATAAAATAGAATTTAAAATTGGGTTCTATGGCAAATAGGCGTGGTTGCAGTCCGATTTCACCAATTTTCGCACCACTGCATATGGATGAATATGGAAAGAATGTCACATATCAAATTTTGTTGAAATCGGCCGGGCGAGTCTGGGGATATAAGATTTCACCTAAAAGTTTACAGTCCAATTTTTCACTCCGTCCCCGTAAAGCCTTTGCATACCATTTGTGGTGTACCAATTTATGTCTCTGTTGTATGGGGTTATTGATTTATAGTAAGTTTTTAATAGTACCACTATATGGGTAGTGCACGAGGTTATCTTCCGATATCATCCATTCTTACATTTTTTGGACCAATTTGTTTTTTGTAGCTGGATTGTTTTGGAAGATATTTACATTATAGCCATTGTAAGGCGGGGCAGGACAACTTTTTCAAAATTTTTAGCCCACAGGTGACCCTTGCTACTGCGATTCCCTCAACCAAATTATAGTTCCTTATCTTCATTTGATGCTTAGTTATGCCACTTTAGAAATGTTTGTTTATTGGCGGCTTGTGCGCGTGGCAGTCGTCCGATTGCGCTCATCTGTAATACCAGCCGTCTTACGGTGCCGAAAAACATGTGCAACTTGCAACATTAAGATATCTCAATTTTTACTAAAGTTACAGTTTACGCAGACGGACGGACGAATTTGAACTCGTCTCTTCATCCTGATTATTTGTATATATATAACCCTGTATCTAACTCGATTAGTTTTAGGTGATAGAAAGAATCGTTAGGTGAACAAAACTATTATACTCTGTAGCAAAATGTTATAAGAGTATAAAAATTATATTTAAATTGTTTTAATATTTTATTCGCAAATTGTCAAATGATTTTATTACCTTTTTCATTTTGTCTTCGTTGTTCATTGAGAGCAACGCGAAACACTAACGCAAAATGAGTCTCGTGCCGATGAAGAGTGCTCACCTGGTTTGGGAATTCTTACCTGCATAATGCGCACAAACGTATATGTATGTATGTATATGTAAATGCTGCATTTGTATTGAACCAATTTGAAAACAGTTTTGTATGTGCAAATACATACATATGTACATATGCGGCATGCATGTTGTCGATGCATTTGCTTTTGTTGTGTTTGCTGCCCTATTACCTTTCGGTGTCGTCACTTTGCACTCGGTCGCTTGTCCTTAATTTCGTTTTCGCTATTTCATCAGTCTAACTAGCCACCTCTGCCAGACCATTTACCCAACTCAACTCTCCACGTTTACCGTATTTACTTATCAACCGGTGTTGACCTGACGTGCATGCATCCATATACGTGTGAGTCTCAATTGTATATCACTATATTTACTCACAAGCGCGCTCACACACGTGCATAAATATATTCGTACGCAAATACGTAAATGTCACTCCCTTTTGGTTAATATTCTTTTGCTTTATTGCATTGTTATCTTGCTGCAGTTGTCGTTGTTGGCGTTGTTTGTGGAGTTTTTGTGTGTGTTTCACATTTTACCGTTGTAACCGCATTTGTATTTATTGTTATGGCAGGAAAAGCAACAGCACCACCAACATGAACAACAAAAAACACACATAAGTGAGTTATAGCTTTGTGAAGCAGTTTGCTTATGTCGTCTATGAGCCATTCAGATGTTTGTGTTTCATTCCATGTTGTTGTTATTTTTGTGGCCCACTGCAGCTGTGTTGTCTGCAGTGACCCAGTAACACCGAAATTGCAAAAATGAATTCTGCATAAATGCACCCCATTTGACCCAAATACAATTTAGGCACACACATGTGCGGTATGTGAGTACGTGGGCACGGGAAAACTTGGAGCAACTTTTGCATTTGAGCAACACCAACAACAACAACAACAGCAGCAGCAGCAACGACAACGTCAATAAGTGCACGAAACAACGATAAAAGCAGCGGTGGCACATCAGCGGTGGCGAGAGTGACATTTTAATGTTGGCGTAAAAGTGTAAAAATGCTTTGAATTATGAATGTTGCTCGCATACACACCAACACAACGAAAGAACCGAGTACGTACATGAGGCGGTTTGAATGAGTGGATTTATAAACATATAGATATTTAGCATACGGTCAGATTGTTAAGTGCAAATTTAATTTAAAGTTCAATACTATTGATTTTTCGTGGTTGCTTGGGAAGCAAAAGCGCCGATTAAATGGGCTCGTAATTGTGTGCAGACTGCAGCAGTCGTATAAAGGAGGTCATTCATGAAATATATAGCTTATATGAAATAACTTTTCTAAATAATATTGGTAAATATACACACAAATATTGTGACTTGAGTATGTATGCACGAATGTAAGTCACGTCAGGACAAATTTAACACTCTTCAGCTCTTTAGACTGCTTTAGTGAAATGTTTTAGGGCGAAGCTTTTTTGGAGTACTACAAACACAAAATAAAAAGTATTTTTGTTGCAAGATCTATACATAGTATAAGAATGGAAACAACAAGTAAGGTAGGGCTAAGTTGGGATGTAACCTACAAAGACCACGAATTTCCATTAGGTGCTGGAAAAACTTTATATTAAGTTCCTAGGTTTTCATAAAGTATTTCACATATAATCGCCAATCATATCGACTAAGGTCAGCCGGATGTTCAAGAACCCTGATGTTCGTTATATGGGATCTAGGTCAAGTTTCCACCCAATTTTAAATATTTTAGTCACAAAGATGAACTGTTATTTGGGGCTAGTCATTTAAATCATCACAATCGTCATAATTGTGAGTTTGAGTTCGACTTATGTATGTATACAATCATCACCACCAACTTTTTCATTAAATTCTATATCGTACTTGTATATTTTTTTCAAGTTTAACACAAAACAAGAAAACACATTAACTTCGGCTGTACCGAAGCTAATATACCCTTCACAGGTGTATTGCTTTTAGTAACTATGTGTCCAGTTTGTATGGAAGCTATATGCTATTGTAATCCGATCTGAACAATTTCTTCGAGATTACATGTCATTACTTTAGAAAATAATCCATACCAAATATCGTGAATAGATCTTGCAAATGGCGAAAGTTTTCCATATAAGAACTTCATTCCGATCGTTCAGTTTGTATAGCAGCTATATGCTATATTAGGCCGATCTTGAACAATTTCTTTCGATATTACATTATTTCTATGAACAATAACCCATACCAAATTTCCTAAAGATATATTGTCAAATGAGGAAGTTTCCCATGCAAGCATTTAATTCCGATCATTTAGTATGACTTGTAAACCGATCTGAATAATTTCTTCAGAGATTGCACTGTTGCTTCAGAAAATAATCTTTACCAAATTTGGTGAAGATACATTGTCAAATGTGAAAGTTTTCCATACAAGATCTTGATTCCGATCGTTCGGTTTGTATGACAGCTATATGCTATAGTAAACCGATCTGAACAGTTTTTTCCTATATTACATAATTATCTTAGAAAATAACCTGTGCCAACTTTCGTGAAGATATATTGACAAATGTGAAAGTTTTCCATACAAGAACTTGATTCCGATCGTTCAGTTTGTATGGCAGCTATATATTGTAGTGGTCCGATATCCGCAGTTCCGACAAATGATCAGCTTCTTGAAGAGAAAATGAAGTTTGCGAATTTTCACATGGCTAAATCGACTCAGCTCAACATACTGATCATTTATATATATACTTTGTAGGGTATTCGACGCTTCCTTCTGGCTGTTACAAACTTCGTGACAAACTTAATATACCCTGTTCAGGGTATAATTATGTATTTACTTTAACCACTCTTATCTGATTTGCATTAAGTTAGGTGCGTTCGAAAGAGGCAGAATATATATTTAGAATGCTGCAAATTCAATAGATAAATCACCATGTTATATGATTGTATATGTTTACTAATTACACAATTTTGGCTACTTTTCTCTAATACTCGTAGTTTACTCTAAAGAGCACATTCCAGCACAATTGCGGTATGGTATTTTCTTCTTTAGAGTACTACGAAACTTAGTGCAATACGCTTGTAATGTTTTGCGTAAACACAGTCCACAGAAGCTCCGTTCAAAGTATCTTAAATAATTTACAACCTTCATGGTATCGTTTCAGCGCTATTAACCAACAAATTGGCAAACAAGCAATTTTGTTCAATCAATTAACCGCCAATAATTAACTCAATTTCAGTTGATAGCATAAAGCACAATCAATCGCCCGCAGCTAGAACGAACAATCAGTCGAACAAAATGGGGAGCTGAGAAACAACATCACATGACAGGGTTCGTGATGGAAAAATATACATATGTATGTATGTATGTATATTAAAGTACATACAAACACGTAGTACTTTTTCAACTGCTTTGCTGTCAAAATATTACTCGAAAGTTGAATTATTTGAAATGAGTTATAAAATTGTACTTTCCTCTTTGAAAATTACTTTACTTTAATATACCACATTTTTATTTAAACTGTCGCCTGCTTGACCGAATCATTTCGAAGTGGAGAAAGTTCCATTTGAAAACACGAGGAATGAAATTTAACAAAATATTTCATTAGGATAGAGTGAGTAGCTTTAGACCCTTTCTTGAGAGAAGAATTAGAGAATGTAAATTGAAATTTATTTTGAATACAAAAATGGCCTCCTGCTAGAATCATTTAGCGATCTACATATTTACATACTCCTTGAGATTTGATTTGGTGCTATAATTAATAAATAACAAAAGAAAACTTCTCTAAGTAGATAAGGATGGTAACTGTTTTATAAATTTAGTAGAAATGGTTTAAGTATTTACAACTTTATAATTAGTTTTCGTACATTTTAAACTACGTTATCGGTTATCAATACTCATATGCTCTCTATGTTGGTCCCTAGTAGTTATTGGTTTTACCGTTAGTGTTAGTATAATTGTGTTTGTAGCTTAAAATGCAAAAGTCTTGCCTTTGACTGCAAAATCTTTAAAGAAAAGACACAAGGACAAAACACAATAAGTGTTTCACAATAGTAGTGACATATAAGTAGTCTAAAATTGGGAAATAAAATAAAAACATAAAAAGGATAAACAGAACGAATAAGCTGACTGATCTGTTCGGAAATCAAAAGTGGACAGAAGAATACTAAAATAAGAGAAACCATTTGAAACAGCTTTCATACCGAATAAAAAGATACGACAGAAGCTAATTACCTTTATAAAAAAAACTCTGCAACTGATCAAGCTGACACAAAATTTCGCGGAATTCTTCATAAATATTTTTTTGATAAAGACAAAAATTGTTCTATAGGACTGTGGTTTTCAAAAAGTTTGGAAAAATTGGCAATTCTGTATTACGTATTTGTACAATTTCCCTTAGTCTATCAACATCTCAAGTTTTAGAGAGATATTTAAAGCGATTTGACTGTTTATCAATATGGATATGTACAGACTCTCAGAAATATCTTATAACCGTTAATATCCTATGCATGATAGATATCTTCCAGTGATAGAAGATTAATCCAAAGAAATATGATTTTCGGTGAGATTATGATTGTTGATAATTGTACTCTTGCGGCATGTTGCTACAGAGTATAATAGTTTTGTTTACCTAACGGTTGTTTGTATCACCTAAAAGTAATCGAGTTAAATATAGGGTTATATATATATATGGGCCATTCCATCAATTGGCGACATGGTTTTGTACCCGTGGTTCTCCGATTTTGACCAAACTTTAGAATATCATAATATAGAGAAAATGCAAAGTTGTCGCTATACGGCGCATATTTTTATGAATGAATGAATGAAGACACTGATTTCTTCATTAATTCAAGTCTAAGAACACAATTTACATATTTACCTCCTACACACAACCTTCTAAGCGAACAGACTGCGCCGTATAGCGACAACTTTGCATTTTTTTTTGCTGTTCATGGGATCAGAGTCCCATACTTTTGAACACTGATTCTTATGTAAAATTTAACGAGGAATCGAATGGAAAAGTCAATTTTGAAAACAAGTTGGGGGAAAAGCACAAAAAAACGGATTTTTGGAAAAAAATGTTTTTTTTTGGATTTGAGCGATAACTTTGCTTTTTTTTGACGTTCATGAGATCAGAGTCCCATATTTCTGAACACTGATTCTTATGTAGAATTTAACGAGGAATCGAATGGAAAAGTCAATTTTGAAAACAAGTTGGGGGAAAAGCACAAAAAAACGGATTTTTGGAAAAAAATGTGAAGTGAGCCGGATGTTTCTAAATCCTGTTATGAATAAAACACGCTCTCTTATTTGCATGGGGATAACTCATATATTGCGGTACAAAGTCACCCCGAATTTCGAAAATCTTTATATTAAGTATATAGGGGCTAAGGGAATTATTGGTCTGATTCAACTTATTTTGTGACGCACATACTGTACCAATTACAGCTTTATACCTTCATTTATTGCTTAATTATTGCACTTTATGTGTTTTTGGTTAATGACGAGTTGTGGGCGTGGCAGTGGTCCGATTACGCCTATCTATGAACTCAAGCTTTTTTTGTACTAAGGAACCCACATACCAAGTTTCATCAAGTGATCTCAATTTTTACTCAAGTTACAGCTTGCAGGGACGGACGGACAGAAAGACAGTCAACTGGATTTCAACTTTTCTCGTCATCCTGATCATATATATATATATATAAGCCTATATATATCTCGCTTAGTTAGGTGAAAAAAACTGTTGCAGATATAATACGCTGTAGCAACTGTTTGCGCAATCCAATAAAATAAATACATACGTCAACCAACTTAAGCTACAAAAACTAAATTCGCTCAGGACAAATCCTTTGAAACCCCTACCAATACTGTAAAGGTTGAAGAAATCGGAAGATAACCCTGTCCATGCCTACTGGCTAATGACAGGCGTGATTTTTTCTCCAAGGCCTAAATCGAAGCGGGATTGTCCGCATAGGCTTTACATATTTCCATAGGAAAAAGTCTGTGTGATACCACACGATCTTGGTGGCCAATCGACCGGTCCAAAACGTGAAATTATCTGGTCACCGAAGTGTTCTTTCAATAAATCTGTTGATTGATGAGATGTTGGGAGGTGGCGCCATCTTGTTAAAACCAAATGTCAGGAGATCACGAACTTCAATTTCAAGCATCAAACAGTCGGTTATCATGGCGCGATGATTTCAACGCCTCAAAACCACACCAAACCGGTTTTTGTTCTTGGTCAAATAGAAGCTCTTGAATCTCTTCATGTTGCTCTTCGTCCCAAATGCGGAAATTTGCTTTATTTACATACCCATTGAACCAGAAATTGGCCTCATGGACGGCTAACACCTAAATAGCAAACATATAACATCCGGGTGACTTTATACCATATGATTGTTGATAGTATGTGAGGTACTTGCTGAATCTCGGTGTGTATTTTATTAGTATGTGGTATCTTAATGGTATGTAATATTGGCAAAAATAAATAAAATCAAGTCAATACTAACCCCAAGTCTCATAGAATACATATGTATGTATAATGATTTTCGGTTTTCTAACAAGCTTTATGTCGAATATGTCGGTTAGTGTAAGTGTCAAATTAAAAGGTGAATTTTGTCTATTTCATCTTCTTTAAAGACGCATTTGAGGATATAAAAGCTGAATCGAAGTAGGCTCTGATGGCCATCACGAAGGAGGATTTTTCCAAGTGCTATAATGACTGGAAAAATCGTTGGCATAAGTGTATTGCGACGGGAGGGGATCACTTTGAAGAAGATGAAATGGACAAAATTCACTTTTCGATTCGATCACAGTAGTATATGCTTGGATTCCGATCTTCTGATAGACGTTTTGTACCTTAATTTATTTTCTTGGCTTTGATTCGTAGCAAGAGTATAATCGTTCATTAAATTTACTATAACATGGAATTTATTTTCGGTTACTTTGCTTAGTGTTGTATACAAAAATCATTTCTATTCAGATCCCCAAAATTATATCAACAGTCCGCTTGGTAAAGATGTGATACATTCAATTATGAGCATTATCAAAAGACCTACGAGAGCTCGTTTATTTGATGTGGTCGGCCTCTTTATATCGGCCCTTTATTTTTTAGTCTTGTAGAACTGCAGTTATAGCTTCATAAATTGATTTCTTGCCAATGGTCAATCTGGTTGAAAATCATATAAGTTACTCTTTTCAACATAATACTCAGTATTGAAATTATTCGTTCCAGATTTAGTTTAAGAATTCAGTTACTCAAACAAATATACCGCCTAACGAAATGTAGGCATGCATATGTACATAAATTATACATTTGGCCCAACACACCCATATATGTAAATCACACTACTAACTGTGTGCGCTTTGTACTCGCACTTGCCCCACTAACAATGCATATTTGCACCACTCAAGTGGCATTTGCAGTTACAATTGCCAGAGTTTACGGCGGTTTGTAGAGCCAACTGTTCCTATAACCAACAACTCTTCCGCTAACACATAACCATATCCCCATATAGCAAAGGGCGTAAGTGTGTGTACTCAGAAGCAAAGTCAGAGGCGCAAATAATACCGGCATTCCCATTTGCGTTAGCATCGCCCTCTCATCGTAGACAACACACCACTGAGAGGGAAGTTAGCTTTTTACCATTTGCTCGGTGCCAAAAGGCAGGCATTTAAGCGGTTGTGCAGAGGGGTTGGGAGACGCGCAGAGCTGCCAGGCAAGCCGGGCACGATGACCTCATTTGTATGCACTCGTTCGTTTTTGCACAAACTCGCTCATCCGTTGGCATATCTGTCGCCCGAACGTCGCGGCCACCCTCACTGGCTACACGCTCTCGACCCGTTGACTCGCTGCTATTGCTATTGCAATTTATCGACCCCAGCTCTGCGCTGTGAAGTGTTGTTGCTCGGCGGCCTGTAGTTTCGTGTGGCGCCGACTTCGCTGGCATCATATCACGCCGAATTAGGTTATATTGGCAACACTGATTTAAAACAATACTGCCACTCATACCCACATGCAAATTTTCATACCGGCCCATTGACAAATGTGTAAACCTCCCGAACATCTTTCTAGTTTTTCCAAAATTGGGGTGTAGCAGTGCAGCTTGTGTATATTTGGCGTAGTTCTGGTACGAAAGCCCGCCGGCTGTCGGCTGTTTGGTCGCCGATTACTGGTTCGTGGTTCAAGCATTTTTATTTTGTAATTGTTTTTGTAATCCTATACTACTTTACAGACACTTGCAGTATAATATGAAAATGTGTGCATTACCACAAAGTTGTACATATGTATCCGGTCGATACCGGTTCATACTAAAGCGCTTTTTCTCACAGAAATGCGTGGTGTTGTTGGAACTGGTTGAAATTTTTTAACCTACATGACGAACGGAAACGAAATGTAAATTTGTTGAATAGAGAACGTTATACTACTTTGAGTACGATTCAATTTAATAACAACTGAATCTTGTGTTCTGCTACCTAGTGGGCTAAGTAATCAAAGAGAATCGATTGTCTGCCAAGGTCGATAATTATAATATTATAATATATTCAATTTTAATGCTTTCGTGAATAATTTTAATTTATTTTATTACTTTATTTGTCCGATTACTATTTTAATGAAAATAAGTTATGATAACCCTTTTATCAGTTAGCTACATCATTTTTGTATTAAATCGACTAAAACCGATATTTATCGGTTAGTTGCATTGCGGTTAGCGGACCAGTACCATTTCTAAAACCAGCGGTATCGAAACCGATTCAAGTACAACTATTGGTGTTCGCTTTGAGGGTGCGACATTCAAATCGGTAAGTATAAACGCCTGTCTACTCGTAGGATATTTCTTGATAATTTTGCTATGAATACTGCTGGTAATGTTTGTAACTAGGTTTATGGGTCGATTGGGTGCAAAGCGAATCGTGAACGCCAAACAATTAAGGGAAATGATTGCAGCAAATGTGCGAAAGCACAGGAAAAAAGCAAAGGGGTGTGTAAGCAAGTGATATGTGTGCGTTCATCAGATAAAGAAGAAGTGTCTAAGAAACAAAGTGCTTAAAATTTATGAAAAATTGCGATTGCAGTGGAGAATACTGATGGACTAAGGAATGAAAAACTAAGAGAAAACGGGTTCCAAACATAGAGAGTAAATGAGTATGAATATGTAACTATTTGCAATACTAATAGTAGGTAATAAATAGACCGAATTTTTTGTTAATCTAAAAATGTTGCATATCAAAGAAGGCAATTGAATCGAAATTTATGGGATACGAAAGGCAATTGAACTGAAGTTATTTGTTATGTATGTATGTATGTGAGACAGCGTAATATTTTCATATTTCGCAATCGTCAGAATATGTTGTCTAATATTTCGTTGAATGAGTTGAGTAAATTTGGTGGCAAGTAAAACTAGTAAGAAAATTTCTACGGAATGATATTTCCAAAATGTTAAATAATTCAAATGACATAAAGTGTGGAATGAGCGCATATGTTTTCTGGGTACCTAATAGAATAACCAAATATGAAGGCTTTGACCTATTGATTTTGAGCGTTTTGCTATTAAATTAAATTTACGTCCAGTACTATTGAGATAATTACAACAAAAGCTAACGAAACTATGTTTTTAAATAAATTTTTGGATCATATGATTCTTCTCTCGAATTTTCATATACATGTTTTCTTTATAGAATTATTATAATGGATGGTTAAGGATATCATGTGAAAGTGATATTTGAACAAGTAAGGAAGGGCTAAGTTCGGGTGTCACCGAACATTTTATACTCTCGCATGATAAAGTGATAATCGAGATTTCATTATACGTCATTTCCATATTTTTCAAATACCGTATTTTTGTAAAGTTTTATTCCGCTATCATCATTGGTTCCTAATGTATATACTCATTATTATTCAAAAATGGCATCAGATGGAAAAAATCGTCATATTTTTCACCCATATTTCGTACATGTCATCAGGGTGTTAAGAAAATATTATATACCGAATTTCATTGAAATCGGTCTAGTAGTTCCTGAGATATGATTTTTGGTCCATAAGTGGGCGAGGCCACGCCCATTTTCACCAAAAATGAGTGCAATTCGAGTTTAAAATTTTGTTTACAAAAATTTAGTGTTTCTTTGTTTTTTGTTAGTCGGTTAACGCAATTTCAGTGATTTTCAAAATAACCTTTGTATGGGAGGTTAATTATATTTCTTCCATTTTTGAACTGTATATGGGAATGAAAAAAAACTCTGAAAATTTGGCTGACATAGCTTAGTTTTTCCGAGGATATGTACAAAAATTAGTAAACCACTTTTTCCAAAAAAAAACTGCCGTCCAAATATTTTATTCCCTAATGCGAATGGTGCCAAATTTCAAAATAAAAGTAAATCTTTATTTATGGCTTAATTTGACAAATTTTTTTAGGTTTTCGGTTTCCGCCATATACAATTGTTATTAAAAATAAAGCTTTTTTGCCCATCTTCGAACTTAAACGTCTGATGAAGCCAAGGAATACGTGTACCAAGTTTCATCATGACATCTCAATTTTTACTCAAGTTACAGCGTGCACGGACGGACGGACAGACGGACGGACAGACAAACAGACAGACATCCGGATTTCGACTATACTCGTCACCCTGATCACTTTGGTATATATAACCCTATATCTGACTCTTTTAGTTTTAGGACTTACAAACAACCGTTTTGTGATTCAAAACTATAATTATAAAATTGTGAGTAAAAATTTATTGATTTATAATTGGTATATTTATGTGGTAATGTTGATTGAATTTTATCACAATAAACCGTAAAATCAAATTGAAATTATAATATTGGGTAGTCGAAAAAGTCTTTTCGTATTTTTTCAATAAATGTCATTATCTCCAGTGTGAAAAAACGAAGAAATTCGGTATATTTTGAAATTTTTGCATTAAAAAGGGAAGAATGCCACGCAAGCTACCTATGAAATTTATGAAGTTTATGGAGACGTTGCTGTATCAGTTCAGGGAGCACAACAATGGCTCGTTCGCTTCCGTTCAGGAAATTTCTTAATTTTGATTTGCACTGGTGAAAATTTTACATTTATGGAATAATGTCTCTAGCGGAAAAATGCAAAAAGTAGTCGACCAAAATGGTACATACTTGATTATTTATTTATTAGTATGAATAAAAAAAAAATAAGTTGAAGTTTGATTAGAAATACGAAAAGACTTTTTCGACTACCAATATATCCTTTTAAATTATTGAGTTTTTTTGATTTTATTCTACTTCAGATTGTATACATTCACTCTATGATAGTCAAATTCAAAATTTTCGAGCCCCCAGATTTCGAATATGCTGACCTCAAAGCCTTTTTCCTTACTTTATACCGAAAAAAACAGTCAATCTTTGACACACATTAGCGAAGGAGCACAATTTGGAGTTGGAAAAATTAAAAGTTTCCCGTTTACTAGAGCGAACGGAGAAGTGAAAATACTGACATAAATAAATGAATTTTTCTTAAGGGTTCTAGGGGGTTATGTACAGCTAGAATTTTCAAAAAATTTATTTTTTTTTCTTAATGTGCATATATATATTTAAGAATACACACAGAAAATTTCATATCGTTGCGGTGGATATTTTCGAAATCACACGTAAATTTGAAAATGCTTTCAGAGTGCTTGGAAGTGCAATGCCAACCATAAAATGCGTTTTTCTCAAAATGGTGTTTTAAAAGTCGGTGAGTAACATTACTCGAAAACAGCTAAACCGATTAGTCTCAAATTTAAACACGAGCTTCTTAGATATATTTTTTTAGTAATTAGGCGAAGATTCGTTGATAATATTTTATTTTAAACAATTTAAGGCCAAAATTTTGGCCAAAAAAAAACATTTTTTTATTATTTTTTTAATTTGTTTGACTAGATTTAATTTTTAACGAAATCCATTTGCTTTTTAATTTTGTCAAAAGACTTTTTTTGAGAGGAACTCCTGAGATCATTTTCCTTTCCAAATAAATATTTTTACGGAGACTAAATCTTAAAATACAGTTAAAAAAACTGTAATATGTGTAGAAATTTTTGGATCAATAAATTAAACATTTTTCCCAAAAAAAATTCTGAAAAAATCGTTTTTTCGGCCTTCTAACTGTATGTAACTCCTTAAGAGGTATCATATATGTATGTATATATAAACCCATCCTGGATGGCAGATTCTGAATTTAATTTTATTCAATTCAATTTCTGGTAAGTTGTTTTGGATATTACCATATTTCTTATGTATTTTAAACGATATTTTAAAAATTGTAAACTCAACGAGCACAATTTTGACAATCACATGTTACTATTTATGTACTTTAATTTAATCGTGGCTAAGAGAAAACGAACTGTAAAATCAATATTGAGGTGAAGTAAGCTGGAAATTGTCCATAATTAAGTTAAGAGCGGTAGCAAAAGCAGGTACTTAACAGAAATTAAATTTGAATTTCAAAGTAGAGTGTTGAATAGATTTTCTTATTAAATGCTTATTATGCGACTAATTACTTTGTCCCGTCTTGCCTTAACCAAATGCAAACGACGCCGGGAGCAAAGCATTTGCACTGTAAAGTGAAGCCTGGCGGTAATTTTTTCACACAACTAAGCAGCCATCAAACCAATTCCCCTAGCCTCCCACTTGCCTTTGTGAAAATAAAAATAAACAAGAAAAGTGAAAAATAAAAAATTAAATTAATTTCACTGTTTGTGTTTGCTGAAAGGAATTAAATTACTCCGACAACACTTCGGTAGGTGCTTTATGCAAAACAGGCAACATGCATTCTTACTTACAAACACGCTTTTTCAAATACTCTTAAATGCACACTTACTGGCTGCACCTGCAACACGGCCACTCAGCCACTCAGCCCTCAGTCAAACTGTAAGCTATGGTCTTGAAGAGGAGGTTGGGCGTCGAAGAATTTGTTTTAGCCACTAACAGCGGATGCGAAATCTTAGCAGAAGAAGCAGCAACAGCAGACAATATTTCAGCTGCACAAGTTAGGCAAGGGCAGCGAACTGTGCACAGGTTAACACATTTACCACATGCCACAGCTACTTACGTATGTGCATATTATCATTTTTCAAGATAACATGACACAGTAAATAGCAGCATTTTTTATAATATATGCAGAGTTGCTTCCTCAAAAGCAACGAAGTCATATTTACTTCATATCATCCAACAAACTTCAAAAGCTGTGTAAAAACCCTGCCGGAAATCAAATTGATATAGTAAATTATGGAAAAGTTCACTCTGGTTTTCTGGTGAAATGTTTGCACGTGTTTCGAGTAGGCAATGAGTCTAAAGTTCTCAATGAAACATTGTGAAGCAAGACTGAGTTAGTAAATGATTATTGTCAGCAGATTTATTCATCTTCACAATGCCAGCTTTCAAAAATTTAGTCAAAGGTGTCTAATTACTGTTGGCATTAACTTTGTCAGAAACAATTTCTAATCATAGCTTCGTATTTATTTAAAATATAGAACTCAAAACCATTTTCATTTTCATAAAAAGGACAATTTATTCCTTAAAATAAATATTAATTTTCAATTTCAAATTAGCTAAATGTTTGTTCGTCTGTATATATGCGAACTTGTACGTCAGTTTTTAAGGACTCGATCTGAAATTTTGCACACGCTCTGTTCTTCTAAAGAAACTGATTTTTTATCGGAACCAAATAAGAACTGAACGCTCGGAATCAAGTGCTTGTGTGGAAAACTTTTTCATTTGAGGAGATATTTCTACAAAATTAAGCACAAGTTACAACTTAAGACATTGCTACAATCGTCGAACATATGATTCAGATCGGACCACGATAGCATATAGCTGCTGGCGATCAACATCAAGAAAATTAAAAAGAGATTTATATACTCTTTGATGATTTGAAAAATGCACCTGTGAAGGATATTTTTGCTACGGTTTAGTTAATGTTTTTAATACCAAATACCAAAAAACTCTACCTGAACTTATAAGGTATAAATTAAGTTCCCCAAATGTTAAAGAAAACTTATTTGTGAACGGCCTTGCATTTGTTATATGATTTTTTGCACACTGGGTGTTTTGCGCACATTTAAATCCTGAATATACGAGTATAAGCTTAAGCGTACTCAGATCCAGCTGGTACAATGAAAAATGTATATTGCCCAGAGTGAGCCAGTTGCCATCAACCACGCCACCAACTGCCGGCAGCTTGCAGTTTGTCAGCTTTGGCAGAGCTACATTTTCATATGCAATCGCCATTCACCATTTGACAACTACCCACGATTTAATCTGATATTCTTAAGCTGCAGGAGAACCAGTTGCAGTTGCTTAAATCGCTATGTTGGTTTACTTATGTCCACGTTTGCTGTGCATTTTCAGGAAAAAGTGAGCAGTTGCTTGCATTTAATTGAAAACATTAAAAAAGTAGACGTTCGGTATTATTGTTTTACAAAAACAAAAAAAAACCAAGAAGGCACACTACATTGAGATTAGGAATGCGTTTCGGGCATCACAATATCATAACTAATTTTATCCCGCAACACTTGCTAATTACTTCGTAGAAGAATTTTGTTTCACAATTTCTGTAAAGCGAGAAAATTGCGACCGACCACATTTGTAGCTGCAGTCAGCAACATAAAGTTAGCTTTGCATTGAAACACGTGAGGGAATAAAACGAAACGAAAAGTACAAAAATTATGCAGCAATATAAAAGTACATATGCAGTGCATTTCCATGTACATCTGTATATGTTTATGTGCGAATGTTTGATTGCAATCGCTTGAAGCACGATGGTTTTGTGGTTTTTCCCTCTAAAAGCAAGGCATCGCTCGTATGCTCTACACTTCAATCGCTGCCAAGAGTTCACCTCAACTTTCTTCCTTGTTTGTTATTGCTGTTACCGATGCTGATATTGTCGCCTCTTAGAGCTGGCACTTACCATCAACACTCGCCGCAGCCTTTGCCACTTTGCCATTCTGCGTTCGTTGTCCTTTGCCGAGTGGGCTCCCAGCCACTATTGTTGCAACTGATGTTGCCTGGTTGTTGCACGTTAAGTGCACGAGTCTGTGTTTGTATGTCTTTAGGTTAGTGTAAACATAAACATGCAGTATTAGTCGGAGGTGGGCGACTTCGCAAGTGATGGTGGGAATCGGCGGCATGTAAAGCGACGGCTCGAGCGAGCTGGTAAATATTAAAAGTGACTAAAGAGTCACGTATGTTTGTTCCCGCTTACATGTGTGCTTACAAAATGTCTACTACACGCATTTGTGCAGTTTTAATGTGCATGTGAGTGTGTGCAAAAGGCATATTTCATGCGAGACGCGCAGTTAAACCCAACGGCAATTCACAAGAACACGGCCAAGAACTTTCACAGTTACATGTGTACACCAACAGAACGAAGGGAAAAGTGCAATTTTTTTAAATACTTAAAAAAATTATAATTGTCTACTCACATAAATGAACTCAATGTGGAAAAAATATTTTATATTAAAATTTTTGCTCCCTTTTTGCAGATTCTTCACGTTTTGTGCAAAGCATTATTATAACACTTGAAATAAGTTTGGTCATCTTTAATATCGTATATTAGTGCAAAGTGATTGGCTTTAGACAATTTATTATTTTCGCTTCTCTGCCAGCACTATCATAAGGAAACGAAACCAACACACATATTTATAAACCTAAGTTCATCGGTACATTTTTGGCGGTTTACATTACAGCGACAGCACAGTTAGGTCACTGTTAACGCATGAATAAACATTCTAAAGTCACACCGTCGATTCAAGACGCTAAGACAAATATCTCTCATTTTTTATGATCGTGACTGCTACAGGTATCTTAAATGATGAATGCCCATGTTTGGTTAGCCAAGCGGAAGTTAACTACCGGTGAATACTAGCGATTTAATATTTTCGACGTTTGGTTATTTGATTATTATTGATTTACGTTCATAAAGACTTGTCTGTGCCATAAAATTCAGTTAGTAAAATAATATTATTTGAGATTCGAAATAAAGCTATTGAGAAAGGTTTACTTTCTATACAGTCAAACAGACATTTTAGTATCAAAGACACCATGAAAAGAATCCTTCATAAGCAAAAAAAAAAAAAAAGAAAATGGGATGCAAGTTATCCAAATTCTTGTTATTTTTTGAAAGGCTAATTATTTAGAGCTTTACTTAATATACTGTTGTAGTCAGGGATGTTAACTCATTTCATCTAAGAAAAGTAGTCAGAGCTCATAAGCATTGCCAAAACTGCCAATGTTAACAGTGGCGTAGCTAGGGGGGGGCGAAGGGGCCGTCGCCCCGGGCGCACCGTCTTGGCGGCGGCAAAACGATCTTCGCCGTCTTTTAATATTCAGAGAAAAATACTTCAAAAATTTTTTTTACAAAATTTATATAAAAGATAAAGAGTTGTACACTCACAATGTAATAATCTGAATAACAATGAAAAATATTAATTTTTACTCGAATGCTCTTCAGTCTTTAAATTTTTCTTATATCTTTTGGCTTATATCTTTCTTAAAAATAGTGATAGAACTTAAAGATGCACTTTTCTAGCTTTGTCTAGCGACGTGTCACTCTCACAGTTACCCTATGCTTTGAATGTAACAAATACTTTTATTTCTTTTATTTCACCAAATTTTCAAAAATGGTATTTAAAAACTCCAATTCGGGCAAAAATTCCCTCAAATTGTGTCAAAAGTGTAAAAGATATAGGGCGAAAATGGGTTTTTTCTATGGCTTTTAAAAGATTTCTTGTAAATTTACTATCAATTTCCTCAAAAACCTTATTGTGAGAATTTTGGAACTACAGAATTGACGTGGCTTCTAGTTCCAAAATTTTATATACTTAATATCGAAGATATTTTGTAAAAATTCACTTTTGTTCGAACCACCTCATGAAACTTGTAGGTAGGTAGATTTTTTTTTAGATCGCCGAAAAAACAGCCCTTGGTCGAATAAAATCCGAGTCAATTCCGGTACGTAGAAAGGGCTGTCGTGGGAATTGGTAGATAAAGAGGGGTGGCAGAACATCCTTGGCCCCGGGCGCCCAAAGTTGTAGCTACGCCACTGAATATTAATAACATTACATCTTCATAGTGAACAAGTTAAAGCCTTAACTTTCAACTTCGATTTAAAAAATACTATGAATATGTTTTGCCAAATTAAATAAAAGGGATCCTCCACTAAGAAAAAACAAAAGTTATATAAAACAAGAAAAAACGTTAACTTCGGCTGCACCAAAGCTAATATACCCTTCACAGGTGCATTTCTTTTAGTAACTATGTGTTCAGTTTGTATGGAAGCTATGTGCTATAGTAATCCGATCTGAACAATTTTTTCGGAGATTATATTATTATCTTAAGCAGTAATCTATACCAAATTTGGTGAAGATACATTGTCAAATAAGAAAGTTTTCCATACAAGAACTTGATTCCGATCGTTCGGATTGTATGGCAGCTATATGTTATAGTGGTCCGATATCGGCCGTTCCGACAAATGAGCAGCTTCTTGAAGAGAAAATGACGTTTGCAAATTTCAAAACGATATCATAACAACTGAAGGACTAGTTCGTATAAATACAGACAGAAAGACGGACAAACAGACGGACATGGCTAAATCGACTCAGCTCGACATACTGATCATTTATATATGTATACTTTATAGGGTCTCCGACGATTCCTTCTGGGTGTTACAAACTTCGTGACAAACTTAATATACCCTGTTCAGGGTATAAAGAAGATATTTTCCATATAACAAATCTCTCTTGATAGAAATATTTATAAGCTGATCAGGATATCAAGAAAGCCTCTTATACAATACATACCAAACTTTATGACATTTCTCTAACAAAAACTCTATTTCGTATTTGGAACAGAGAAGAAAACAAATACGAATTAAACAAATTAAACAATAAATACAAGCCGATTGCACAGAGATGTATATGTTGACCGACTTTTGATACAAATTTAACAAAAGTTATAAAATATTGCCACTTTCGATTATAAACGTTTAGTATTAAGAGTAAGAGGTTGTATTGCGAAGCATACTGTGATAATTTGAAATTTAAATTCGAGTAAAATTTACATCTAGCAATACAACTGATCTCAGCGTCTTGAAATTAGCTTTGATAAAAAATTTTATAAAAAGCCTGAGAAGGAAGAAAATCATCAATCAAAATTATACCCGAAACTTTTCTATTTATTGGTGTCCCTTATCAGTCTAACTCAATTTTCGGTGGCGTATATAGAATAATTATAAAAATCATCCGTTAAGTTGGTGATTATCGAAAAAATCGAGAAATTATTATCGATTGTTTTGCTCTATTTATAATTTAATTTATGTCTTATTTGAAGAAATAATTATAATGGTACCCAACAATTAAATATAAATACATTGTGACAAAAAAGGTCCGGGCTGTTGTAAATAAAATTAAAAACATTTAATATTTCGTCAGTATTTATTTTGTCGCCTTTAAAGTAATCCCCACCAGATGTAATACACTTTTGCCAACGATTTTTTCTAGTTTTCGAAAGCACCTTTTGGGATGGTTTTATCCCTTTAATCGATTAAAAACGGGTTCCCCGGGGCGGCAATTTCATCCAATCATCAATCTGGTGAATACGGTGGTTGATCGATGGTATTCATTCCGTTTTTGGCTACAAATTCGGTCACAGTGGGGGCTAGATGTAATGGTGCATTATTGTCGTGAAAAATCGATGTAATGTTTTTTTTTCGGCCGTTTTCTATTCTCAATCAATACTCCTTATTGAAAACGTCTTTCCCTCCGCAATGAATTCATTTTTTTTTGTCACAATGTAAATGTGCTATAGCAATTAAATATAAAAGTGATTATCTTTTGATTTCATCCAATGAGAGAATGAAAAAATTTATTAATTAAAACTTCATCTCAAATTTGCTTAACAGAACATATTTCTGCGTCGTCTGTAGTGCAAATTCTCATGACCAATGTTACCAACTGCTAAACACTGACAGCAGATCGTGCTAAAACTTTAAATTTTGCACTAAACAGTGAACGAATGATTGATTTTTCTCCAACAAATTTTGAGTTGTGCCCATTATTAATTCCAAACGCATTTTTTGCAACTATAAAGTCCTGTGGGCACATTCCACACTATTTAATCACTATCTTAAAAATAAAACAATGAACAATAAGTAAGAAATTCAGTTAGTGATCCTCTTTCTGTTTAAGAATTGACACATATTAAGGGAATGCTTTTCAGAGTACTTTATATTAAGTATATCAAGGCTAAGGGAAGTTTTGGACCGATTTTATCAATTTTTGGCGGAAGAACATGCTGTCATCGCAAAATATTCCCCCCGAATTTCTATACTAGAACTCGTAGATTGGCTGTTCGGTAGAAACAAGCCAAATGCACCAGTCCAGATACTTGTTGTCTGGGCTTTTGAAAAGTTATAGCTCGAGTTGAACAATGTTTGGGTGTTTGATTTGCATACTGAATGTGAAAGGCGTGGTTGTTGTCCTATTTCGCACATTTTAATAGTGTGTGATAATGTTAAGCAATCTCACATATCAAATTTGGTAGAATCGGTCGGGTAGTTTCTGAGATGTAGGTTTTCATATGAAGAAGGGCGGTGCCATACCCATTGCTGCTCTTACAAAGTTCTTTTTTAACATCTTGCTAGTGAAATTTAACACACGTTGCGAGGGTATAAAAGGACTTTCCTTAATTTATAAACTTCAAATACGATTTGCTTTGAGAATCATCTAAATATTCACTTATGTAAAACTAACAATTCTTTGGACTGAACAAAATAGATAGTCTAGCAAAAGCTTAATAAGTATTTTAAACTTTAAGAGAGCGACTCGTTTGTTAATTTTTTTCACCAGCACTTCAATATATCTACTTTACTTTGTCACCTTGACTTTCTATATTTTTGAAATATTTTGATTTATTGTTTTGAAAACAAAAAAAAAATGTTTTTACGTTAACAGTATGTGCTATAATAATTTTTTCCTTTAAATTTCAAATTCTGGCATACCATTTTCGTATACACATGTTAACAATTTTTTTTTTTTAATCATTTAAAACTATTTTAATGCACGTAAGTACGTATGTTTCTATATTTGTACATTGCTGGGAATACCTCGGTGAATTTCAGTGACAAATTTCAATTGCGCGTGATTTCACAGTCTGCACGTTCACTTTTAACACACACTTCTACGTATGTGCGCACACGTTGCTTATCGCAGAAACAAGAACATTTATCCAACAGACAGAAACAAAGACAAAAGGAAAGGTAAATGAACTTTACGACAATACTACGCTAGCTGTAATGCCGGTTGAGTGAGTCGCAAAGGGAAAAATGCAGAAAAAACGATCATAAAAAACACAACACACATAAAAGTTAAGCAACAACAGTTCTGCAAAATCTACAACTGCAACAAAAATAAACGCAGTCTTCTAACCTGCCGTCAAAAACGATTTGTGCTAAAAATAGTTACATGAGTATTTTATATTTTTTCTTGCATTGTACTTCCTCATATTATATGTATGTATGCTTATATCTGTGACGAAATGCTCGCAAATAAATTTTAAATAAGAGACACATGGCGTATGAGTAACATTATGCGTTACTATGCATTTTGTGTGCGAATGTGTATGAGTTCGGTGCAATTGCGAATTTCTCAACCAAGCACATTAGAAGCTGCTGCGTTATTTCAGCAATGGAACTGTGAAACTAAAATGCGATAATATATATGTACTATATATACGTATACCTACTTGGAATATACTATAACGAAAATATTTACATATAGTCAACAATCCTATGTATGCATGCGCAATAACCCGACCTCACTAATGAATAAATATCTGTAATCTGCAAAAAGGTACTGCAAAAACCATTTTTTTATATAAATTCTCTATGTATAACCTCTATTACTTTTGGGTTCAAGTGAAAGAGTACAACGTAATAAGAAAAAGTGACACTTAAAATTCAGTGTATAACGAACGAAAAACTAATACTTAAACACTTTTGAATCCATCTTGGTCTAGCAAAACATTTTTAATACATAACTACATTTTGTTTCTTCTTGGTTGGCTCGGCTTGTTAAATTTTGAATCTGCATCAAAGTAGTATTTTGATGCAGTACAGTTATGCTGCAACTGAAAGCAAATCGTGTTGAATTGTGTTGAGGGTATATAGTTTTAGTGATTAGAGTTGTTTGCGTTGGAATTAAATTTTAATAAAAAATTGTGATATTTTAAAAAGTTTACTTTAAACTGTAAAACAATTCAGTCTCGTAAGTTATAGAGTAATATCTAAGAGCCCGACTAAAAAATTTGGAAACGATATATGTATATGCGGCAAAATTCAGTGTGCATATTGACACAATAACCATATTTAGCTTCTCGTTAATTAGAATGGAATCATAAAGGAAAATAAGATAATCCTAACCGAAGCTAATTGAAACCGAATCCGACGTAAAAATGCATTTGACATAAGTCTATCAGATGTGACGATTCAACAACGTGTTTATGTCTCAAGAATTTCAGTTCTAACAAGTCAGGAAGGGCTAATTTCGGGTGTAACCGAACATTTCATACTCTTGCTACTTGCAAGGATCAAAGACAGTTAGTTAGAGTAAAGTCATTATTACATGTAGTATAATATAATTTCAGCTACTTTCGGCACTAACCAATAGTATACATACACAGTTTTATACGTTCAGTTAATTTTACTATGACACACTATTCTTAAAACCGGAAGTAGTTTTTAATAAAACCTTATATTTTACTTTTCATAGTATTGAAATTTGTCTGAGGGAATTTGACATATATAGAATATATACAAGGTCTGTCGCAAAAGAAAAGGATGTTAAAAAAAAAAACAACAAAAAATTAATATTTTTCAAAAGTTATATTTTTTATTCAAAGCAATTTCCTTGTGCTTCGAAAAAGTTTAGCCCGGTCAACTAGGAAATGAGTGTTTAAGGTCATTTTTCGGAATGCTCTTAGAATATCGGTCTTCGCCTTTTGGATAGCTTAAATGTCCTGAAAGTGTCCTTTCATGGAAATGAAGTTTTCAAAGAACGGGTGGATCAGGTTTGAAATGGTTATTTTTGTCGCTCATGACAAGTTCGACCGATGACACGGCGCATTATCGTGCAACCGCATTCCTGCCTCACGGTACTGTAGTCGAGCACGACGAATGCGTGACAAAATACGCTTCATAAACCAAGGTAAAACCAAATTAATCGTTTGGCCTCGAATTCACGGTGTACAATACCCTCAGAATCGTAAAACAAATCAGTTTTCTTTATTTTTGACTTCTGAAGACGACCGACTTCTGATCGTCACAGAGGTCTCTCTTCTTGGAATTTCACCCATCTTACTACTGATGTCACCAAAACTTTTTGTCATTTGAAATTTTCAGTAAACGTTTTCCAAGTTTAAAAAAAAATTTGATATTTGTTTTTACGACCGATGACCAAATCGTTCACTTTTGATCGATAACATCGATTTTTATCCAATTGTTTAAAATTTTTAGAAATTTCAACAGAAAT
Organism: Bactrocera neohumeralis; assembly: GCF_024586455.1. Classification (NCBI taxonomy): domain Eukaryota; kingdom Metazoa; phylum Arthropoda; class Insecta; order Diptera; family Tephritidae; genus Bactrocera; species Bactrocera neohumeralis. Next base: position 41,184,716 of record NC_065922.1, read on the forward strand.
TTGTCTTTCATAACCAATATTTGGATATTATATTTTTGGTTTCTTTAAGATATATACATATATATGTCAAACCTATTATAGGTGTCCCTTGCTATTGCAATCCTCGGCACCAAATTACAGGTTTGTATCCTAAATTAGGGTTTAGTCACGATATTTTATAAATTTTCGATAAATGGCGTTTTGTGGGCATGGCAGTGTTCCGATTACGCCCATTTACGAATTCTTCTTCACTTTCTTCTCAAGGGAAACGTGTATTTAGTTTTAATAAGTTATTTTAGTTTTTACTCAAGTTATCGCTTGCGCAGACCGACAGTCAATCGGAATTCAACTCATCTTGTCATCCCGATCATTTCTATATATATAATCCTATATCTAACTCCTTTGAGTGAATAAAACTATTATACTTTATAGCATGTTCCAATAATAATAAATGCTCAAATATAAAATAATGGGATAGATACCGAGAGTTGAAGAGGGTAGCGAGACGCATTTGCAGACAGAAAAAGAGAGAGGCCAAAATGTGTGAGTATGAAGAACTTGACAAGCTGGCCGACAGGGGTAATGCTCGAAAACTCTACGAAAAAATGCGCCGACTAACATAAGGTCTCAAGACCGGAGCATGCTCTTGTTGAACCCAAGGAGGTGATCTAGTAACCGGTGCCCACAGCAAACTAAAATTATGGAGGGAACACTTATCCAGCCTGCTGAATGGCAGTGAATGTATAACGTCAGGAGAAGGCGAACGCGATTCCGCAATCAATGACGATGGAGCAGACCTTCCATTACCCGACCATGAAGAAGTTCGAATAGCAATCATCCGTCTGAAGAACCACAAAGCCGTCAACATCGCGTATAAGTTTCTATCGAGCGTATTGTGTGAAAGATTAAAGCCCACCGTCAACAAACTGATTGGACCGTATCAGTGTGGGTTTAGACCTGGCAAATCAACAACCGAACAGATATTCACCATGCACCAAATCTTGGAAAATACCTGAGAAAAGAGAATCGACACACACCATTTCTTCGTCGATTTCAAAGCTGCCTTTGACAACACGAAAAGGGGCTGCCTTTGTGCCGCGATATCTGAATTTGGTATCCCCGCAAAACTAATACGGCTGTGTAAACTGACGTTGAGCAACACGAAAAGCTCCGTCAGGATCGGGAAGGACCTCTCCGAGCCGTTCGATATCAAACGAGGGTTCAGACAAAGCGACTCCCTATCGTGCGACTTCTTCAACCTGCTGCTGGAGAAAATAATTCGAGCTGCCACTCTAAACGGAGAAGGTAATATCTTCTATAAGAGTGTACAGCTGCTGGCGTATGCCGATGATATTGATGTCATTCGCCTTAACAAACGCGCCGTTAGTTCTGCTTTCTCCTAAATGGATGAGGCAGCGAAGTAAATGGGTCTGGTGGCGAGGGCAAGACGAAATGTCATCAAACAAACAGTCGTCGCACTCGCGACTAAGCACACACGTCCCTGTTGACAGTCATAACGTAAAAGTTGTATATAATTTCGTCTATCTTGGAACCAGCGTAACACCACCAACAATGTCAGCCTCCTCCAACGCAGGATAACTCTTACCAACAGGTGCTACTTCGGACTGAGTAGGCAATTGAGAAGTAAAGTCCTCTCTCGACGAACAAAAACCAAACTCTATAAGTCACTCATAATTCCCGTCCTGCTATATGGTGCAGAGGCCTGGACGATGACAACAACTGATGAGACGACGTTGCGAGTTTTCGAGAGAAAAGTTCTACGAAAGATTTATGGTCCTTTGCGCGTTGGCCACGGCGAATATCGAATTCGATGGAACGATGAGCTGTATGAGATATATGATGACACTTGTCATAGTTCAATGAATTAAAAGACAGTGGCTACGCTAGCTAGGTCGTGGGAATGGGCGAAAACACTCCAGCTCTGAAAGTATTCGACGCAGACCCTGCCGAGGGAAGCAGAGGAAAAGGAAGACCTCTACTCCGTTTGAAGGAACAGGTGGAGAAGGACCTGGCTTCGCTTGGGATCTCCAATTGGCGCCACCTTGCGAAAAGAAGAAACGCCTGGCGCGCTGTTGTTAACTCGGCTATAACCGCGTAAGCGCTTTCTACGCCAGTAAAGAAGAAGAAGAAGGAAATAATCGGATAGGTTAAACCATGAAGTCTGAGGACACACACATTCAAGAAGTTTTTCTACGAAGTGAATGAAGTTGATACGCAGTACATACATATATAAACACTCTAATGAGCATGAGGACAAGATTCACTTCCACAAGCTTCTACAGGTCTCTGTATAGAAATAGTAACTTTTTACATATGACATGTTGACAACAAAAAGTACTAGTTTGTTTTTATCTAAAATGATATTGCATTGTGTATGTCTTTGCTTTTATTTGTGAAAGCCAAACAGTTTATATTACTAACTCTACAACTCGAATTCAAAGTTTTCCTATTAACAAACCATTTGAAAGCAATAAATGCAAATAAAGTTCAGGTATGTATGTTTTAAAGCTTTTGTTAAATGCATGAAATCACAGAGAGAGAGTTCCCTTGCTTACATCGGTGTAGTATAAATGCAAAAGGTAAACGACAGTAAAGTAAAGCAATGAGTTTGGGAAGAAGATGTAATCTAAATGTCATGCGTTTATTTATGTAAGTGCTTTAGTGCATTTGTCAATAGATAAATACTTGCATTGTGAAAACAGGCATTTTTGATAGTAGATATATATGTACATATATCGAACAAAAATGGTAGACATCTTGCAATAGTTGGTGGTAAATGGAGCCACTTCGTGTACATACATTTAAGGGTATTGAATATCCACCAATATGATTCTACGGAGCTGCAGACACATAACTTTGTTACGCTGAAGCAAACATTTTTAAGAATTACTCAGTAATCTATTAAGAATTCTAAAAACTCGTTACAGAAGCATCAGAAAAAAATTAAAACTTCATCTAACTCGAATATCTCGTTTCAAGGTATTTTTAAAGTCTGAGTTTATGGTAAATTTGGGCAATACCACGGTGAGTTAACCAAACGAAAGCACTAGCAAATTCCGGGAAACTTTTAAGAGATGTGATACATATATTATGTCTCTATTTTTAAATATATACCCAGTAAATAAGTGTAAATATGTATAAATATATATATATATAATATATTATGTATATGTATAAATTATTTAGATGTAGCAACGTTTTTCACTATATCCATATCTTTTGTGAATATGCAAATAAAAATGTACGTGCAATGAAGTGTTGCTCATGACAGCAAGCTCATATACAGACATATACAGTAAGGGACAAAAGTGTTCACGAATGTATGAAATTTGAGTTCGCTTGTTATTTCATCAATATGATAGCAGTCTGGCAATATTTTTCCATTGTAAAGCGCCGCAATAATAACCAGTTGGTACCACTCTTTTCAAAGTCACGGGACTTCAACTATTTTTTTAAGCTAAGCAAACAAAGAGAGTGTGTGATCAGCTTTGTTCGTTGTAAGATTTTGTCTAAAATTGAGTTGCAATTTTAACTTTAATACGAGAAACGTTAAGAAATATACTCTTCTTAATTATTTATAACCCAAAAAATATGAATTATAGCAGTTCAATAATTTTTTAATTGCTTTATGGTGGGAGAACCCGTAAAATCTACATTGAAGGAAAACATGATGGCAGATATAAGAAATTGTGTTTCTTGCCGTTGAGTCCCGAAAAAAAATATATATAACAGTGTTACGAATGTGTGAAGGCCGTCTCCCGAAATTGTCGCCAACTGTTGCACGAATTGCCGAGCGATTATTTGTTGCAGGAAAAACAAATACTGCTGTTGGAACCAATAAAGTCATTAGAGATGTCCATGAAATCAAGACAGTGCAAAGATGTGGAAGAATAATGGGTTCATCGGGCTAGAGCGGTGGTAAAGACCCCATATCTTAACATTTAAAGCCCAGTAAGACTCGATTACAGTTCTGCAAAAATGCAAATGCAAATTTTGCAATGCAAAAATGTGAATAAAGAGAGCTACTTTGTCCGATGAAACCAAAATTAATCGAATACGGTCAGGTGGACACGCGTGGACATGGATTGACAAACAGGTTGGTGTTCAGGATCGCAAAATATTCCAAACAATGAACTTTGGTGGTGGATCAGTGATGACTTGGGTGGTGTCGTCGTGGAAATGACATGGCGACAAAGAGATATTTTCAGACAAGATAGCTTTCTAAAGCATACCGCAAAAATTACAATACCGTGGTTTGTGGATAATGGGATCAAACTGTTCAACCGCCTCCGCAGTCCCAAGATTTGAACCCCATTGATCACTTTTGGGCCCATTTTAAAAAGAAATTTTTTACCGAAAAGGTAGCTACAAAAACTGTAAAGAGAGCAAGGTCATGGAAAAAGATAGTCTCAAATATTTTAGAGAATCTCATAAATAGTATCCCATAAAAGATGGAAGCAGTAAAAATTTCGTGTTGTGGTCATACAAAAAAATGTCTAAGGAAATTTCTAAGCTTTAACAGAAATATTGCTATTTTCGTGAACAGATTTGCCCTTTACTGTATATAAGTAAATGTGAGTAAAATATGAATTTGTAGCTGCGAAATATGAATAATACTTCTCGTGCTGCTCGTACACATGGATAGTCCGCAGAGTATGAGGTTTGTGTTTGAATGGCGAGTAAAATCCATTGTGTGGTGATTCTATAAAAATTTCCATGATTTCCGGTTAAATGCGTTTCCGTTTCGGCTGTTGTGCTGTTTATTGCTGGCAGGGTGTTATATTTTGTTGTTGCTGATTCCTGGCATGGAGACAATCAACTAAATGTGCACGCATTTAACAAATAATGGACACACTAGCATGCATTATATGTAGGCTTCTATGGGTATGTATGTATGTGCATGAGCGAGTCCTCAATTTACTGGCAATGCTTAATGCATTGAGCAAGTAAATGTGATTTGTACTTGCGCCGGACAGTACACTGAAATATGTTAATATATGTGTATGATGCTAACATCGGCCGAATAAAATACAATGCATTAACCAGCAAGTAATATTTTCACTTATACATACACACATATTGTTAAGTGCACATACATATATTTAAGATACGCACGAATATGGTGGCCACATTGCTGTTGAAAATGGCAAAATAGGCATGTGAAAGCAATACAAATAAAACTGTAAATGGTCAATAAAATCATCATGCACTGTTAGTATATGTGTATGTAGGTGGGCTATTTATCAATGTATGCTCACTACGGGCACAGGGGAGAGGTTTGCAAATAATATTGTGGTGCAAAAAGTGTCAGCCACATTATTCACTGCACAAAATTGACGGTAATTTAGATAAGATATCACACCGTTGAATCAATTGGACCAATGTATGTTTGTTTGAGGAGAAAACAGGAGAAAGGAACATGCAGACGAGATCTCAGTTAATGTGTGATTCTGCGAAAGGGTTCAAGCTTATTAAACTTTTACGGCACCGACCCATGTCAAGCAAAAATTGGCCACAGCCTTCAGATCAAAAAGAAAATTGGTTTTAAAATTTAACACAGGAATAATTTAAAGAAGGTTTATATTATTGTTATAAAATTTACAATGCATTACCTTGCACGGAGTAATATATTTGTTCTATTAGACAATTATTGTAAACCCTTACAATAAGCGGTATTAGTGCATACCTTTTTGCATTAGGTCTCAAGAGAGTTTATGTCTGGAAATAGCTGAAATTGGATTACTGTTTTGCTTACAAAATGATTGTATTCAAAATCCTTTAAATTACTATAACTCAACAGTGAACACGTCTACTGCATATGGATATTAAAGTGCCCTTTAGCAACCGTATCACAAAGTATACAGCGTGAATGGCTATCTCATACCTATTATAAGTAACTATCATCTATCTATCGACAGTCGCCATTTGCTTATCATCTATTACTACCATCTCATGTAATACAAGGTGAGTTCCAAAGTAAACCGTACTTTTTGAATCTAGCGCCCCCTGGTGGCGCCATTTTTATGTAGACTGGTGCGTGAGAATCTGCTATCTTTATTGATTGTCCAGTGAGATGATCATGACTTCATCGATTGGAAGTGAAGTTATTGCATTTTAAATGTCAGTATGTTTGTGTTATCGGTGCGAAAATGAGCTTCAAACAAAGAGCCAACATCAAATTTTGTTTTAAAATTGAAAACTTTTACCGAAACGTTTCAATTGATGAAACAAGTTTATGGCGATGATTGCCCCTCCCCTAGCACGAGTGGTTTCAACGTTTTCAAAGTGGTCGTGAGGACATAAATGACGATCAATATGTGGGCCAATCAAAATCCGTGATCACTGGAAATTCCATCGAAACTGTGCGTGAATTCATCAAAAATCAGCCGAAATCATCATTGAAATTCATGGAAATGGAACTGAACATCTCCAAAACATCGACTTATCGCATTTGGACCGAACATTTGGGCTTATGAATGGCGTGTGCACGGTTTGTTCCGCACAAATTGACTGACGACCAAAAATTGCTTAGAATCCAACATTCGAAGGACGATTATTTGACCAAAAATCACATTTTAACCATTAACCACTCCCCGTATTCACCTGATATGGCACCGTGCGACTTCTTCCTTTTCGGAAAAATGCATTTACCCATGAAAGGAAAGCGTTATGCAGACGTAGAAGCCATTCAAAAGGCTTGCACCAGCATACTGGCGGCCATACCGGCCAACGAGCTAAAACACTCGTTCGACATGCTTTTGGACCGTGCAAAAAGCTGTATTGAAGCAGAAGGAGACTATTTTGAATAAAATAAATTGATTTTGCCGAAAAAACTATTTGTTCTGTTTTTTTTTACAGTCCCGTTTACTTTGGAACCCATCTTGTATTATTCAAAAAGGTCGAAATAAAGCCATTGCTGAAGACAAGTTGCCTATGGTATTTTGTGGGGTTTGGAATTTGATTACATACATTATCTTTACATTAGACATTAGAATCATTGTTTCGTAAGTGCTAACTATCTCTACTTACTTAACCCAAAAAACTACCAGAAGAGATCACAAGTTGACAGCGTAAGAAGGAGGGAGAGTGAAATTTATGCTAGCAGATGATAGTTGATTTACCATATAGCATAATTTTAAATTCCACTGGATTCGTTTACTTTCCACCAATAAACACTGTTCAAGCCCCAAGGTACCGAATACTTAGACCCCGGTACCTAAAGTTGACTTTTGATCAAAAATTTCGGTCAATGTGTGATATATATAACTGAAATTAAGGGATAATACTCCTGTAATAATGGCATGTCAAAAATGGATTGAATCAAATCAATACTTCTCTTAGCCCCCATATATCTAGTACAAAGGTACCGCACATAACGGCCAATATGTGAGTTATCTCAATGAAAATAAGAGAGCGTGTTTTACTCATAACAGTGTATCTTTGTGCCTAAAATAGATAAATTTGAGCGAAAACTTGACTTACCCGTCATATAACTAATATCAGGATTTTCGAACACCCGGCTGACTGTACTCTATATATTAGTTTTACACATCTTAAACTATTTTCCTGACTTTGAATCTTGCAAGTTGGAAGAGTAACGTGTTCAAATGTTCGGTTGCACCCATACTTAGTCCTACCTTACTTATTTTATTTTATTTCAAATTGTTTTTATTTTTTACTTTTACGTGTTTGAATTGCTTACAAAATATGAAAATCGACAATCGATTAACATCTTTGATGACCTCTTTAAGTGAAGGCTCAAAAAGAGGCTCTTGAAAAAAGAACCTCTACTTGGATCATCGATCATCCATATGTATTGTCCCCGATGCCAACAATTTTGAACCGTAAAATCAAATTTCGCCACAAATAATCACTTTAAAATGCGAATTTTTCAGTCGACCTGTAAAGAATTCTCTTTAAGTGTGCTGCTGTTTCTCAATAAGTGTGCCTAGTTTCACTCCAGTATACATATTTTATAAGCTAAGAATAGTTCGCAAAAAAATATCTATACACTGAAGAAGCATGAACCCGTTTGCGCTTCAAGTTTAATTTGAATTCTTTAGCTAACCATTTAAAGAAAAACTTTTGCAAAATAGCGTTTACTAATTTATGATTTTTGAAAATTGAATTGACGGCCCTCTTTCTCTTTCCTATTTTCAAATTAAAAGCCAAAAACGGTGAAAAGCATTTGATCTAATTACAACTCAATTAAATATTCTTCAAGAATGCAAATAAAATTTGTACTTTAATTGTGACTAAATTGAAAACACCTTATCCATTTATACCTCATACGAATATTGGCCCGTTGTTCACGTTAAGTAATTATAAATTTTCAGCGTAGCCATCGTTAATTGCATATTGTATATGTGGAATACATCTGATCCAGTCAAGTAACACATGTCAGGCCCGCACCAATTAATCATGCCCAGATAACACTTAACTCAAGCTGTTTGCTCTTGCTTTTTACATTTTTAATGAATTCGGCTTGTAAGAGCTGCAAAGACATACATAAATATGTATGCACCTGAAGCTCATAACGTGGCGGGCGTCAGAGTGCAGAGATAGTGACTATCACTCCCGGTATTTCATATATTTTTTTTTAAATTAATTCGAAATTTTTAGTAATTTATTTTTGTAATGAAGTTGATGGCAGTAATGATTAACTTTTTACGACAAATATATTTACATATTTTACTGTGTTGTGGTTCTTCAAAATTTATTAAATCCACAGAAATTTGTTAGTTATTTACAGTTCTTTTCTTCTTCTAAGTGGATCAATCGGAGACCTTCAATTAAGCTATTTATTTTAATTTCACTTAAAGTAAAATCAAAATATGAAATTCCTAACAATTTTTTATTAAGATCTGTAGTTGCGGGATCCCGCTATCCGTCACTAAATTTCAATGTGCGTGCCGTAACATCTCGCTGTCCAGCTGAGCGAGTAATTGAATTAACAAAATGCGTGCGTCGGCATGCAAATATGAAGCCGGAGTAGCAATAAGCAAAAATGGAAAAACCTTTGTACGTTTATATATATTTGGATGCAAGTGTAAATTTAAATATGAATAATCCCGCTTCAAATCCTTTTATTGCGAATAAATATTCTGCGGTTTGAAAATTAAAACTTCATAATTACAAAGACATTTCATTTCATCAGTAATCCTTTCTCCACTTTACGCTCTTTTACAGGACATTCACCTCACCTGCAAAATAAAAAATAAAATAAACTGCATAAGTACTTGTGGTAAGTGTGTCGTAAAAGTTAAAACATTTTAAGTTAATTTATATATACGTATATTTGTGCACTAGAGTTACAAACTCAAAACAAACACTTCTTTCTTCATGCAAAGTGTGGCGTTAAACAGTAAGTGCAACCCCGTAATGGCAGCATGTTAAAGTGGTTGTTAGCTTTCCACGCGGTTAACGGGTTAATACTTAGCTTAAGTGTGTATCACACCATGTTGGCAACAAAGTAGTACTGTAATTTCAATTTTGGCGGCAAAGAGTCAAGTTTGCAACTATATAAGTAAGGTAAAATTGTTGATGGTCTAGAATTTTCAAAATATTGCAAGTAATGCTATTAATTAATAATAATGACAGCAGGTAATTGTTCTTTGTAATAGTAAAGAGCAACTGTTTTTTTATTTTTAAAATGTCTTTCTTATAATATAAGTTCATAGAAGGATTAAATTCTGTCTTGTGATTAAACCACATGTAAATGCGAAATAATCACTGATATTTTCTGGTCAATTAATTTATATTTAGTAATGCTTTTGGTATGGCGCCAAATAAATTACCAATAAATATTGGTTTTTAATAGTCAATTCAAACTTCGTAAAAGAAAATTTGTCATCGCAAACGAATCTCATACAATATACTGGCGACTGCTCAAAATAATACTACATTTGACCCAGGAAGTACATCTAGCATCTTCCGTATCTCATCTTACAGAAACTACTAAAACTTCAGGAACCATAGGACAACGAACTGGCAAGTGCTTTTACAAGAGCTAAAAAACCATTTTCCTATGATTCCGCCATTCCAACCAAAGAGCAAAGAGGACCTGAACAGCCGCGTTAAACAGTTCACGGATTCTTGTCGACAGTGTAGTAGGGCCCAATCGGTGACGTTAGCTGGATGGTACTCAGTGAAAATAATTTAGGCTTGCTAATGGATACTCATTTCCTATGCAGCTCTGAAAACCATTGGTGGGGTATACACCACACAGTGAGGTAGAGACAAATTCCATTTCTATGAACTTAGTGTCAGAAAGTTATATATGTATACTAGACGATAAGCAGTTTCAAGCCCTTCAAATCGACGAGGCTTGAAGATTTACTCCCGGCACAGTTACAGCAGTTAGTTTTCGGACTTACAAAATAACCTGGTTAACCATTAGTAAAAAGGCATTGCAATTTAAATATTTCCTCGTTATGCAGGAAAGTCAAAATGTTATACTATACATGTATACCAAAGGCGTGTGAAAGCTCACTTACTAGCTAAAAAGTCACGACTATTGCAGAAGTTGTCAGAAGTTAGAAGAAAGGGAATGTAGGGTTCTATATAGGACAAGAATCGCACCCAACGGTTGACAGTTTCTTGACGTTCTCTAGGAAGTTACACAGATAAAATTTTTCGTACTGAAAAACTTCGTCAGAAGCACGGTGTGCTTCAGAGAGGAACCCACAGATTGGGGGTGGTATCAGAAAGGGCCTTCTAAGACCTAGGTGCGTCGTTAGGCAGTCACTCTATCTAATTGAGAGCAAAGATTAAACTTTGTATACGATCTTACTTGCTATTGCCCATACTTGTGCCTTTGGCAGTGCGTGCAATAAACTGGAAAGTATGAAATTAATTATATTATTCTGAATAAAGCAGCGATCGTGTATTCATTCAATAACATTAATTTTACTTTTAAAAAGAACTTAACTCATTCTTAAATAAAGTGGCAACTTAAGTCCACAAATGATTACCAGATTTGCTCTAAAATATCTCAAACGTTTATTTAATAGAAACTGGTAAAATTCAAAGCAAAGCTTCGTCTATGCAATTAACTCTTCGCCTTTATTCCGTTTTGTAATCTAAAGTTTTATTTTTACAAGTTGAGAACTTTTAATCAAGCAAACTATTTCTGAAGCAGAAATATTGCTGTAACTAACTTTCGTCTTTCGTAGAACTCTGCTTATTGTTAGCAAGGTAGTAACTTTATTGGGACAACAACATCAGCTCATGTACCAAAGCTTTGATGCTCTCCATTTTTGTAGCGCTTAGATAGCAGCCATTGTTGTATTTGCTAATGTATGCGTATATACTACACGTGAGCAAAATCGCCACCTCACCTGCCACTTGCGGCATTTTTAGTTAATTTTTTTTTTTTTTTTTTACTTAAAAAATTCGCTTTGTGCCATTTTCCCGACAATTGCATATGTTCCAATTTATTGAAGGGGAATTCACTTCCCTGCAGGAAGCACATCCTCTCATAAACAGATATTTACACACAGGCTCGTGCTAACACAGTTAGCGCCAAACTCTATGAGCAGTTGCTGGATTTTATATCGTTAGTATGCAATTGTGCCGTTCTAGGTGCACGCCTTTGTTGCAGCATATTCATACATATAGGAATATGGCATATAAGCACATGCGCGTGTGTTTTTGTTTTGAGCTCTCATTCACCTACTTACGCCGCTATCTGGGAACGTAAACGCGAGTGCCGGCTGTATATATTCCATTTTGCATGGGTGTCTGCAGCCTCTATCGCCCTAGCCAACAGAGACCTAACTCTGCTATTCCGAATGCATTAAGTTTGTTGTTAAAATTACTACGGCACAGCTACGCTGCAAATGCCGCTAACGAGTTAGACAACATGTAGGGAACTCATATGCGGCACCTGGCGTTAGGCAGAGCTTGTTGGTATTGTTCTACAAAGTACGCTCGTGCTAAATCGTGTTCGAAATTGAAACGAGCGCTTATGCAGAATGCTAATTTTTAGAAGAGGAGCTTTTATGTTTCGGTACCGCAGAACTTACAGTGCTGTCGAGGCATGATGTTGAATGCAAATCGTTTAGCTGCGGTGAGCGCTTAAGAGTGAAAGAGTGACGGCCGCACGCCAATTGGAATGATTAAAGTTTCCATTATGCGCCACTATACACAAATTTTGACAATAGAAAACTCGAGATGAAAAAATATATTTCACGTTCAGACAAACATAATTCACACTGCTTGTGAACTAAGTTCAAAAAACTAGAGACATATCCCGTGAGGACTCTCTGTCCAACTGAAAAGAAACGCTCTTGAAGCAGAAATTAAGACTTCGTCTACATATATACGGCAGCTGCCACGGTCAATGAATAACCAATATAACATAATATTACATATTTAGAGCACTTTAAGCTTTCATCATTGCAAAATCTTTACCTATACTTATATATGTAATAAACAATAATTTTTATCGGATTTGCAATTTTTAAGATTTCAGTCTGGGTAGTTATAGGCTGGTTAAGAAGCAAGACCCTAACATATACTGACACAAGAAAAGTTAGAAATTGTTCGTCGCTCCAGCATGATTACACTGTGGAACATTTTTGGGATTATTGTCTGGGGGGTGAGAAATTCCAAGTCAGGGTGATGGTACTAGGTCAGTATAGTAAAACCCTCAAAGGGTTTGGCGTTCGTATGTGTCAGTTTTTTTTATGACATTTTAAATTTTTTCATTATCTTGATGTTTTTTCGCTTAGTTGTAACATTTTGGCAAAAACATAGTTTAACTTAACTCGCGAACCACTATTATCTATTTTTCCAATCCATTTGACGGTTGTAGCAGCTTTTACACACTATATTTGGTACCCAATTTTCGTTCACTATAACATAAGAAACAAGTAAGGAAGGGCTAAGTTCGGGTGTCACCGAACATTTTATACTCTCGCATGGTAAAATGATAATCGAGATTTCATAATACGTCATTTACATATTTTTCAAATACCGAATTTTTGTAAAGATTTATTCCGCTATCATCATTGGTTCCTAATGTTTAAACTCGTATTATACAGAGAAGGCATCAGATGGAATTCAAAATAGCTTTATATTGGAAGAAGGCGTGGTTGTAAACCGATTTCACCCATATTTCGTACATGTCATCAGGGTGTTAAGAAAATATTATATACCGAATTTCATTGAAATCGGTCTAGTAGTTCCTGAGATATGGTTCTTGGTCCATAAGGGCGGCGCCACGCCCATTTTCAATTTTTAAAAAAAGCCTGGGTGCAGCTTCCTTCTGCCACTTCTTCCGTAAAATTTAGTGTTTCTGACGTTTTTTGTTAGTCGGTTAACGCACTTTTAGTGATTTTCAACATAACCTTTGTATGGGAGGTGGGCGTGGTTATTATCCGATTTCTTCCATTTTTGAACTGTATATGGAAATGCCTGAAGAAAACGACTCTGTAGACTTTGGTTGACATAGCTATAGTAGTTTCCGAGATATGTACAAAAAACTTAGTAGGAGGCGGGGCCACGCCCACTTTTCCAAAACAATTGCGTCCAAATATGCCCTTCCCTAATGCGATCCTTTGTGCCAAATTTCACTTTAATATCTTTATTTATGGCTTAGTTATGACACTTTATAGGTTTTCGGTTTCCGCCATTTTGTGGGCGTGGCAGTTGGCCGATTTTGCCCATCTTCGAACTTAACCTTCTTATGGAGCCAAGGAATACGTATACCAAGTTTCATCATGATATCTCAATTTTTACTCAAGTTACAGCTTGCACGGACGGACAGACGGACGGACAGACGGACGGACGGACAGACAGACTTCCGGATTTCGACTCTACTCGTCGCCCTGATCACTTTGGTATATATAACCCTATATCTGACTCTTTTAGTTTTAGGACTTACAAACAACCGTTATATGAACAAAACTATAATACTCTTGTTAGCAACATTGTTGCGAGAGTATAAAAATTTAAAAGGTCATAAAAAAAACTGACACATACGAACGCCAAACCCTTTGAGGGTTTTACTATACTGACCTAGTACCATCACCCTGACTTGGAATTTCTCACCCCCCAGATGAGCTGTTGTACTGTGTTATTGTGCTTATGTAATATAATAGGCACATCATGGCATTGCACCAATGACCCAACTTGATTCCGTGATTGTACAAACACATATCACTACAGTGCGTTTAGAACAAACTGATGATCAGTCAGAAATGTGTATAAGTTCTCGAAAGAAGGCTTTTTCTAAACACTATCTTAGGTAGAGTGAGAGTAGCTACCTTATAATGCACCCCTTCTTCATAAATCCGCTACCATGTGTGCTTATACATGTATGTGGAGTTGTACGCTGCTGTTAGCCATTGTCGAGTCGCTTCACATGGTTGCATAACATTTTGACTTATGTTCCGCAAATATTTCACTGTAACAATATTTGTCGTATAGTATGTTTGTGGCCTAACGATAGGTCTGCTAAGTTCTGTTGTCTTACATAACCGCAGTTACTGTGCTACGCCACTGCGATTGAACGTTATCGCATTCAGAGTGAATTTGAGTGTCGACTGTCCATGCTATTACTGTAAGTGGCAAATTCAGTTAGTTCTGCAACTGAGAAAGTTCCCATTTGCGGTGGGGCAGAATAAAACCGTTACACCATTTTGCAATTATTTATATGCAACGTTTCATATTTTCACTTCTTCTTCGTGCATATTCTTTAGTGTTTCAATGCTCTTTGTTTCCCTGCACGTAAACGTTGCCGTCGACATTGCTTTTATTATAACTTTCTCTACTTTTATGTATGTATATTTACATATATTCACCGCTGAGGATAACAACTCAATAAGGCGTCATATAGAGTATTCGCAGCAGTTCTGGAAGTGATTTTGTAGGAACTACTGCATTTTCATGAATATTCATTTATTCTTTATTTTCGTTGTAGTTGCTGTTGCTGCCACTGCTATCGCTGTTGGTCGTTTTGAATAATTATTTCGGTTAATATACAATACTTTGGTTATATTTCAATTAAATTCACTGTTGTTTCGGGCTCTTGTAAATTTAATTAATATTTTTGTAGTAGCAACCACACGTTTCTATGGTCGCAGCAGGCCAGTGGAGTGTTAATTATTTTCAATAAATCAGAAACAAAAGTTACCATATTTAAATATATTTCCAACCAGCAAGAAATTAATTGATAATTACGAAAATAATCAATTGTTGTTGAAAGTTTTAAAGACTTTATAAAAGAAGTGCAATTTTTATTAAATATTAATCATACGCCGTGGCATACATACCACTATAATGTAGCGAATGAAAGGGATTTACGATGGGTGTTAAACAAGTTACGGGAATTTTCGTTTATTAAAAAAATATAAATTCGATCGCCTACATTAATATTGTCGTGGAAACACTTCTCAAACTCGATTTTTGGCATGGACTATAGTTCTTTTAATTATTTTCATATATCCTGTAAAACGAGAGAAAAATTCGGAAGGAAATATGTCTGGCGAATTAGGAGCCTGGCTCACCCTTATCGTTTTGAGTTTGGTTAAAAATTCTATAATCAATTTCTTTTAATAGACAAAAATCGACAAGCGCATAAAACGGACAAAGAATACAGCTGAAAATTTTTTCATACGGGCATGTACTACATATCAGCATAAGGATAGCGAATACTGACTATTATACTCTCCAAATTGGCGGAATTATAAATTTGAAAAATTTTCCTTGAAATAGAGGCTTGAACGATAGGTGAATCTTAAAACTATTTTTGTCATGTCAGTAAATACTCTATACTGTTCGTCACGGGATGATGCCTCAAGTGAGATTTGCGCTCATAACACTAAGATTGAGGGTAGCGTACTCTATCCACTCACCACGATGTTATTTTGAAGATGCTTATACTGTAAGCACCTTCAAGGTTATTTCCCCAGAAATTTTTTTTCTTTAGCAATTCAAGAAAATGGCTCGATAGTTACCAGTTTCAAGAAATTTTAAATCGATCTAAATATTTTTGTATATTCGGTCTCATCACTAAAAACGTATTTATATTCATTCTCCAAAAGCATGACATCTTTGATGAGGTTGTATTATATATTTTCTAAAAAAAAATGTGCGAAAACGAAGAAGAAAAGTTAGAATTCATGGGCTATTTGGTTTACTTTATACATATATCGACGTTGATTTAAGGTCCCAGAGAGTATCACTGCTCTTTATGGTATCTCTAACATTTACACAAGTATTTTGGTTATTAAAAGATAATCTCAGTGCAAAAAATAATTATAAATACTTGCTCGGTGTACGTTAGATTAAATTCCTATCTGTCGTTTGAGAAAATGATTTTTTTTTTTGAAGTGAAAAATGTGTGCAGTCAATTTATCAGAAACTCACTCTTCTCGGCCTGCAATAAATACATAATTTTCTCATTTAACTCCTAAGTCGCTTCAAGTGCACGTACTTCATCTCAAGAATACGGTCATTCCGAAGAACTTGAACGGCATAAAAATGCATCACAAAATGCAAAATAAAGAAAAGAGAAACAACAGCAATAACTTTTAGAAATAACAAGCAGTCATTGCAGAAATTAGGCAAACAATGATTGGAGAGCATTTTGAAGTGGTACGTGAAGCGAAACAAACTGGGGAAGTTATAGACTGGAAAGAAGCACAAGTGACGAAGAAACAGGTGAAGTGAAGCAAAACTTGGCATATCCTCAAATGTGTCGCAATTTAAACAATTTCTTGGCACTTGAAGTCAATTTTTCATGCTTCACTTTGTTACTTCTGAGCTGGGCTACTTTGAGCTGCACGTTTGACACCAAATCCACATAAGCCCAGGTTACAACTGCAACACATTATTAAAAGCGGCAACGTAAAGAAACCGAAACAATGGCAACCACATCCCAACATACACAACACCAGCGCTTTCATTGCTGAATGTGGGAAGACGCCCGCTACCGCCGACTGCGACCCATAGGCCTTAGTGGGTGAAGTCAATTTAAACCTGCCGCATGTTCATTGGGTTGTGTATATGTGTTAACTGTGGGCTTACAAGAGTTGGGGGTTGCTTGCATACCATTTTCACCGCATCTGACAGGAAGAGTAACAACAACAACTATAAAACAATTGCGGTACTTAATTTGTTGAATAGCGTCATTGTGTGCGAGACTTCAAGTGCATAATGACACAGTCATCAGCAGTCACACATTTGAATGGGGCAGTGGAATAAAGAACAAAAAAAAATAAAAAAGAAAACAGAAAAGAAAAGACGAAACCGCATGTGACACGCAAAGCACAAATAGCTACATACAAATATATTTGAGAATGCGAAAGTAAGAGGAAGCAGTGGAAAAGCCTGCGCAGGCCATCAGTGGCTGCAATGAAGTTGTCACCGGTAAAACACTTGGTATTTCCTTCCTGTCACTCCGCTATTGCCATTCGTCTCGTGGAGCGTTATCACACATGACGCATACTTAGTACGGCAAAGACTCTCTGCGGATTTACAGCTTACGATAATTTACTTACGTTTATGTATGTATACGTGCACCGCATACACATGTGCAAACAACTCACTCGCAGCGCAGAGAGGCTTGCATGACGATGAATAAAATGTAAAATGTCAGCATGTCAATTGCGCATGTAACGTCTGACATTTCAAAAGAAAGCGTCATGACTTTTTTATAAAATAGGTAGACCTTTTCTCTCATTCAACTTTCGTTTTTTTTACATTCAGAGTCAAATAGCAACATTAAAACATTGCGAACAATGGCGTCAGAAACAGTAAAATTGCTGAATCATATTTTTATCAAAATTTCCAGTGCAACAAGAGCGTAAGTGACATCGAAAATTCCGAGAGTGACATGTCAACAAAACGTACTTATTTCGCAAAACGACGAAAGAACAAACAAAGCAGGTGAAACGAATATAAAACAAAAAAAACTAAAAAAAAGAAGAAAACATTAATGAAAGGTAGACTTTCTGTGTTCCATACTCAAAGCAATAGTCATGCCAAGGGATTACCTCATAGTCCTTTTCTGTTTTTTATGTCTACCTCTGCTGTGCAGCACCCTCGGCCCGCGAACTGTCTTTGTTTGCGATGACAGAAAATGAACGCAGAAAATGATAGAGCTGGTGAGCAGAAGAAATATCAGCCAAGCGCTAACGGCACTTTCAGTAGTGTCAAACACCTTTGCTCCGAATGAATGCCCTTTCTTAGCTTCGGCTGCTGCTGCAGGTACAGCTCGTCGTCCAACGTCCAATTTTACGTCTAGCGAAGCGGACAAGTGCCTGCACATGCGGTACGTGCAGTAGGACTTTATGCCGAAGCAAACACGGTTTGGGTGAGTGAAAACGGCAGACGCTTATGCGCCTCAAGACAAGTTATGAAAAAATGAGAATGGCAAACTTAAAGCAATTTTTTATCTCAGCACTATAGCCATTGTACGAATTTGTTGGGTTTTCTACCAGGAGTAACTAACGTTTTGTGACAAGGAGCACGTCAGAGACTGCTTTTTGGTGAAAATGTAGTTATATCCATGTTGAAATGGGTTCATCTTTAAATTTTAGTAGAAACTACGATGTATCAGTATAGTTATAGAAAACAGTTTAAGAGGGCTGCTAAGGAATAGTCGAGCCATATACGATACTTACGACCACTTTTGGCCGGCATTTGATAATATATGTATTTTAGGGGCACGGTTATTTCTTATTATTATTATTATTATCCACGTCGTCAATTTTTTATATTAAGCATATAATACCGATCCATATCGCAAAGCTCTTGTGCAACATATTGCAATAGTGAAAAAATAGTTTTTTATTGTAAGTTTAATTAAACTACTAAAAATCTGTTGACCTAAGTTGTTACTAAAATGGTAATATTTATTTTTGGTTCGAAAACAGTCACAGTTCAAAAAGAACTCTGCCCCCTTGCCATAAATTCAAAAGCGTATCCATATGTATATGCCTCTATAGAGTTCTTATATATATAACGTATATATATAAATGATCAGTATGTTGAGCTAAGTCGATTTAGCCATGTCCGTCTGTCTGTATATATACGAACTAGTCCCTCAGTTTTTAAGATATCGTTCTGAACTTTTGCTAACGTCATTTTCTCTCCAAGAGGCTGCTCATTTGTCGGAACTGCCGATATCGGACCATTATAACATATAGCTGCCTTAAAAACTAAACGATCGGAATCAAGTTCTTGCATGGAAAACTTTCACATTTGACAATGTATCTTCACAAAAGTTGGCACAGGTTATTTTCTAAATAATAATCTAAGATAATAATCAAACTGAACGATCGGAATCTAGTGCTGGTATGGAAAACTTTTGCATTTGACAAGATATATTCACAAAATTTGGTATGGATTATTTTCTAAGGTAACAATGTAATCTCCGAAGAAATTGTTCAGATCGGCTCACTATAGCATATAGCTGCATACAAACCGAACGATCGGAATCAGGGGCTTGTATGGAAAACTTTCGCATTTGACGTGGTATCTTCACGAAATTAGGTATCGATTACTGCTTAAGATAATAATATAATCTCTGAAAAAATTGTTCAGATCGGATTACTATAGCATATAGCTTCCATACAAACTAGACACATAGTTACTAAAAAAAATGCACCTGTGAAGGGTAGTAGAAGCCGAAGTTAACGTTTTTTCTTGTATAAGAATATTTTAAACGAATTCGAACAAATTGTTTCTACACATTATATGTACTTTGATATTTTCAAGATTGAACTAAGAATAACTTGTGTTAGACAAACGAAAATTCTCATTTCATTTTATTAGAATACATTTAATTTTTTCTATAAAAACTGATTTCTTATTTTTATTTTAGTTTAATGCTTTGTGTCCTCATATTAGCTATTAAATCGATCGTATGGAAAACTTGCGAATTGACTATTAAAATGAAAGTAGGGAATTTGAAATTTATTGCATTTTAAAGCATTGCTATCAATTCCTTTTCTGGTTTTTATGTGGCTATGCGTAAAATATCTACTAGTTTTTTTCACCTAACTGTTGTTCATATCACTTAAACGGTTGGCATTGCAGATGGACGTAAGCGGTGCGTTGCCACGCCCATAAAATGCCAATAATGAAAAGCTTATAAAATTCCAAAATCAAACCCTAAATTAAGATATAGAGCTGCAACAAGAGATCGCAGTAACAAAGGGGCATCTGTGGGTTAAAAATGTTGAAAAATTAGGAGGTGCCCCGCCTTTTAGGTGAAATCACATATCTCGGGACCCATCCGAACTATTTCAACCAAATTTGAGACGTGACATTTTTCTCACATTCCTATGTGAGAGCGCGGAAATGGGAGAAATCGAGTTGCAGCCACGCCTACTCTCCATATAACGCAACTTTGAGTTCCATCTGATTCTACTACTTTTATATACAAGTTAAGAAGAAGATGAAGGAGCGTATTTTACTGATAGGAATGTATCTTTTTGTCTAAAATAAATAAAATTGGGGCAAACACCTGACCTGGCCCTCATATAAAAAGCATATAACATCCGGGTGACTTTACTCCATTTGATTGGTTATAGTACATATATTAGGTAGGTACCTTAATGAACCTCAGGAAATATATTGTTAGTATGTGGCATAATAAGTAGTAGTATGTAATGTTGAGAAAAATATATAAAATCAGGCCTATACATGCTACTCCAATTCCCATATACTAAGTATAATGATATTCGTAAATATGATTGGTTGGATACCGATCCTGTTGACGTATTGCGCACCAAGGTATTACCCTGGCCTTCATTCTTGCAAATACAAGTGTATAAAATGTTCGGTTGCATCAACACATACCCCTTTCTTACATGCTTATTTTTTAGTTTTCAAAACTTTACCTTTTAATTCAATATTTAAAGGAGGGATAGATAATTTAGCAACCCAAATACGGACCAGCTGGAACGGAGTCCAAATGAATGCGTTTTACTCGAAACTACTTCTTCAATATTGTTGCCTTAGAAAATAATCTATACCAAATTTCGTGAATATATCTTGTCAAATGCAAAAGTTTTCCATACCAGCTCTAGATTCCGATCGTTCAGTTTGTATGGCAGCTATATGCTATTGTTAACCGATCTGAACAATTTCTTCGGAGCTTACATTGTTGCCTTAGAAAATAATCTGTACCAAGTTTCGTGAAGATACATTGTCAAATGTGATAAGAACTTGATTACGATCATATGTACTGATCTTTTATATATATACTTTATAGGGTTCCTTCTGGGTGTTACAAACTTCGTGACAAACTTAATATACCCTGTTCAGGGTATAAAAACCTTATCTTCAATTGCACTGAATCTATAGTACACTATAGTACACAAATATAAACAGTTCCTTACAAGAACTTGACTCTGATCGTTCAGTTTGCATGGCAGCTATATGCTATAGTTATTTGACCTGAAGAGTATCTTCGGGGATATTATTGTTGTCTTAGAAAATATTCGTTGTGTAGTTTCGTGAAGATATATCGTCAAATGAAGAAGGTTTCCATGCAAATACTTATTCCGATCGTTCAGCTTTTCTGTCAGCAATGTGCTATAGTGCTCCGACATTTTCTGTTCCGACAAATGAGCAGCCTCTTGTGGAGAAAAGGACGTGATAAGTTTAGATCAATTCATGTATAAAAAGAGAGACAGCTCGTCATGCGGAACAGTTATGTATAGCTTTGTAGAGTCTCTGATGTTTCCTTTTGGGTGTTACAGTCTTCGTGGCAAATTTAATATTCAGGGTATAATAATTGCAACAGAAATAATAATTTTTTCGAATGAAACACACTTTAATAGATTTTAACTATATAATATGAGACTAGCAAATTTTTTATAAGAAGCTGACAATTGACATTTTGCAGGTGATATTGATGTACAAAAAATCATTTACTAGTATCGGGTGATTTTTTAAGAGCTTGATAACTTTTTTAAAAAAAAAAAACGCATAAAATTTGCAAAATCTCATCGGTTCTTTATTTGAAACGTTAGATTGGTTCATGACATTTACTTTTTGAAGATAATTTCATTTAAATGTTGACTCATGTGGTTTCAACAAGATGGCGCTACATGCCACACAGCTCGCGATTCTATGGCCATTTTGAGGGAAAACTTCGGAGAACAATTCATCTCAAGAAATGGACCCGTAAGTTGGCCACCAAGATCATGCGATTTAACGCCTTTAGACTATTTTTTGTGGGGCTACGTCAAGTCTAAAGTCTACAGAAATAAGCCAGCAACTATTCCAGCTTTGGAAGACAACATTTCCGAAAAAATTCGGGCTATTCCGGCCGAAATGCTCGAAAAAGTTGCCCAAAATTGGACTTTCCGAATGGACCACCTAAGACGCAGCCGCGGTCAACATTTAAATGAAATTATCTTCAAAAAGTAAATGTCATGAACCAATCTAACGTTTCAAATAAAGAACCGATGAGATTTTGCAAATTTTATGCGTTTTTTTTTAAAAAAGTTATCAAGCTCTTAAAAAATCACCCGATACTTGTCGGTACTACTTTCATGTTAGCTGGTTGATTTCACTCTATGGTAGAAAAATATTGTTGCGAGCAAATAAGGGGAAAAGTATGTACTCGCATACAAATGTACATATGTAGATTCCTGCTTTTGTGCGCCGCACTTGCACTCCATCAAGTACTTTGTTTGTGAACCCATCTTCGGTCCTTTTATTGCTCGTTTGGCTTCCCTTTTGCTTGCGTGTAATTTATTCTTCCATGTGATTGTTTGCTAACCTTACCTTTCTCCGCTTTGTGTGTTCATTAAGTTAATCTAAACATAATCACGCAAATCTTCTATGAGCCTTTCTGTTTACAACATCAGACTTTCGCCATATTTTGTGTTGTCTACATTGTGTTTCAACCATGGGTGCTGTAGCATATGTTTATTTTAATGATTCATTTTATTTGTTTACGTAAATAGGGTTACAGAAATACTACCTTCTGAGTAAAACTTTTAGAAAAGGTAGAGTGAAACATCAGCTGATGCCATTTATGCTTTCCTTCTTCTTATTTATTGGCGTAGACTCCGCTTGCGCAGTTATAGCCGAGTTTAAAACAGCACGCCACTCGTTGTTCTTTTTCGCTGTTTGGCGCCAAGTTGGAGATTCCAAATGTCCTTTCCAAGTGGTCTTTCCACGGAAGTGAAGGTCATCCTATTCCTATACTTCCCCCGGCAGGTACTGCGTCGAATATTTTCAGAGCTGGAGTGTTTTCGTCCGTTCGGACGATATGACCGTAGCCGCTATCTATTAATTCGCTGAACTATGTCAATGTTGTCGTATATCTCATACAGCTCATCGTTCCATAGATTGCGGTATTCTCCAATATGCAAAGGACCATATATCTTTCGCAGAATCTTCCTCTCGAAAATTCGTAACGCCGACTCATCATATTTTGTCATCGTCCATGCCTTTGGCCATGTAGCAGTACGGGGATAATGAGTGACTTTTAGAGTTTGGTGTTTATTCGTCGGGGGAGGATTTTACTTCTCAATTTCTAAGTCCGATTTTGATTTAAAGGCGTGGTTGTTGAGGTCAATGATATCGTTGTCATTGGCGTACGCCAGCAGCTGTACACTCTTATAGAATATTGTACCTTCTCTATTCAGATCTGTAGCTCCAATTATTAGATTGAAGAAGTTGCGCGGTAGGGAGTCGCCTTACCTGAAACCTTGCTTGGTTTCGAATGGCTTGGATAGGTCCTTCCCGATCCTGACGGAGCTTTTGGTATTGCTCAACGTCAGTTTACTCAGCCGTATTAGTTTTCCGGGGATACTAAATACAGACATCGAGCTGTCAAACGCAGCTTTGAAATCGACGAAGATGTGGTGTGTGTCGATCCTCTTTTCACGGATCTTTTCCAAGATTTAGCGCATAGCGAATAACTGGTAATTTGCTGATTTTCCACACCTGAAGCCACACTAATAAGATCCAATCAGTTTGTTGAGCTTTAATCTTTCAGATTGTACGCTCGATAGAACCTTTTATGCGTTGTTGAAGAGGCTTGACCCATGGTTCTTTTAAGTGAAATCATTGTTAGACTATGGTCAATGTTCGAAAACACTACGCCTTCGAAACTATACATTGCATGAAATTGTCAATGTTCAGTAATCTCGACTTCTGGAAATATAAGACTCTGCACAGGTCCATTTCTTATAGCATAATATGTAGGGAATTAAATTATCTTTATCTTATATCGAACAACTTGTATGGCAGCTTTGTATATTCTTTGGGGATCGTATCGGTTCTTGCTTCTTGGGTAAAAAGAACGGGGGCAATAATGCAGGTCGAACCTTTCGAGCGTTACAAACTTCATTGCAAACTATTCCCAAAACTTTGGCTATACAAATATCCATTTGCAAAGGCATCAAAAAATTACTTAGGAAATATGACATTACATTTATATTGGCCGGTTCATGTTTTCACTTGACCACCTAATGGTGAAGTATTTCCGCACTGCACTAAAGCAAGTTCAGTTTATAAAGAATACATACATATGTACATATATACATTTATACAAATATACATATATACATACATACCTAACCACTTAATGCAATAACACTTCTGTTTCATTGACGCTGGCATATGACAAATGGAAATCAAAGAGAAATTATTCACTTTGCGCTCTCAAGTTTTGCCACTATCACCGCAAAAGCCAACTTTGTTACTAGCAACTATATTGCCACAATTTTTACCATTGCCTGTCGCAGTTAGTGGCACTCTACAATGCACACACATTCTGTTAAGTGGTCCCTCAATCTTAATTTTCTTTCCACTTTCTTCTATTGCCTTCACCTATTTTCGAGCTTTATGAATGAGTTTTTTTTTTTTTTTTGTTTCACTGCTCTTGCTCTGTACACAAAATAGGAATTTATAGTTAAGTGCTTTTATCAGCATTGCCAGCAATGAGAAAAACGGTAAAAAAAAGAACTAGAAAGTAGAATGCGACGTCATCAGCGAGACATCAAAACTATTACCTGGCAGTGAACATTATTTCCAGCTTCATGGTACACGGTTACACTCTACCTGCACATCCCTCCTCGCCCACTTACACATCATAATATATAGCACAAACGAATTTGTTTTTCTGTCTCTATTAGCTGAAGAATCTGTCTTTAACCACGATATTGCATGGCATTATTTTCATTTTGAAGCGCTTTCGTTACAATTTTATCAGTACAACCCTACAACCGGAAGCTCTTAACGGTTTTATATTCTCCACTTTTTTATTTATATGGATTCTTTGTACGTCATTCGAAATCTGTTATATTTTCAATTCAGTTTTTTTGTTGTTATTGTTGTTTAACCACTAAAAAATTCGTGTCAATGTTGGCTTGCTTTGTTTGGACAGCTTCCGAATTGCACTTACGTACATATGAATGTATAACTGTAAGCCACTATAGGTGGAATGCATTTATATATATGTATGTTTGTATACCTAAACACACACAAACATACGAATTTGTTTGTTTTAGAACTTGTCAATTTTAGTAAACACCACACTGGCACAAAAATATAAATGGGGAGGGAATTTCTCTGAAATACTGTCAGCATGAAAATTGATTGTTTGTTTTAAGTACCTTTACATTTTTCACACCCAACGCACCATATCAGCCAAGTATTAACATATCGTTAGCCATCTAGTGATGAATAATAGTATAACGGTAGAATAATACTACACAAGACACAAGTTGAACCATCTTAATTTAAAAAATTCTAACGAAATTGTATCTCAATATACAGAGATCTCTGGAATATATATATTTCAAATTGGTTAATTATCGAATAACTAAATTCCTAGTGCTCTTCGTTTAACAATTTTATGACACGAATAAGACTTTAACTTGAGAACTTTTTCAAAATTGCTTTTTATATTTTTTTTAATTTAATCAATTGATGTTTCTCTCCGTCCGAACTTGGCTCTTCCGTTCTTGATATTTGTGCTCCTAACGCGTTTTCTCTTTGTAAGCATTCATTTTTTCATTCAAAGAGGTGTTTTTGTGTGGTTTTATTCTTCGTTCAATTCACTATATTTCAATGTTCATGTCGATGGTAACAGTAATTGTTTACTAAATTCACCGTAAATCGCGCTTGAACTAAATAAATATTTCTTTGTGCTTTGAAATTCTGATTGCGATATAATTGGTTAGTTGGATTGTTTTTCAGATTTAACCTAGATTTATCTTATATTCAGCTCTTGATGACCAAAACACTTTTCAGGGCTAATAGTGAAATGATAAGAAGGATGAGGTTGTGCTGGATAAAATTAATTTAGTTATTATTGGATAGTGGCTTGTCTTAGTAGAGAGTATTATGTGGTTCTACTATTGATTTTACCAAATAATATTTGTATTTTGTGTTTTGATATTTTTTAATAGAGTATTCAAAACTAGCCTAAACTATTAAAAGATTTCATTGTTACCCAAGCTTAAACTTTCGTATATATATATATATGTACATATTATTCAATACAGCTTAAATCGAGAGCGAGCGGTCTTCTAAATTTTTAATACCATTTTTGTACTACAATTGCCTTTCGCTTCAACCTCGGCTATAACCTCTTCTTTGTAATTTCTTTCTTTGCAATTTTCTTTCTTATGGGTGCTACCACGAGGTCTAACAACAGAAAAACGTAACAATATTTTATTTCGTTTTATGAAATGGGCAATTTCTTCATCCCTCGGACTGATAATCATATAAAATAATCGCTGTTGAAGGATTTTTATTTTGCAAGATATTAAATGAAAATTATTCATTCCAAAATATAAGAGTCATAACTTCGCCAGCTAACTCTCTGAATGGAATGTCAAATATCGAAAGACTTGATAAAGCCATTTTTTCTTGCATTACTTCACACAAATCGGCTAAAATCAATATTCTCTCAATTGACTGAAAGGCGTCTCTAGCCTTTGAAGGTTATGTTTATCTAATTATTGTATATATTTGGTCCAACTTTTATGGATCGGAAGTTAGCAATATTGTAGATTCACATAACGAAGACGTTGAGGTAGGTTAGAGAGCTGTCTGAGCTTTGGCAGAGAACTTATAAAAACATTCAATTAGCTATAAAGCTTGAATTAAGATTTTAGAATAGGTTCTAATGTGCAGACTGCTTCACTAACATAAAAATTGCACATATATGGTAACTGCATATGCATATACAAGGATGAAAGTACTAATTAAATTAGGTATTATAACCAAAAAAATAACGATATTCGTAATAAATAAAAAATATACATAAATTAGAGACTTCATTGCTATGGTAACTTTATTATTTAATTATGTCTGCAACCATAATATTCCGTGCGTATCTGATATCTGCGAGTGTGGCGTCAAAGCCAGATAAAAAGCAAGTATTCCCAAAAACAACGTAAATAAGTGATAAAGAGATTTTGGAAACTACGAGCGGGAATGTTAAGATACTTCAAATAGTAGTATACCGAAGTGGCCCAACGTTTGAACATAATTTACTAAAGAAATATGGAATTGGCTAACGACTTGTGGTTATGCTATTTATATGCTTGGGCACATGTGTTATATAAATACAGAGACCAAAAAGTACGAATGTGTACATAATGTGTACTACATACGCTTATTTGTTAAGCAATATATTACATGATTAATATATATACACATAAAATATTATTAATTTCATAAATCGCACTAGGACATGTGCCTAGACGTTGAGTACGGACAACGGAAAATTGACTATGGCAGTACGAATTCTGGGACGCACAGTAACGATTCAGTATATACAAATATTTTGCTTTCATGTGCTCTACATTGCAATCACATACAAATGATAATAAAGCATGGCGACACTTAAATTTTATCGACGTTTGCGCATAGTTTATTGAAAATTACCCATTTATGCAACGAAGCCTAAAGCCGGGCAAATTATTATATGTATAGTTTAGTAAATCTGTACGCATGCATATATATGTATGTATAGTCCTAAGTGGAGCATGTACTTACGGTCACGAGCATTTGTATCCTAATAAACTATACTATACACCTTCTTTACAAAAAACAGTTTATATCCATATTATATGTTAAATTATCACCTAAATTAAAAAATTAGTTAGTAATCGAGTTGTAACCGATTTTGTTTATTTCTGCTTGTTTTTCGTTTCTCGTATTGGCCATGGAAATTCTCTCAGCGGAAGAATTGCAATTTCCACTCAGATTGAAGGAATTTCAATAGGATTGGTTAGGCAGAGTGGTTTTCTTACGATGCACCAACGTTTTTAGGAGATCCATCGTGATACCATCAGGACTAAAGTCACCTCAATCTATTGTTTCTTCTCTAAACCACCATGTGTTTCTGTTGAAGTTCATCTATATGAAAATTTTTAAACGAGCAACCTCCGAGACGTCGTCGTTACGAGGGTTTCGATTCTTTTCCTACATATGGTGTAGCCTTGCATTCACATAGAATATGTGTTATCGTCTCCACCTCTTCTATCTCCTGACAGCTTCTACAATAGTCGTTATATAACGTTCTTAATCTACTGAGACCAACAAGACAGACCTCTTCGCACTCCTATTAAAGTTATTTATCTTTCCTTTTAAATTTAAATAGCGTTCCATGTTACAATCGGGTCCATGTTACAATCGGGTTGCTTGTAGAGCAGGTCAGAATTGTTTCCTCCATGACTCAGCTATATTAATAACGTATTTTCCGAATAAATATCTACAAGTAGTTAGAGGCATGTAAACTCCCTCTTTTCAGGAGTCATCAGCTTCACAGCTCCCACGGATATTACTATGTCCTGCAAAGCATTGCAGGTTGATTGTGAAGTAGGAAGCTAGATCCTCCAAGAGATCAAGGCATTCTTGACTACCTATTTATATGATCTCCGCTTGGAAGACACTGCAGTGGTCTGGTAGACGGGAAGACGATTTTAGAGTTAGAGCTTCCTATTTTGGAACCATCCCCTTCGAACTCTTCTCTTAATGAAATGGCAAAAATGGTGAACGTATTTAAATTCAGTTCTATAATATTTCGAAAATCCGTGCTACTGGGAAGAAAAGGGAACTTTTCAAGAATCATAGAAGAAACAGGGAAAATCCCCTCAGTCTGAGAGCTGTCTCTGCTGCCATTTGCTTACAAAACAAGTCTGTTAGCAGTAAGTGTAGAATTACGTAGGGTTGCTCCGAGAGCTCCACGGATACAGATACTGGCTGCTCTTTACATATTTTCCAAACGTTTTACTTCGTATTTCTTCTCTGTGATTGGCCATCATATCAATATGCTGTAAATCATAATCGGTGTTACAACTGCTAAGTAGAGCCAATGAGCTACCCGAAGTGTTAATCCCCATTTGGGGACTACTGTCTTTACACTAGCGACCAAGTTTGGTTTCCATCAAAGCTTAAATTAGTTCGAAATAGCTCAACTTATCTTCTATTACTAGCCTAGTAATATTTAGTAATGGCGCCGTAATTTCTAGAATAGTGTGGTTCCTAGAGAACATTACCAGTTCCGAGTGGCTAGCGTTCGAATTTAGTCTGACGATAGGGCTGTTTCATTTAAAACTGTCTGCATATGGCTTGCGAGGGTAATCGGGATTTTACCTCCAACCGAAACTGCTACATCGTCATAGCCCAACATGTACCCCCTTCTTTTCCAGATCCACCAACATTTTGTTCATCGTTAGAATCTGCAGATCGTTGAAACTCCCAGCGTTGAAATTATTGACCTGCTCATGAACGTCTGTTCAATTAAATTCCTGAAAGGCTCAGAGATTCCCAAGTCTTTAAGCGCGGCCATTATGGCACTAGGTTCAATGTTATTCAAAGCGCCTTCTATGTCTGGGAAGGCTACAAGGGTGTATTCTTTTCTCACCAGAGATTTTTCAGTCTCTACTACCACTGAGCTCAGGACTGTTTCTGTAGATTAGCGCTAAGAATGCATATGCTGCGAAGCTGTCATTTTTCTGAGTTTAGACTGCCTCTTATGTGTTATTGAAATTAGGAAAGACTAATTTGTCTGAATCTCTTTGCCGCTTTTGGTAAACTATACATACAAGTTGTGTACCAAAATAAACAGGATTTAAAAAAAAAAACAGAAAAAGTGTTTTTTTCGGCAAAATCAATTCATTTTATTCAAAATAGTCTCCTTCTACTTCAATACAGCTTTTTGCACGGTCCAAAATCATGTCGAACGAGTGTTTTGGCCGGTATGGCCGCCAGTATGCCGTTGCAAGCCTTTTGAATAGCCTCTATGTCTGCATGACGCTTTCCTTTCATGGGCAAATGCATTTTTCCGAAAAAAAAAGTCGCACGGCGCCATATCAGGTGAATACGGGGAGTGGTTATTGATTAAAATTTGATTTTTGGTCAAATAATCAATCACAAGCGTCGATTGATGAGACGGCGCATTATCGTGCAACAAATGCCAACTTTCATCTTCGCGATATTCGAGTCTAACACGTCGAATACGGCGCAACAAATGCTTCAAAACTCCAAGGTAGAATACCGCATTAACGCTCAATTCCATTGCCATGAATTTCAATGATAACTTCGGCTGGTTTTTGATGAATTCACACACAGTTTCGATGGAATTTCCGGTGATAACGGATTTTGATTGGTCCACGTGTTGATCGTCATTTATGTTCTCACGACCACTTTGAAAACTTTGAAACCACTTGCGCACTCTGATACGGGATAGGCAATCATCGCCATAAACTTGTTTCATCAATTGAAACGTTTCGGTAAAAGTTTTCAATTTTAAAACCAAATTTAATGTTGGCTCTTTGTTCGAAGCTCATTTTCGCACCGATAACACAAACATACTGACACTTAAAATGCAATAACTTCACTTCCAATCTATGAAATTCTCACTGGACAATCGATAAAGCAGATCGATAGCAGATTCTAACGCACAAGTCGACATATAAATGGCGCCACCAGGAGGCGCTAGATTCAAAAGTCCTGTATATTTAACATACTTGATTTGTGTACTGGAAAGTGAAGAATCAAATAAAATTTTTAATTGTGTTACATTGAATGATAGGAATAAACGCAGAATGTTCATCGGTACCTCGTCTTTTGTCCAATTTTCACAATGGAGTACATAAAGCCGTCTCATACCATCTCGGAAGTAAGATTTAATCTTTCTGGCGTGATTAGTTATTAGGAGTGAGCGGGGTTATCTTCCAATTTAATCCATTTTCCCACTGTCGCGACATGGCGGTAGGAATTCTTATAGCATTCAAGCATGGCAAATTTGGTTATTGTAGCTTAAGTGGCTTAGGATAAATGTACATTAAACATATTAGAGGGCGGGGCCACACCCAATTTTTCAAAAAATATTACCCAGAGTGGCCCCTTATTACTGCGATCCGTTGTGCCATACATCTCAATTTAGTGCTTAGTTATGGCCCTTTATAAGTTTTCGCTTAGTGGCGTTTTGTAGGAGTGGCTGTGATCCGATTACGCCCATTACGATTTTTTTTTTGTGCTAAGGAACCTGCATACCGAATTTCTTAAAGATATCTTAATTTTTACTCAAGTTACAGCTTGCCCGAACGGACGGACGGACAGAGACACAGACACCCGGATTTTAACTTTTCTCGTTATTCTGATCATATATATATACTTACGTATTGTCAACACTTGAGTCCACTAAATGACCGGGCTAGGTTGACTAAATTGTACAGAAAAGTTTAAGAGGGAGAATGGCAAGCCTTGATTTGATTTCATATTTCAGCGTGCACTTATAAAGGAATTTGTTTACTAAGGAAAGATTTTTTAGTCAGCGGGTTTTGCAGTTTAGAGCGGTATGATATGCTTACTATGCTACTATATACTATATATAACTCTACATCTATCACGCTTAGTTTTAGGTGATACGTAGAACCGTTAGGTGGTCAAAACTATTATACCCTGTAGCAACTGGTTGCAAGAGTATAAAAACAGTTTGACCTAGATAACCGGAAAATGTGTAATACAATTTTTGAAAACTGCTCTTATTAATTGAGCATTGTTTTCAGCTATAACTAATCATCTCTAAGAAGCTTTAGGTTGGTGCAGGTCACGCTCCGCACACTAGCAAAACGTCATTATATGACATGACAAAAACTATTTGCTCTTTATTAAAATTTTCTCCTTCAAGTCTTTTTTGTTTTTTAGCCTCTAATACTTCTTAAAGCCAATGCCACTATCTTCTAGCTTAATAGTTGTATACGACAACGAATTTTTCAATTGTTGCTAAGTTTATTTCACACTCTAACTTCAGCTGTTATTCAGCCATTTTCCGTTTTCATTCTGCTTTGTAGTAGAAAACCGGTTCGTCTACTGTCAACTGCCTGCCGACGTCGACTTCCTCAGTCTCAAAAGTGCGAAGTACAAAGTAGAAGTTCATTAATCTCGTTATAGTTCGTTCAGACATTTCGTACAATCAATCAGTATGGGACACAAGCTTGCCACAACTGCGCGTGTGTGGCGTGTGTGGCATGTGTAGAAGTTCCCCAACCCGCCGTCCGTCCCTGTGCAGTGTAATGCGATTCCGATAGTGGGTGGAATGTTTTATGTGGCAAAAACGTGGATTTAATGTATTGTTTTTCATGTCAATGGCGATAAAACGGCTAGCATTGCTCGCAATGATACTGAAAAGCACTATTGTGATTTGCCTTAAGCTTCTGCCAGCATGAAAGCTCCTTTTTTCTTAGTTCAACGTTTTTATTTATTTTTTATTTTCACACTTGCGGTTTTGCGCCAGCAGCACCAGAAGCACCAGAATTTCGATGAATATTTGAGTATGCCTGAGAGAATTGTTTTTATCCGCATAAAATCTCAAGAGGTTTGCATTATTTTTATGGTAAGTTGTAGTTAGTAGATGCGTTTTTCGCACTCGAACACAAAAGCAAGCGCGTAGTTGGGAGAGAAGTTGCAGATTACACTGTACGAGAAGCGGCACTCCATCAATTCAACTATGCATTGATAAGCAGAATTTTATTGTGCCTTCGGAAATAAATATACTTTTATGGCATCATAAATGCATTGACATTGGAAAGCTTTGAGTTTTGTGCGAAGGCTCTTTGGCAGCGGGCAATATTTTATGGCCAAAAGAATGATATTTCAACATATACAAGCACGTCTGCATAAATTATGATATTTGTGTACTCTGAATTGCAAAGATATGACCTCAAAATAAAAGTTTTAGGAACAGAAACTATTATTCACAATTGAAGCTGAAATCTAGCCATAAAACCAAAAATGTAAGATACTTTTCAGCGGTTTTTGCTAAGCCGCGGATTCACAAAATGGTAATGGAATTTTTCTTAATCTAATACCTGTTCTCGAATCGAAAACTTATATTCAAGCAGGGTGGCAGTTTACTCTAAAAAGTTTATAATGATCATTCAAATTATGTGAGAGAAATCCAAATGGAATTAATTACTCAAAAGGTTATTCGTTTGGCTATATGCGATTTTGATAATATTTTAGATTTTGATATGAAAAACCCTGGATGGAAGGGTATACAGTTATAAGGAATGACATTACACTAAAATATTCAATAAAAGAGTTTTAAGTTTTTTTCTTGTGTCCTTCAATTTGATGAACCTCTGATTTTCTTGTATGTGATTTTTGCTTTTCGTCAGACAGTTTTCACCTAATTAATAAAAATAATTTCCGACCTAAATCGTCATTTACTAATAATATTTTTCGCCAACAAAACACACAAATTATCTTGAAGAAAATCTTATTGCTATTACACCAAAAATCATTATTACAGTCTGTTATTTATAATTGCAAGTGCCGTTGAGGCTCAGAATATATTACTGAGTCGAACTAAAGAGTGCGTAGAACCTTAAATACCAATTTATTTAAAACTAAAAATATACTGATTTCATATTCTAACTTATTATTATTATTATATATATTTACAATTCGAGTGTATAATATCCTTTTTATCTGCAACAGGTAGTACATTGTCCCGTCTGCTATTGTAAGTGGCCATTGTCTAGCATTTTCACCATAAATACATAACGTGTTCGTACTAGGAGCCGTAATGGCACGAAAACGATAAATTTTAAGGATATATTAAATTTTTCTGTTACTGCATAATTTGAGAGAATGAAGGCCAATTAAATTCTTTAAGAAGATTAAATATTGCACAAAAAAATTACAAGGATATTTTGATATATGTAAATATGTATGTGTTTTACATAAGCGTGGCAAAAAGATGAGCATTTAAGCCATTCAAAGGTCAGTCACAGCTGTTCCTTAAAGAACACACACACTCTAACCAAAATTCGAATAGAATAAAGTGATTTTGCGTAATAGCAAGACAAGTGTATATAGCAAACAGCCATATTACATGTAATATCATGCACTTAAATTGATAAGCGAAGTTTTGGAAAATTTTGGTAATCTTCTTTAAATAATTGCTATATATTAAGTTCGCCCTATTTTAAATAGTTAAAACCATAGACTCTTAATTATGGCTAGTTATAATTGGGTAGCTATTTCAATTATAGTATTAAAGTCGGCTTAAATTTACTTAATTTGTAGCAATTCTTTTGTGTATTTCTTATAATCATAACTAGTCCATATACTCAACCAAATGTACTGAGTGGTCCAACATAGACAAATATGCCAAACCGGAAATAAAACACTTGTAGTGAAATACAAAATTAGATTCTGAATATTTAAAAATCTCATCGCGAAGAAACATTAAAACCCAGACAATGGCGGTGTAGTGGGGAAATTACACTTTAGCGCCAATTTAATGTAAAGAGAGGCGAGTGGAATAAAATGTAAAATTCATTACGATTTATGTAGAAAGCAGGTAAAAATGGGGTAACACCACCGAACAGCCTTAGAAAATTTGCGTTGCACTCAACAGGAATAGGGAGAATACAACAACCCGAAGCAATGATGAATGGTTCACGCAGGCAATGCTGCGGCACGCAACGGTATTACGAGTATTCTCTCAAAAGAATTAAGGTAAGGAATGAAGTAGGAAAACAAAATGAAGTTACATAAACATTTTAAATTAAGGGAAACGGAAAATTCTTAAAGAAAAGGAGGTGCAGGTGGAAATGTTTGGTAGAATAATTTATGGTGTTTAGAACGCCTGCTTTATAACCAGAGTAAAAAATGATTTTGGAAAAAAATTATATGATTTCGAATTTGAGTTCGACATTCTTAAACATTTTAATTCAACTTCGAAGTGCGCAAAATTTGCACTGAACATCAATTCCGTGTATAAAGATTGTTTTTTTAGACATGTAATTTTTAAGAAGAATAAAACGCATACAATTTAATGTTATGGTCAAGAATTTAGCTATATTATGAAAATAAAGGATAAGGGTTTGTCATTATGTTTTAAAAACAATTCAATGTAAGACACCGCCACGGCTGGCTCGAATAATTTCCACCCGAGAGGCCCATATGTCAGCAAAGACGAACCGAATATCTTGTTTAAGACGTCAGTCGTGTCGGACTTATCTGCGTAGACAAGCGACTTCACGTGGCCTCAGAAAAATGGTCCAACGGTGTTTAGTTGCACGATCAGAGAGGACACTTGACAGGACCAAGACGAAGGATAAAGTTTCC
The DNA here is from genome assembly GCF_024586455.1 of Bactrocera neohumeralis. Classification (NCBI taxonomy): domain Eukaryota; kingdom Metazoa; phylum Arthropoda; class Insecta; order Diptera; family Tephritidae; genus Bactrocera; species Bactrocera neohumeralis. Next base: position 41,220,299 of record NC_065922.1, read on the forward strand.
TTAGATGTAGCGGCGTGTCAACAATGGCTTGTAGATAATTATCACTCCAAACAGCAATAGCGTCGTCGGTGCGCACTGCATGTCGTTACTGAAGTTGAGCATTTTATAGAATAGCATAGAAGAAAAACACCGGCTTGCTGAGCGATTATATCGTAGTAGAAAGTAGCCCTATATAACTCTACATCTATCTCGATTAGCAACACGGTGTGAGAGTATAAAGTTGGATTACTACAATACACGTGGCAGCTTTGTCATCGAGCTGAACAAAACAAAATCAAGCATAAAGTTCTAAGTATTACTCGTAGTAGTATTGAGCTCACTACTACATATACATATGTATATTGACACTTAATCAAGCTATTTCAGCGCCTCAAAGACGTAGAACGTGCACGATTTATATGGCTAATACAGCAAAAGAATAGATTATTAATTTTATGTGTGGCAGGTTAACATGAATAAAAAACATATGTCTATATATATCGGAGTTTTTTCATGAGAAAATTGATAAACGGCATTTGCCGAAATATAATCTGCCTTGAACGTGTGTGTGTGCCCCAGTCATGTCATGGTAGGCAAATTTACTTAATTCGACAGAAGCATTCTTTATTTGGCGAGTGTATGAGCGCCTGCATATGCTAGAACTCGTATGAAAAACAATTGGTGGGTCTGTTCGTGCCCGCACTAAAACAGTCTAAATAACTCACTTCTTGAAGTTAGCCATTCATGACATGAGTAAATCTTTTTTTTTGCTCGTACATGCCTGCAAATAATATTGTATTCCACTGGATAAACATAATTTATCTTGTACCAATCGCCATTCCTCATTTATGCAGTTCCTTGAATGCCCTCAAATCAAACAAATAATTTATCTGCTGAAACGACAAAATGGGGGATAAACTTAAGTCGAAGTAAAATAACATGAAGTGAAAATCCACCGAAGAACCAAAATGTAATGAAAATAAATATATACATACACATATATATCCTAAATATATATAACAAGGAATAGTGAATTAGTGAAAGACGAAAAAACGTTAGAAAACTTTGAAAAGAACAAAGAGAACACCAAAGGATAATCGGGGAATGGCGTTCCCGCTCATTCGATTGTACAATCATTCGCACTGATAGCTCAGCAAACAAACAGTTAGGCACATAATACAATGGCGAAGAAAGTCGTAGATACAACTTAGACACACACATGCCCTCAGTTATTTGACAATGACAGACAACCGTTTCCGAAGAGTTAGGGGCATACGATGGAAGGTTTAACTTCGTCGGGGAATCGGCGACAGCCAATGTCACCGACTGCAATTCAATGAAGCAAAGCCAACAATTCTACTCAATGAGCGAATGGTCGATATTTGCTGGGCTTTATGTACTTGTGTTTGTGTATGCAAGGAGGTGTTCGTAGCGAATGTTTGCTTTTACAGCTTCTTCAAGTAATCGTAATAAATAACAAAACGTTGCTCTGATTGTTTTTATTTGTTCAATAAGCAAAACTGTTATGTGAGGCAAGAAATAGCGTCAGTTTAGTTGGCGTGGCGCTGTTAAGCGGCTGACTAATATTTGTGCGTACATAATATTGACGGTGAAAGAAAATGCGCAAGTGAAATATTTTCGAAACAAAGCGTGCAGAGCGGGAAGGCATTTTTATTTGAGAAACGTGAACACGGCAAATAGAGTTGAATTGCTCCAATTATTAAAAAAAAGCGCAAAATAAAAGCATACGTAAGAATTAAAAAAAAAATCAAGTATGGAAAAGCTAAGTCGGGCTGCAATCAAACATTTCATATTCTTTCGACTTGCCAGGATCAAAGTCAAGAAATACCTACAGGTGTTTGAAATACCTCATTAAAAATTTAGCGAAATAATTCAATATTCATTATCCGAAGAAATCTTGAAAGGGTTACAATCAAATTTGTATCTTATTTACTTTTATTATAGCTTAGCTGGTTTTATAACAATATTTTGCTTCCCGTCTACAAAAATTTTATTAAAATCGTCCTCAAATGAGACATATTTGGCATCAACGCAACCGAAGAGACTAAATTTAATGTATTGAGATAAAGTACCTATAAAATGCTAAGCAGAAAATCAAAATTCCTTACCATAAGGATAAGAGATTAGGACCAAGGAGTTAACCAACAGCATTCACATTCTGCGCAAAGTCACATAATTTTGAAGAAAGCTATCACAGATTTTGACGAAACTAATTGGTTTACCAGCAGATGGAAATTCGGAAATCTCTATATATTTTGCACGGAAAAGATTTGCACTGATTGCACACCCTTCTGACATTACTCAGGTATACCCAAGAATACACTTTCAAGTAAGTTTGTATAATTGTAACACTGACAGACATATTTGTTTCAGTAACGAAAAGGCAATCAAAGCAGTAACTTCGAATCGCATATCGGCCAAAAGTATTTTAGGAAAGAGGGTAGCAGTGAAAAGTGTTGCCAGAAGCAACTTTACTCCTACTGGGTGCCAGATGAGGAAGGCATCGAGGACAATGAAATAGTGGACAAGAATACCAAGAATGGTGAACGGCAAAAACTCGAAAACATTATCAACATTGGAAAACCCACGCATTGTCTATACGACGAACTGGACAGAAGCATGGTAAAGAAAATCAAAACACGATGGAACGAGCTACCTGGGTGCAAAACTGCAAAAGTCATGTATAAAACGGTAGATTGAAGGAAGTGCACAAAGTTCCAATTGGCACAAGACCGTATATTCTGTAAGAATATGATCGGAATACTAATTGGTCACTGTTCGTGGTGCCCCACGTCTGCATAATGGGACTGACAGATCGAGAAGACTGCAGGAAATGTCTAAAGCAAGGCAAGACTACGCTGTAAGCATCTGGGGTTCTTACAGTGTGATATACTGGAAGAGCTATCGCTAGTGAGGCCACGGAGTCTGTTGAAAATCGCATCCTAAAAGTTAACTACTCCTCATGGATCTAGTAACTGAACTCCATCTGGTATAGCAAAGCACCAAAACTGATCTATGCGTGGCTCATTGTCCTATCAGACTAACCTAATCAAATAACGAAAATCATTAACGTTGTGTACTGAAGTCGGGGTTAATCGTCAATCAATTCCACATATTTTCGGCATTTAACTGTCATAATATGTCAGAAGATATTTTACATCAAATTTGTTTCAGCTCCATAAATGATGACCTTGAGATTAACGAAACGATACATAGTCGGGCTTTACTCTTGATCGAAGACATGTGTCATGTCATGTGCAATAGTTTAGTCAGGTTAAGAATGCCAGCGCCACATCATGAAATGAATGACACACTAAATTCAGAATTGAAACTATGTTATTAGATTTAGCAGTTCAAGCGAACGTATTCCTGTTGAATCCCCAACAAAATGAAGTTTATGATACATTAATGAGGCAATTGACAAGAGACATGGTGGCTTGTATTTCCTATATGACCCCGGTGAAACTGATATGATTCAATATTATTGCAAAAACCTCACCAATGGCCAGAGTTTTATTAGCATCGACAATCAATGCAAGCATTCAAATCTATTGGCTAAGTAGTGAATGAAGATGAAGCCACTAACTAATCAATTGAATATTTAAACTCATTGAATGAGCCTGGCTTAACACCGCACAATTTACGCCTAAACATAAACCAAACAAAACTATGCAACGGTACGCGTTTGGTGGAAAGTAAATTGATAAACAAAGTGGTTTGCGTGACAATAATCAAAGGAAAATTCCAATTTAAGGAAGTTTTGATTCGGAGTATGCCGGTGTTCCAAACCGATATGCCGCTTGAGTTTAAAATACGTCAATTTCAGATTCTTCTTTTAAAGTTTGTGGTTTGAATCTAGAATATTCATGTTTTTCGCTTGGTCAATTATATGTGGCATATTCAAGGAACGGAATACCATCTACGTTGTTTGTTCTTGCGCCTTGACAATTAAGCAGAAAATATCGTGTATCACAAGGTACTTAACTGAAGAGTACGAACTCTGCACTAGAATACATGAACAATAAAGCATTATTAAAATATTTAAATATTTTATTTGTATTTCATAAAAAAGGACTTAATAAAATCCAAAACTTGCTTATTTGTTTCGTCTAAAGCAAAACAGACTTCGCCGGGTACAGTATAAATAAATTTTTAATTATTTTAAAAGATTAATATGGAATTTAAAATTTTGTTATATGGGAAGTAGCTATGGTTTTTATCTGATTTCGGCCACTGAGCAAAGTTGGTTATTATAGCTTAAATGGTTTAGGAGTTATGCACATTGAACTTCTTTGAGGGCGGGGCCGCGCACACTTTTTAAGAATTGTTCAACCATCGGCTTACTTCCCTGAGGCAATTCTTTGTAAATAACAACCATGTACTTGCTGTGGAGTTTCGTTGTGGCATATTATACATAGGTCTTCGATTAATGGCGTTTTGTGGTCGTGGCGATAGTCCGATTCCGGTTATCTACAAGAAAATCTTATTGGGTGCCAGAAAACGCGTGTATCAAGTTTCATCAAGGTTTCTTAACTTTTAAGCAAGTTAGATCGTCACCCTTGAAACCCGGGTTTAGACGATACCAACAACCGTTAGTTGAACAAAACTCTGTACTCTATAGCAACATGTTGCATAAGAAAATACTGACATTTTATTAGTAAATTTAATGTTTTTAAAGTTAATTGTCATAAGGCATGAAACTACATATGGAGAATACTACTTATAATGGGTATTTTTACTTTTAAGTTAAAAGAATTATTTAATGTTATAACACGACTGATCCTTAATACTTGTATAAATTTATAAATAATAAAACATAGCCCATTGGCCACCAATAATTGGGTCTAGACCACAAGACATTCTTCATTACTAAGATTCATAATTTCTAAGTCCAACAATTGCAACTTTTTATTTCCTTTGCGCGTAACGATTTGCATTGTATCCACTGTCGGGGCAAATCATCTTTCTGCTGCTCAGATTTTTTAGTCTGCAAGCTTGCTTTTTCCCGACTTTCGACTTAATGTTTTCTAGACTTCGTGTTAGTAGTACAGCGAACTTTCCACCAGCTCTGTACATTTAAGTTTTCAAAGTACTTTAGAGCTTTTTCTATAATTGATGTTGGATGAGCGCTGCATACTGAGCAGAAAATAAAAAGTACATGACGATTATAAAGAAGCAGAAGTAATAGCGGCGGTAGCTGAACTTCCTGCCATCTTGACAGCCGTGCCTCGTGCTCCAGTTGCGATACGTATACAAGTATGTAAGTAATATTACGCTTTGCTACGCTGGATAAGTGGAAGGTGCAAGAAACACTTGAAGAAATTTAATTTTTTTGCTCAAATAAGAACATGATACAGGGTACTCGGTAATAGGCAGAGCACTCATACGCCATGTTGGCAACTGTATGTGTAGTAGTAACCAAGCCGTATGAATCATCTCTATAATGTTGAGAATGTAGCCTAGCACACACTCCGCTACAAATGCAATCAGCTATCAACAATACGGAGTAGCAGAGCCAAAGCAGAAGCGCTCGTACTAACTACCATTATCCGCATTAGGGCTCGCGTAAACTAACATCGCACAATCATTCTGTTAAAGAAAGTTGCCTTTGCCGTTGGCATTGCGCACTCTGCACTTCGTTTCTTTTCACGAAAATATATGGAAGCAGAGAAGCAGTATAATTTTAAACTGGTTGCAAGCATATTTCTTTGCTACTGTCTAGGTCCGCTAGACATGTATCCTGTCAAGAATTCTTCCTGCCTGCGAATGCCCCTGCTGACTGCCATCCCTCCAGTCGCTCACTACGGCACGTACAAAATCAGTATCCCCTCACCAGCGAGTCTATTTTGCTCACATTGCGTCTCTGCGCATTTTTTTGTGTTGTTTCTCTCCTTCCAGTTTCAGGGAACCAACCGTATTACTTCTAGTGCCTTTGCAACATAAACACAACACACATGAATACACACACACACACACACACATCTGAACGCAGATATTAGTGCTCGCTTCCTCTTGGCTTTCTTTTAGCAAAACGTACCATTCTAATGGGAATTTACGATTTTCGCTCTGCCGTTAGCTCAGCACACTGCGCTGCACATTGCAACTTCGACGCATTGCAGTGCAATGTGCAATGTCGTGTGAAATGAATGCAAAGGTTTGTTTTTACATTCTTATTTACTTTTACAGCATTTTTACTTGCTTACTCGCATTTTAGTTTTCTCTTTTACTTTAGAAGTTGAAGTATTTATTATCTTTGTGGGTAGGCTCCAATTTAAAACTCTAATCACATTGTTTTGAAGACAGCAATGCGCTGATTGCATCAATATGGGTTCGTGGTAGAAAAGATTATAATTTGGCGTTTTTTTATCACAAATTTCTTGCTGATTTGTGCACCATGAACAGGGTATGTAAAGTTTGTAACACTCAAAAGAAAACGTCAGAGACCATATAAAATATATATGTACATAAATTATCAACGAGATGAGCTGAGTACATTTAAATAATTTATTTTGCAATAATAAATCTCTTAATGTATGCAACCTTATGACCAAAAATTGCCTAAGTATAACCAAAACTGTTCAAGCTCCTACTTGTATGTATCGAATATGTGGATGTCATTATCTTTGGTGGCTTTTTACCACAAATATCGGTTAATGTATGCGATATACTATTGAAATTCAGAGAGAATCCTTTCCTGGCAGTAGTATTTCTATGCATAGAAAATGGGTTGAATCGGGTCAATACTTCCCGTAGAAGCCATATACCTAATTTAAAGATTTTCGAACTTCCGGGTGACTTCATACTGCATTTATCGTCCAATATTTGAGTTACATGGATTTACGGTTTTCGGAAAATATATTCTTTATTGTCTTATTAAATTCTACAATACCTCTAGAATATTTTCAAGTTGATCCGAGTAATATTTTTGGAGATACAGCCTTGAGAACTTGTGCACACGAGATAAACTAGGCTAAGTAGTGCTAAGTGTAAATTTTTAAAGACTTGGGCAAAGGATTTTCTTTCGATTCAAATATTTGAAAAAATGTTGCGAAATTTTCACTGAATTTTTAATTTTTTTAAAGAAATGTCTGCCAAAAACCTTATTTTCCGTTTTTTTTTGTCTTCGCCCCAGTTTTATGTTAAGGTTTTAACTAAAATACGTATTTTTTCACTTTAGATGATCCTGTAAGAAGTTATCCTGCCAATGCGGGCGCATCTTTTTACCTAGTGATCAACGGAAATGGTGTCGCAATGACCGAGGTTAATGGGTCAGTAGAGAAATATTTTTTCAAAAATATTTTTTTTTGTTTTTTGCATTTTCTGTTCCCTTATCCGCTTAGAATTAATGTAAAAACTCACTTTAAAATTGGAAGGTTTCGAAAAAGGCCCAAAAAAAATAATACCGCTCGATATTCGGAGCACTCGGAGTGCACACTTCAAACTTTAAACGTGTTTTTGTTATGACAAAATTTATGTGAAAAAACATGTGGAAAAATTAAAAAAAAAATCGTTAATTACTTTTTTATTTATCAACATTTTTTTATGTTTCTAATAGGGACGATAACCATTCATGTACTTTTTAAGAATAAATTGTGGTTTTGTGTTTCAGATGATCCAAACATGAGAAATCGTGTCCGCCAGTGAAAAAGCGCATCTCATTCACCTAGCCATTTCTTCGACAGATGTCATCAAAAAATTCCGAAAAAATTTGTTCATACACTCCACGATATACTTCATGATATGTGAAAAAAGTTCTATTGTAGAATAAAAATTTCTATGAAAAAAAATGTCAAAAAAACAGGCCAGATTACCCACCTGACCCCTTAAATTTTTTTTTCAATAATTTAAGAATTTCTTTGTTAATAGTATATGTTTGTAATAATAAAAAGTCAAATAAAATATTTAATTTTTTTTATGAGAAAAAATTGTTGAAAAAACATTTTTTTAGTATGTGGCATGATATTAGTTAATAGATGAAATAGGGTCGATACTTCAACTCCCATATACTAGATATAATGATTTTCATTTTTCAAATCTTATGCCGAATGTGTCGGTCGGTGTATGAGTTATATATACATATGTATATGGTATATGTATAAATTGCTTGAATTCCGATCCACCGGAGCTTAATTGTTTAAATATTTTTTCATACCCACAATATTTTGCACCTGGTACATAAATTGAAACCTAACGTTTATTTGGGACGAGAGATATCATGCCTGTAATGCAATTAAGAACATAATTTTCCAGTTACACTGCAATATTATGCTTAAAATGTAATGAACTGATTCAGGTCGTCCCTATTCCCGTATACCTCTTAATGGCACCTAATATAATAAATTTTGTGTTTCTTGTTAAATTACTGAACTCATACTTTGGTTTAATCCAAAAGTTCAGAGTATCTTCGTCTAGCCATAATATAACCATTATTGTCAATTGCGACTTAGGGTTAGACATTCCAAGTCGATCAATATTTAAGATATTTTAATATCATTTTAACTAAACTTAAAACTTCTCTTTGTACTATACGAGGACCCGAAATGACGATTTTGCATATTCTCTTCAATCCAAAACTCTTGTTTGAAACAAATAAATAATAAGTAAATCAAGCTATTGGTTTTTGCTAATTATCTAAGAGATATTGTAGCGTACCGAATATGCCATATTTTGCTAATTCAAATTGTAATTGTCCAAAATGGGAAATGAAAGCTGGTTTCTTCGCATAAAGTGGTTTTTACTATAATTTCCGTTCTCAAACCACTAATTTGTTTAACCCTGTTATTACATAACATATGTGCCAAATATAATTGATCCTCTGCTAGACACATTTATACATAACTGTTTAGGTAACATGACCCTGCCTATTCAATGGGTGAGTAATTTGTGTTGCTTTAATTATGCCAATTATCTGGCAGGTCATTGAATTAATTTGTTCTGCAGCATCTTCACACATTTCTACAGAAGCTAAGAAGTATACATACTCGAGCAAATTGAAATGGATTTCCTTCTTCTGCTTGCACTCTATCGCAGCATGTACCTGCACAGTTGCCTTAGTTAGTAACGTCTACTTCGTCCTCACGACTGCCTATCGCTTCGACTTTGTGACTACCGACATCTGTGTTATCTTTTCATTTCACAAGTGTCTAATAACTACTGTCAACAATTTGGTTTCCAACTATGTAGACAAAGGCATAATAGAGGGGCGGTCGAAGTTTCACCCAATCTCTGGCATGCCTGCGTTGAAGTGTCCACTTAACCATTGGATAAAGTATATAGTGACTAACAGCCCAGCATCTAACCTTTAGCAAAACGATTTTTACGAAAATGTAGCTGGTGTTATAGGAGTATCACTGAGACACCAAAGAAGACTATGTGCGTGGTAGTTACGCGAATAGTTGAATGTTCGAAATCCAACTAACTTTTTTGTTTGTAATGGCATTTGAAGACGTAGTAGGTTCTTGTGTTTGGAAAAGAAACTCGGCCATGCAACTATTAGTACATCTAAATTATGTGTATTTATGTACTTATTTTATATAAGAGTATGCCGTAGCAGTTGACAAAAATGTAGTGTACATATCTTTCGTTTGAGGAGACTTTACGCTTAACGAACCAATCACAAAGAATGGATTGCAGGCAAAGACATTGAATACACAAAAGAAAACGATTTTTGGTTGCTGTAGGTATTACAGTACAACTCAATGTATGGACAAATGTTCATTACCCGCATGAAAGGCGGATGCCACCTACCTTCTAATCTTGATTCTGTGAGTATGCCTGAATCGTGATAAAAAGGCATTTAAACGAAAGTATTTCTAGATTGATATGTGTATATAAAAACGGCATAAACTGTTTTTCGTTTGTTGTTGTTTTTTATATATTTTACATACCATAAAAAATTATTTAGTCGAGTTTTCTCATTTAATATTATATAAGCAAAGTATTCTTTTAATTTCATAACGCGTTAATGTCTTTGGTTTGTTTAAGTTCGGCTTCTAACTTAACAGTTTTGAGTAAAAATATCCTTGACTACCTTTTACATAACATTCACAAACCATAATTTGGTCTCTGAATGTCAACATAGTAAATAATTTCGATGATAGAGTATTCTCTCAAAAGATATTGTTCTCTTCTGTTTGCTGAGAGAGCTCATGAACTCATAGCTGAAGATGGCAGAAAATTACGGAGTTTTGAAAGGATGATAAGAAATTAGATGTGCTGTCATTAAAAAGCTCGTAAAAACTATTAACAAAGATAGTATTTTATATATGCTGTCCTTAAGATAATATTTGTATTACTTAAAAAATAATAGGTATTATTCGAAACTAGCCGGACCTGGCTTAGGTTTACATATAATATATAAGTTTTTGTAACAATGGCAAATCTCAAATACCTTAAAAGTTTCATGACTCATTACCAAAATGGTCAAAATAATTTTCTTATAAAAACAAGTTTTCATTGCAAATCTTTCTACCCTTGTTAGAAGTAAAATTTAAGCTTGTAATAACTATAGTATTAAATCAGGAAACACACATTTCTAGGCATAGTGTGGAATCCTGGTTACTAACACATAACACTGGGCACTAATAAAAGATGTCTCAGACTTTCGTGCGAGTTAATTTTCTGGAAGAATAGTACGTTCTAGTCTACTACAGAAATTTATGATTTTCAAGACTTATTGCTCGCCGTTTAGCAAAGTATAGTATGTGATGAGTACGCGCACCATCACAGAACATTTAAATATCCGAAAGTTTTATAGGCTCGTAGGCTTGTAAGCAAAAACAGTTATATCCTTCCGTACATTTACACTTTTTCCTTTAGCTTAAAACATTTGAATGGCTGTAATTGCAACTTTGCACTCCCGACTTTCTTTTATCTGTATTGGAACTTTTTTTTGAAAAGCGCTTTAAAATAACACCACTTTTTATTGCAAAAAAGTGCAGTGTAGCATATTTTGTGCCGCTTTGCACGCGCGTTCAAGTGCCCATGAATGTGGAAATGAATAGACGGAGGAATATGTGTAACTAAACAAATGTGAAACTGCCGAGCGTTTTTTCCTAAATATGACGTATAAGCATTTTACCACATGTGCATATACCCCATGTAGGTATATGTGTGCATGCTTGGCTCCATGCATGGGAGCGCCTCGAACGTTAAGCGAAACACTCAGCATCTGCATGAGACAGCAGTCAAGGAGTTGGCAAAAATGCGTTTTATACTTCCGCGAACTCCTCTTTTCATATGTATTTTGTTTAACTCTTTTTTAGGTTGTGACGTTGCCATCCTACTACTATGCATATTCATAGCAGCGACATTCAATTATGGAAATAGTTTATCTGGCAGGTAACAGACTGCCATGTTATAAAAATGCTAAAAATGTTTAAAAAGTAAATAAATTTACCTATTTTAACAAAAAATAAACATTTTCTGACGACTTCTTGCATGAGCCACTTAAATTAAACAAAAAAAAAACAATTATTATTTTTTAGTGTGGCTCACTTTTTAAAATTAAAAAATACCATTTTGCTTTCTTTTTATAAATAGAATCCGAACAAATTATTATAACAAAATGTTAAATCTAGTTGAGCTATTAGTTTCTGTAACTGAGCAACTTTATTCACGACGCTTAAAAATTCTGTTGTCTTTCCTGTTTTGGCTAATTCCGAATGTCTGAGGATTACTCCTCTCGCGTGAGGAGTAATCGCTGCATCTTAATTTTACTAAGATAGAATCTTAATTTTATTACTAAATGAATCTATAATATTTTATCAAATATTGATTAAGGTGCTGTCACTATTGTTTCACTTGAATGATTTCCAATTACTTAATAATGTTATGAGACGGGTGTGGGATTTTCGTAAATAATTTTTAAATAATTTGATTTTATTCAATTTATTTCACAATCGTTTGCAACAGATATGGTTATTACGTTTGGATGAAGTTTTAATGCAATTGTAGTAAATAAATATAGTTAACGATAAGATAATATGTTGGGTGTGCAGATGTGGTGAGTAATGTTTGTCAGTGTTGTGCTGCTTATTATGTTGTGTTTGTGGACAGGCGAAAACCTCATTTAACCAAATAGGTTTAATACTAGCTGTCTTAGATTCGTCGAGAGTTACTCTCCAGTGAATCGAATAAACTATATTAGATGCTAAAACAAATGGCCAGCGCTAACATGTCTTTTAACGCATGCGAAATAGTATTGTGATTTATTTTTGGTAAATAAATTCTTATTTTCGCGCCAATCCCTTATTTTCGCGTTCTGTAAATTACTATTATACTACAAATGATTTTAAGTCTTCTGTTTTAAACAAGAAGAAAAGAAAACTTTTAATTTCTATTGTCATTTAAACCATTCACAATAGTGAAAGTATGCCAAAATATGCAAAGCAAAAGTTGACAGCATTGAAGATGAATTATATCACTTTTTGAACAAGGAGCATTCGAGAAATGATACTGTCTTTCAACTCTAAACTCTATAACTATATTGCTAAGAGAGCAGAAACTAATGCAGAAAAATGACTAATCGAAGTCACCTTTTCTTCAACTTTGAACAATTATTCTTAATTCTGCTTTAAATCTCGTTTATGTTTCTATTTATCTAGTTTTGGAGAGCTAAAAAAATCGAATATATATCACACAGGATCACAGTCGTTTAGAAAAGTATAAAACGGATGAAGACAGCGAGCAGAAACCGTGTTGTGACGGTGTTTTATTTTTATTCAAATATAATGAATCTTCCTTACAACAAATTGCTATAAAATTACCTCATAGTTGGTCTCGTTGCTCTTCAGTAAATATTAACAAAATCTGAGTGGAAATATTAGGACAATGACGTCAAACAAATTTAAATTTTAATTACGAAATAGTTCCGATGTTATTCATTTGACTATTGACTCTAATTTTCTCCTATTTTTGCTTTCTATTGAATAAATATAGTTGGTTTAGTAATATTATAAAAAAGTCTTATTTTTTTATAATAAAAAAGTCAAGTTGGCGATGAAATTGCATATCATTTCTGATTTCGGAAACAACCATTTAGTGAACTATGTTTAATTTTTTATATAAATTTGCTCATAAAAATAAATTTTTAATTATTAGTTTTAAATAACTTTGCAGCATCTTAATTTACCTCGTTTGTATTAAATATCAAAGATTTCAGTAAAATATATGTATTCCGATAATAAATAATTTCTTAACAACTATCTTATGACAACATTGACCATCGCTTAGACTGAAAATCTATCTACTCAATACTGTTTCGTACCTTTTTATGTGCAAATAGAGTCATTACTCTCAGGCGCTTCTAGAAATTTCCGATTTTAAAGTCAAAGTTCAAGTAAATGTCAACCTAGAAGTGTTTTAAACTTTGCACGGCAGCCAGCGTTACTGAATTTAAACATTTAATATTTTAAAAAATTGCTCTGTAAGCTTTGCATATTTACATACATGCGCAGATGTGTGTATTAATACTTCGCATTCAAGCATAGATATTACGAAATTGCATTTATTCACCCACGCAGAGACCACCCACAATACAAATTTATTTGGACAAACGCCAAAATGTAACGGTTACAGTTTTTCATATGAAAAATTGCTGAAAAAATATTTAGTTTGCAGCAGAGGCGGCAACTGCAGTGAAAGCAACAAAAGCAACAAAAACGGCAAGAGCAAAATCAGCACATTGGCATAAGATGTCAATATATTGTTGCGCAGATAGACATAAACACCCACATTTACCGTATTTCGATATGTAGGTTTGGCAGTCCAGAATGTAAGTATTCGTGTATGCAGTCACTAGGGACTCACGAAAGCTTTGTATAGATTGAATATTACAGTCATCCAGTATACGTAGTAGCACAGTGCATGGGGCGAGGCGGCAAAGGCAACGAAACCGCAAATCTGACTTGGCACATTTGTGAACAAAACTACGTGGTCCAACCAGCGCTGGCTTTCAACTTCCCGCCTTATTTCATTTGCGCGTCGTAGCTTCACAGTTTCACAGCTGCCAAGTTCGTTGGTCTTCCAGGGCTTCCATTTTCGAGTTTGTTGTGCAAAAGTGTATAGCATACATTCGTGCAATATTTGCGTTTGTATTTAAGTAAGCTTTTGTGTGTGTCTTTTCCAACTCAACTCTTTGTATGCTGAGGCAGTTGGTTCGGATAGTGGAGCGCCACGGCGTATGAGTAACATTGGTGATATGCAAAAATTCATTAATCAAAATGTTAAATAAGCACTGCAATTGATTTCGTTATATACATGTTTGTGATAGTTAGTTTTTTATGCTGGTAACCTGACATGCATGAATAGAGCTGTGGGCGGAAGTCTGCGAAAACACGATTAAAAGCACACCAGAAGGCAAAATGAGTCCGTTTGGGCATTGAAAAATGTATGCATTTGTATTTACATGCACTTTCAATAATTTATTAGCATAAAATCACATGCACATATACCAACGAGATCAACTAAAAATAACAATTTATTGTGCCCTTAAAATTATAGCACAATAAATGAAAAACAAATAAATAAACTCATTTTAATGAAAAATATGTATGCGAATTGTCACTAGTTTTTGTAGAGCATATACATAAATCCAACTAGCTCACGACTAATAATTGCTGCAACTTACTATTTTCTATATACAAAATTAGATAAGATGCACACTTATTCACAAAAACTTAGCTTCTGACCCTAAAGAATTTCTTTCTGAAATTTACTTCAAAAACTAAAAAAATGTTAACTTCGGTTACACCGAAGCTATAATACCCTACACAAGTACAAAATATTCCTTACAGGAACTTATTCTGATCATTCAGCTTGAAACCAGCTATATGCTGAAGTCACCCAATCTGATAAATTTCTTTGGAAACTGCATTACTACCTTAGATAATGTTTCATGGCAAGTTTCGTTATTTTGGCAAATGAAAAAGTTGTTCATACAGGAAACTTGATACCGATCGTTCAGTTTGTATGGCAGCTATAAGCTACAGTAGTCCAAAATAGCCGATTCCAATAAAAAACAGCTTTTTGGAGAGATAATTACGTGTGTAAAATTTCATATCGTATATACAAACAAACAGACAGACGTACATGGCTAAATCGATGCTAATTTTATAAACTAATTATACGACGGTTCCTTCTGGATATTTCAAAAATTTGGCAAACTTAAAATCAGGGTATTAAACTGAAATTGGCTGATAAGCAAGTTAAATAAGTCACGACAAGGTTCCCACTTCAGAATGGAACCGCAATTTCAACCGGCCAGGGACTATCAACTCAGCAGCATTCTGAAATTTTTGTTTGGAATTATTTTAGCTAAACACCCCAAACGAAGACAATATCAAAAACAATTTCAATTGCTTAAAACTTTTAAATATTCATAAATTAATATAATTTACATATTATTTAACCAAATGTAACCGACAGCCCTAGTTGTTGGTGTTTTTTCACATTTATTGAAATTTCAATTATAATAAATAATAATAATAATATTTTAGTGCGATATGGCAAAAATTCCTAATTAAGGTCTAAAACCACTTTTCGAATATTTTATATATATTGAGTAAATAAACGTGTTGTGTTGAGTAATTATTATTATATAGTTTACAAATATAATTTATAAAAATAATAGTGGTTCAACTTGAAATAAAAAAAGTGCAATTACAAGTTTTAATTTTCTCCAAGTTCGCGTGCGTTGAAGCTTTCTCGTAATTCACATTGACCAATGTAGCGAAGCATACAAATAACTGCTCGTTAAATCAAGTACATAATGCATACTTCAATATAAGCGTTGATGAGCAGAAATATAAAGGAGATATTGTAGTTACGCAGCCATTATATCTCGACTAAGCACTTTTCTGCAGAAGCTTCTTAATTTGGCAAAAGAGCTATGTACATAGACAACTTTAAATACTTTTTCTTTGCTAGAATGCATCTCTTATTTCTACCATGTCATTTTTTTAATTTCCCCACATCACTTTGCGCGTTTCCGTTACTCCTGCCCTTTTTGTACTCGGCTCCTATATACTAACATCTTACGTTTCCAACTATGAAAGTTATTCTTAAGCATTCATTAAATGGCTGCAGTGATATTAACTATTCACTTCCACTCGAAATGTCGGTCACTAGCGAGTTAGCGGTGAATGTTGCCAGACGTCGTTGCTATTTTCGTAAACTAACGACGCACCGCTGTCCAACAAACCGTCGTCATAGCCGCCAGCACAACTGCAGGCACTTGTAAGCACACATACACACACAGTCGGTACACGTCGCTTAAGGTATCTTGCACTCCTTGGTATTTTTCAAGCTCCTTTTCACATTCCACTTTTCGTGCTGAAATAATTGGTATTTTGCTCGCTAAATTCCTGCGATTTCTGCTGAAGTTTTAATTTTCACCTTTTCCGTCGTTGACATTCATTAGCCACTGCAAAAACGAATTCTAGCGTTCCTTAATTGCACTCCCAGCTTATATCGCCCTCTGCACATTAGAGATGATGCCATTTTGGCCAAAAAAAAAAATAAAAAAATTAAAATTTTACTTTCCTCGAAAAAATAGGGGAAACAATAACAAAATGCTGCGTATTTAAAGTGGCGTTCTTAAAGACGTGAAGTATTCTTGTGAAATTAAAGTTTTTATCAAATAATTGAAAATATTTGAAGCATGATATGAATATTTTGAATATAATGTAAGATATGTATTTCTAAAAATTTTTTGTGCATGGAACTAAGGTTTGATTATACGCCTTCTTTCACCAAGAAACTGTTCAGTTAAGGGCGCCGATGTCAAACAATTATAGCAAATAAGTACGGCAGCCGTTCAAACTCAAGTGCCTATTAGGAAAACTTTTCATTTTCAAAATATCTTCACAAGGCATCGCTACACTCTCCGAACATATTGTTTAGATCAAACATCATCACAACAAATAGCTGTCATTTAAAATTACCGACCAGAATCGGAATATAGATATTTTTGTGACATTTAATGCAATAACTATTATGCAGCCAAAGTAAACGATTTTTTCTTCTTTGAAACTCATAGCAATATCATGACTAACCTAAAGCCACATGTACGAAGTTTATTCAAAAAGTATTGCAAATTTTATATTTCTCGTTTATTTATTCATGAATATCTATTTTGTTCACTTCAATGTAATAACCCTACAGATAGATTGCACTTTTGCCTTCGAATGTTGAATACACATAGCCCGTACAAATTCCAAATTCGTTATACTTTTTATAAAACCTCGTACATCTATTTTAAGTTAGCCTTTGCTCTACTTTGTCTCATTAGTAATCATGATTATTACTTCTCGTAAATCTAGGACGTAAATAACACAGCTCAAAAAATTTGATGTTCTATTAATATAGTATATAAGCAATGTTTGCCTAACCGAAACCGCCCTAGATTTGCATAGAATGGTCAACCTATCAGCATTTCTCAAACTTATTTTGGGAATATTTTCGGCCAGTACCACAAAAAAAATAACTCGCAAGGATAAAAAATAAAGATTATACGGTAGATTAGTGGGAGTACTTTTTCTGCAATCACATCCATCAGTAATGGATAGCGGCTTAAACCTCAAAACTCGCCATTAAAATATGTTTTATTTTTCATTATCTGCAACTTCCAAGGATCAAAGGCGGTAAAATACGTTCAGGTGCATAAGGTTTGTTATTTATATGGGGTCTAGGACAAGTCGTCCCATGATTTCTTAAATTTTAGGCACAAAGATACATACATGCGTTATTCGAAAAACACGTTCTCTCAATATTATTAAGGAGGTATTCTGGTCTAGAAGCATGAATTTCAGGTAATTTTTAAAGTGCCGTAAAAAAAGACAATTGATATTTTTATTCTCCATTTTTTATTAGTTATTTGCTAATTTTAGGAGAGTACAGAAAAAAATTAAAAACTGAAATAAGGAAAAAATTTCAAAAATTATGAGCTGACGAAATGGGGGGTCTCTAAAAATTTCCACGTGATCATACCCATGATTTCAACCCTCCTAATTATCTGAAACCAAAAAAAAAATTGTATTAAAAAAAATTATTTAAAAAAAATATTATTAATCTAGAATAATGTCGCAATGGCCGGAACTACGGAAAAGTGAGAAAAAATTTGTTTCACAAAATGGCGACTGCCTGAAAAAAAATTTTTTTTTGGATCACTTTTTCTGACTATTTCGAATTTTTTAAAATTAATAAAAATTAAAATTTGGAGATGGGGCTAGTTCCAAAGTGGGCCATAGACCCATTTTCTATAAAGAAGACTCCTGGCCAAATCGTTTCTGGTATTAACGTTTTAGTGATTTTCAACAAACCTTTCTGGGAGGTGAAAGTCATTATCCGTTTTTCCATTTTTGAACTGAAAAGAAACGTTTAAAGTTTCGTATAAAACTTAGTAGGGACAAACGTCCAAATATGCCCCTCCCTAATGCAATCCTTTGTGCCAAATTTCACATTAATATCTTTATTTATGGCTTAATTATAACACTTTATAGGTTTCGGCTTTCGATTAGTTCAGTGGGCCGATTTTGCCCATCCGAACCAGTTTGGATGCCGGTCACGAAAAGACATCCGGATTTCAACTCTACTCGTCACCCTGATCAAACTTACAAACAACCGTTATGTGAACAAAACTATATCTCCGCAACTTTGTTGCTAGGGTATAAAAATTTGGGGATGGAGCTATAGACAAGCCTATAAAGAAGACGCTATAAAAATTTCAAGTAAATCGGTCCAGTAGAACCTGAGAAATCTTGGGTATCGTTCCGAGAAAGTCAGTTTTGAGAAAAACGCTTTTAAAAAAAATTTTGCGAAAGTCTTTTGTTCGATTAGTTCTAGAACCAGTTTGGATGCCAGGTCAGAAAAATGCCTATATCTCAGAAAATAATTTTAAAAATCCTCTTGTACACATATTCTTGAATAGTTAAACTTTGAAAATATAAAAAAAAATTCAATTTTTTTAAATTTCTAGACCAGAATACCCCCTTAAGATTTGCTCATATATATATATTTTTAGCAGGAAATAATTTTTTTTTCCTAATTTCAATTATATATCTCATAAATGGACCGATATTTTCGGTAAAAAGTCAGCCATAGGCTCTAGGATTAGTTTTCCGATATCTGGGGGCTTGAACACTCATAGTCCGATTTCAACAGTTTTACAGCTGATATAGTATGTCTTAAAGTCGCTATTCGAGCAAAGTTTTATGTCGATATATTTATTGGTGCTTGATTTGCATGCTGGAAATCGAATGAATCAAATGAAATTTAAAATTGCGTTATATGGGAAGTAGGTGTGATTGTAGTCCGATTTCGCCAAACTTTGCTCTGAAATATAGCTATATCAAGACAATATCGCATTCCTAATGTGGTTGATGTCGGTTGAGTAGGTTCTGAGATTCTCAGTTTGGGTATGACTCTGATTCGTATTGCGCTACTATCTCGGGTATAAAATTTATTGCCTCTGGGCAATTTAGTTATTGATTTATCGCGCTTTTAATAGTCTTTAACAGTGCCGTTAAGGTGATGCACGAAGTTATCATCCGATTTCATTCATTTCTACAATGTTGGTAGGGAGAACGTTAGGGATTTTGCCTGACTGAATTTGGTTATTACTGTGTGAATGGCTTAGGAGATATTTACTTAAAACCTTTTAGAAGATGGAGCCACGCCCATATTTTCAAAAGTTTTAGCAGTCCAATGTCGATCCCGTTTTTCTAAAATGTCACAAAGTTAGTATTTTTCACTTTTCAACTTGCATCAATGGAAACTATTTTATAATCAATTAGCAAAACTTAACGAAAATGTTGATTGGTCATTAAAATGGATAAGTTGATGGATTCGCCGGATAGTTGGACCAAAAATTGCACAATTTGTATGATCAATTAGCCAAACGTTACGGTATAATTAAATATTGATCGACTAATTAGCGCTAAGCTCTAAGCAATGCATTACGTTAACGTGAGCCAGGTAGTGGCGCCATGTGCAGCAGCTTAGGAGAAACTTTTGCGAATAAAAAGGAAATAATAAATTTTGAATGTATAAATGTAATATCTGCTGCAGCAACGATAGCTCATGCTATGCTGCAGACAAGAAAAGTTATCGCCCTCAAACCGCTGTATCCGGACAAATGATAAATGATTAGTAGCTTGCCCGCAACGCTACCGTTTGACGGCGCTGTGGAGATATCGCACATGCTACCCAGCAATCGCGCTCTTTTAATGATTGTTTTACACATGCCGTGTGAATGCTGCAGGTCTAGTCACATATATGTATGTGTGTGAGCGATACGCTACCCCCGACCACAACAATATATTATTGTGAATATGTATGCAGCTGCAATAATAATATGAAATAAGTCCTGCTAATGGCGGTGGCTAATATAGGACGCATGCCAACCTTGCTAATATTGTAGTCAGCATTTGAAATTACAATTCGTGAAAAATTGCTACGGTGTACTTTTTATTTGCGCTTTCGTAAAATTTCTCGCGTATCGGAGGTTGCCCGATAATTCTCGATAAATAAAAATTAATAGAAGAGAATAAGTGTATATCGCGCTTGTGTGACGATACGATAGGTCAAAATTATTAAAATAAAAAAAATCCAAAATCTTCTCAGAAATATGTATTTATTGTTTAGTATAAATCTTGAATAATCTGAACGACTGAATCAAGGGCTTGTATGGAAACATATTGTATTTAACGTGATATCTTTACAACACTACAATATTTGAAGACATTTTTCAGATCGGTCCACTATATCATACGGCTGTCATACAAACTGAACAATCAGAATCAAGTTCCTGTATGGAAATTTCGTTATTTGTGAAGGATATTCCTGCTTCGCTGCAACCTAAGTTAACATTTTTTCTTGTTTTCTTTGGAGAAGGTGAAAACCGACAGGACGAAATGGGAGGTGCAACACTTTACAATGTGGCAATAAATGCCAAATTAATGATCATCATACAGCAAATGAAAAACAAAACGATTTTCTAAATTATCATTTTTCCGGGGAGATTACGAAAACGATCAATGAAAGTGAATACATGTATATACTTCTAAATTAATTAGCGCAAAATAAATAAAGTGAAACGCGCTTTAAATTAATGTTTCCTCAAAAGCCATCATTTCGTGTTCAACAGGCAAACAATTTGTCAAATTTTAACAGGGTTTAAATTAATACCACACAAAGTTAATTCCGCCTACACAAATGGGTCCCGTATGCTTAATACATAATCACCCATTCACATACAAACAAATTTTACCACCCAAACACGGGCATATGCTAGGCGACAATTTTGCTGCCCACAAGCAACCAGAAAAGAGAGCAAACTAAAGCAAAATAACCGTACTTGGCAAACAGGACGCTGCGAAATCCTTAAGAACAACTTAAAAATTCATTGCCTCCGTGATGTTATTGTTCGAGAAGTGTGCTGGGTGGGGCAGCACAGCTCGAAACTGTCACCAAAGTAGTTGCCACATGCGCCGGTGCGTATCAAGCTTTGTGCCGCTCAAATCCATAGCTTAACCAACCGCTCCCAAAGACGGGCACGCTCCAAGTATATTTCCATATATATTTACACAATGAATACATATTTACTTATAAGTTGACAGGCACAGTCGACCATACACGCTTACACATACATATGTACTATATAAGTAAAAGTTCGCTAAGAATTCGAATGAGGGGCAATTGCGACATGTGTTGGCAAGAGGTGATGTTGGCAAAAGCATTTAGATATGAATGTGTCTTAGCGTGTGTTTGGATCTATGTGTCCATGTTGACAGTAAAGAAAAACTCTTAGCATGTGATGGGAATCAATCTAAAGTCATTTTATAACCCAGAAAGTCATAAATCTAACTTTAATGCTTGAAACGTGACTGCAGTAGTAACGACCAGAGGAACAAATAGACAAACAACCCAATAAAAAAGCAACGACAGCAAGAATTTCGCAATCCTACGTCTCTAGCACAAAAAGTTGGTTGAATAAAAAAATATTTTCATAACAAATAAAAATGTTAAAAAATAACAGACTAAAAAGATGGAACCACACATGCATAGTTTTTCATACATAACTAAAGAATTGAAAAAGAACTCATTGATCCATTAATGCGCAAAAATAAAATTTCTTCGACAATAGGAGCTGAAATGATTTTATTTAGAAAAAAATCAAACTTTTAATTTATGTATAGTATTTAAAAAACCAAAAAAACGTTAAATCATTGGCACTGAAGCTTTAATACCCTTCATAAATGCAAAATATTCCTTAAAAGAACTTGATCTAGATTGGTCAGTTTTTTAGGCAACTATATTACAGTGGCTCGATATCGGCTATTCCGGCCAAAGAGCAGCTTCTTAAGGAAAAAAGAACGTTGTGTTTCAGATCGATATTTCAAAAACCTATTCCTTCGATTCCTTATACAGACAGACGGACATGGCTAAGTGGACTCAACTGGTCACGTGGATCATTTAAGTATATATACATATGTAGGTTGTCGTTTATATTGCACTTCGTGATTCCAGAACGAAAACAGGTTTTAATCATTGAAAATCGCTTGATCTCAGAATATTCTCAATTCAACCAATTGTCGAAGCACTTTTGCCACTCTCCAAAACATGCCTTTTGAATGCATCAATCGCCTTTTTAAGTATCGAAAAACGTTGGCCTCTTAAGTTATTTTTACGACGGGAATAAAAGAAGTCATTCGGTGCCAGGTCAGGACTATACGTTGGGCGACTCATCAAATCGACATTTTGAGTGTTCAAAAATTTAGTTGTTTCCGTCGATGTGTGAGAGCCAGCATTGTCGTGGTCTCGTCGGTTGGTTTTCCTAATTTCGTGAAATACAACTGGCAAATAAATAGTTCTGTAACACTCAGAATTTATTGTTCCATATGTTGCTCTAGTGGTATGGTTACAACATGTCCCGTTTTTGCAAAAACAAAAACAGCCAACTAATTGATTGGAAGTGCTTCGTAATCGAACAGATCTTGTTAGATTCGGCTCATTTTAAAAGACCTATACAGTCGACTGCTGTTTACTTTCGGGCTCATTCGCATAAATTCACGATTCGTCACCTGTCACGATGTCCAAGACGTGTCTCGAAGCACCATTATCGCATTTTGTTAGCATTTGTCTCAACCAATCGACTCGAGTCTTGTTTTAATCGATTGACAAATTGTGGGGGATCCAACGTGAAACAATTTTTTTGCAGTCAAATGTTCTTGCAATATTAAATGTATGATAGTCCCTCTAATTCCTATAGGTGCCTACATCTCACGATAGGTTACAGACGATCTTGCAATATTACTTTGCCCACAGCATCAATAGGTTTCAGAACAACAACTGATTTTGGACGACCTTCCCGAAATTTGTCTTGAAGAGATTAGGGCCTTGATTGATTTCACCATACCATTGATAAACACTGGTTCTTGATGGAGCTTCATCGTGATTGATTTCACCATACCAAACGTTGATAAAAGGGTAGTTCGTGTTTTAAGCTAGCCTAACCTTAACCTAATTGATAATTTCCAGAGCAGGTCAAAATTGAATTATGTTATGTATGATGGGGTCATGTGTAGAAGTTCACGCAAGTGTTCTTGATCGCCATTCACTTGGGAGTGGCCATAATCCACTCCAAACTTCGGTCTTAAAGAACATCCGTTTGAAAGCTAATATGAAAACGCTTTTTTGGGACCCGCCACGGTAAGCCTCGGAGATAATCGCATTCGATGGAACGATGAGCTGTACGAGATATACGACGACATTGACATAGTTCAGCGAATTAAAAGGCAGCGGCTACGCTGGCTATGTTGTCCGGATGGATACCCGCCGGGGGAAGCAGAGGAAGAGGACTAGAAGGACCTGTAATATCCCACGTTGCGAAAAGAAGAAACGACTGGCGCGCTCGGCTATAATCGCGTAAGCGGTGTCTACGCCAATTAAGAAGAAGAAGATATGTATGGTATATGGAAATAGAACTAATCTATGTATTTCTCACAAAGGCCTTTGTATATACATATCTGGTATTTGGCGCATATGCCCACGTTCACGCTATAAAAGGTTGTATGACTTGGTTTCAAACACAACCACTCCTTTGATTACCACAATCTGCAACGTGTGCCTACTCGCTATAATTCCCAGCACAAAGTCAGCCTGGAGGCACCTTAGGGCTACATGACCGCGCTCGTGCGTTGCTCGTTACTCGTATATGGTTTCTGCTGTAGCTATTATTAAATTGGAATCTGTCAAAATACACCAAGTGTTCACAAATTTTTATGGGATACACACTGTGTCAGTACCTTGTGTCCACTGTGGCGAAAGCCTCTTGCGAATTCAATACGTAACGCAGCAACACTTTCAGTTTACACCAGTATTGTACCTATGGATTTATATATATATGTAAGAGTGTGCTACTTTTGTAGATTTACTGGAACTGAAAGTGGCATATCCCACAAAAGGAGCAGCGGCGGCGGAGACAACCCAATAAATAGCAACTTTAGCAGCTGAAAGCAACAAACCATTATGTCGGTCCCAACAAGCCGTTTAGTGGCAGTAGACACTGACCCAACAAAAGAAAGCCTCACGAGCTACTGTGACACTGAGACGACACTTTGCCGCATTGAGCGTAACGTGTTTGCCGCAAAACGCTTGGCAGTTTGAAATTGCTTAGCCCGCTTTCCTCCCACTGCCGCAGCACTTATCAAATAAGTAAACTAAAAGTGTGTTCGTTCTAAAACACTTTCGTCCGTCTGCCTGCACTTCGCATCCACCAAAAGTTTTACCACAGAAATAAGTTGGATGAGAGCAGATGGGTGGATGCCCACCATTTAGCATTACATAAGCCTTGTGATAACATTAATTGACGCCACTTCAGTGTGTTTGTTGCCCCGACTGCTGGAGATTAGACTATCAGAAGTTTTGAGCTCACCGATAGTGTTGTCTTATCAAATGCTGAAGTGTGATACTAAGTATGATAGTGGCTATGTAAGAAAACTTCAGTTAAGGATTTATTTATGTGTTCGAATATTATCGTTATTTAGTTAGAAATATTGTTTAGCCTCGAATAGGTGCCCATTCGTGGGATTAAAACTTACACTATTTCAATTTACGAATGTTACGGATTAGTTGATATTTAAGGCCTTACCTAGAATGAAAAAGATATAGAATATAGTTAATATTAAAATTTATTTGCGTAATTTATATTTATATTTGCATTTTAAAACTACGAAAGTCATAAAAGTAAATACAAGTTATTACATTGTGGACTAGATTAAAGCAGTTACAGTTATACATATGTACATGTTTCACTTAGACTGAGTTCACACACGAAGACTTTCGTCGCCCAAGCCGGTTCTTTTGTCGGAGAGTAGGTTACAGAGAAATATGTATAAAGGCCAACGAATGGTATATGCTCGGCTAACTCGCTTTGTGTTCTTGTTCGTAACAGTTCACCGCTACGCTTAAAATTTTTTCCATGATTGCAATTGTGTTCAGTTTCAAATTTATATTTACAATATGTGCGGAAATTTGATTTTTATTATCTATTTTTATACTCTCGCAACAAAGTTGCTAAGGAGAGTATTATAGTTTTGTTCACATAACGGTTGTTTGTAAGTCCTAAAACTAAAAGAGTCAGATATAGGGTTATATATACCAAAGTGATCAGGGTGACGAGTAGAGTTGAAATCCGGATGTCCGTCTGTCCGTCCGTCCGTCTGTCCGTCCGTGCAAGCTGTAACTTGAGTAAAAATTGAGATATCATGATGAAACTTGGTACACGTATTTCTTGGCGCCATAAGAAGTTCGAAGATGGGCAAAATCGGCCCCCTGCCACGCCCACAAAATGGCGAAAACCGAAAACCTATAAAGTGTCATAACTAAGCCATAAATAAAGATATTAAAGTAAAATTTGGCACAAAGGATCGCATTAGGGAGGGGCATATTTGGACGTAATTTTTTTGGAAAAAGGGCGTGGCCCCGTCCCCTCCTAATTTTTTGTACATATCTCGGAAACTACTACAGCTATGTCAACCAAACTCTACAGAGTCGTTTCCTTCAGGCATTTCCATATACAGTTCAAAAATGGAAGAAATCGGATAATAACCACGCCCACCTCCCATACAAAGGTAATGTTGAAAATCACTAAAAGTGCGTTAACCGACTAACAAATAACGTCAGAAACACTAAATTTTACGGAAGAAATGGCAAAAGGAAGCTGCACCCAGGCTTTTTTTTAAATTGAAAATGGGCGTGGCGTCGCCCACTTATGGACCAAAAACCATATCTCAGGAACTACTCAACCGATTTCAATGAAATTCGGTATATAATATTTTCTTAACACCCTGATGACATGTACGAAATATGACTGAAATCGGTTGACAACCACGCCTTCTTCCAATATAACGCTATTTTGAATTCAATCTGATGCCTTCTCTGTATAATATATACATTTGGAACCAATGATGATAGCGGAATAAAACTTTACACAAATACGGTATTTGAAAAATATGTAAATGACGGATAATGAAATCTCGATTATCACTTTATGATGCGAGAGTATAAAATGTTTGGTGATACCCGAACTTAGCCCTTCCTTACTTGTTAAGCCTGTCGTTTAAGATCTATCTTCCCTTCAAATATTTGAAGTTTCTATGATATATTCAATAAACTTCGTCAAAGGGGAATCAGGTATAAAGTTTGTTAAAAGTCACAGATATATTCTTAGAACATTTGGTGGAAGGAAAGAATTATGTGTGATGGAATAAAATTTTAGATATTCTAAGGCAATACACATTTAGACTTATGATAATTACTTTTCTAGAAAGAAGAACGGAAATTGATATCTTGTTATAGAGTCAGCGAAAGTGGGAGAACAAATATGCCAAACCGCTAAACTGATAACACATCTCGCAATATTTAATGATTGTTATATCTTGCAGAACCCTCATATGCTATTATTGGATATATGGTTATGCACAATAACACTTATAAAGCGTTTTTTTTTTTTGTTCCAGATATGACAAAATCAATTCCTTCACTGATATGAAAACATCAAGACATTCGATGATATAGAAGCGAACCAAAAGCTGTTTTATATAATATTTATAACTCTTCTGTTACTTGTACTTATAACGTAACAGTTAAGCTGCATTTTCATTGTTTCACAACATTAATATATCGCCACTTAAATTGCAAAGCAACGTATGATTAGTATTTTAATGTTTACGATTCACGACTTCAACATTTATAGTTCTGCTATCAGATATAATCCCATTTTAACCAATATTTTAAATTTGTTTCAACTCATGTTCCATTTTATATCGTGTTCCATTCAACCGCTTAAAAATTTCCGAAAATGTTGTTACGTTATTTTGCATTTTACGCGACTATATGAAAATCATTCAAAAATTATCAATACTTCTTCGCTCATTCCAAATTTTTGATCCTAGATTCAACAACTGATTTTTTTGATTAATGTGTAACTAGTAGACTGCATAACGATATTAGCCAAAGGATCTGTTCCTAAAATGTTATAAATTATCAGACCAGCCCGATAATACCTTGCATGATGAGCCACCCTCAGGTGCTCCGTACACGGCTATCACAGGAAAACATCGTGACAAAAGTCCTGCACCTCGAATTTAAAGACTGACGAACCCGCGAACCCAGGATAAGATAAGACTATCTAGTCCCATCATCCGGAAGAGGATGAAGAAATTATAAGAAAAAGAGCCCGGCGAAGATAAAATACTCCGCCACCGCCACGGCAAAATGAGTATAACTAGACAACAAGCTGCTGCCTTATCTACCATAATCCACATTTGGCTTCGCACGACTTCTTTTTGACAGAAATTTGAGTCACTTGAAATGGATATGACTTCCGCCAGTGAAGGGAGACCCTATGGAAACTAAGTCGTGTTTCTTTTATAGGCTATATAAGTATTGGGCCACGTTCGTAATTTATTGCCCTACAGTATACATATTTGGTGTTCAAAACAGAGTTATTATACATTAAAAAAAGCTGCGAGAGTATAATGATTAACTTCATTCATTATATTTCAAATAACATAAAGCAAACGAACGCAATATATGTACCTAAGTAGGAGTCTATTCCGATTGCAAGCAACAATTAATATCCTAAATGTACAAATTATCCTTCACTACTTTCAAGTAATAATATGTTTTCAAACTGTTGATGGTGTCACGTACCTAAATGTACATAAATATTGACACCTAGGCACATAAAGCATTCTTAGTTCGCCAAATATACCATAAATAGTGTACACACATTTATGTATGTTCATTTGTTTATTTACTTATATGGTGTATGTGTATTATGTACGTATGTGTGTTATGTATGTAAGTGTGGTATGTATGTGCTAAATGTAAATGCTTCGCAAACACAAAATCACGTAAAATCTGCCTCGCAATTGGTAAACATATTTGAATAAGCCTTTGCGGAGCTTGTTGAGATTGGCGTAAATAACTTGAAAAGACTTAAAAGTATCCTTATCGTTTATAATATGAAAACATCTTTCGCACACCAACTATTAAACGTGCATTAACATAAATTAAATATGTGTTATATTTGCAGGAGGGACATAAAGCAAATTTGCACAGTTTGTGCGTGTAAATATTTTAGCATATTGTTACCGATTATGAACAGAATTTACTTTACAAATTTTAAGTCGACCCCAAAAGGGTGATAGTACTTATGAGCAAAACTTTGGATAAAATTAATTTTTTTAACGCCACAATTTTGTTATTGTTTGGACAATATCTTCTAGTCTAGTGGATTCTGTTTTTTACGTTTCCTCCACGGAGAAAGCCGGAATCGCTGCGCCGTCGGAAATCGCGTGTAACACGAAAAATGTTTGTTTTCTTCTAAAATTTATGCCGTCCGTTTTCAAAATAATCAGAAATTAGTAGATTCGGAGACGTATTGCTGGATTGTTTAACTGAAATTCAAAATATCCTTTCTTTAAAGTTTGATCGAACTGAACACAGTGTGCTAAACTTGACTAAAATCAGTTAAGCTGTTTAGAAGTTTACCCCGAAAAACGTCACACGTAAATTTTGGATAGTTATATGTATATAATACGAGTGCAGATATATGTACCTTTAAAGTTGTAAAATAATTAATGCAGTAGTTTTTTATATTCCCAAAAATCGCCTTTTGACTTTAGCTTAGCGCACTACTTAACAATAAAATTAATTATATTTGGGATGTACAGGGGTTTTATTAATTTCAATGGATAATCTACAATATCATATTACTAATAAAAGCATCATACAACTAAATTTTCCTTTAATCATTGGTTTCAAACTTAAAATTACGCACCAAACTGAATTGATAATTGATACTAGAAATTTACAGGGAGCCAAAATGAAAAATTCTCAAATGCGGGATATACACCGTCGAAAATTTTTAATCACCAACCAAATTTATTTTATCGCTTCTAAGTAACATCTAACATTTGAAGCGATGCACAACGATGTGCCAACGCTTGTTCAAATCGTCAAAACATATTTTATAGACACTTTCCGGGATGGCCTTCAGCTCTCGCGTCGAATTTGTTTTAATGTCTTCAATTAAGTCGAAGCGTGTTCCCCAAAGTGGATATTTCAGTGTGGAGAATAAGAAAAAGTCACAGGAGGCCATATCAGGTGAATACGGTGCTTGCTCAATGATATTTGTTGAGTGTTTGGCCAAAAATTCATTCACAATGATGGCTTTGTGCGATGGTGCGTTATCATGATGAAGAATCCACGAATTGTTGGCCCACAAACTCGGACGTTTACGACGGATAGCGTTAGTAAGCGCCTCATAACATCAAGACAATACCCTTTGTCGACGACACCACGAATATCGAAGAAAACAATGATCATTACCTTCACTTTCGATCGCCTTGGCGTGGTTTTTTTCGGCTTTGATGCGACTTTTAGCCGCCATTCGGTTCGTAAGAGTGTCATATTCGTAGACCCATGTCTCTTGAACAGTAATTATGCGTTCTGTGAAGGTGGGATCCGAATTGGCTCGATCCAGCACGTCTGCAGCTACCTGCTCTCGATACCTTTTTTGAAGGAAATTCAGCTCTATCGGAACAAGTTTTGCAGCAACGCGTTGCATGCCCAATTTTTTATGCACAATCGTAGGTTCGCTCTCGTGTGACATCTCCAATGTATGGGCAATCTCTCTCGAGCTAGGATGGCTATTTTCGGCAACAATTTCCTTCACTTTTTATCATCGGTCACACTCGTTGAAGGCCGTCCAGAACGAGGCATGTCTTCGACGGTCTCCCGACCCTCCTTGAATGCTCTATACCACTCGTAAGTGAGCGTTTTCAATAGAGCAGATTCACCAAAAGACTTCTGCAAGATTTTCAATGTATCGGCACACAAAAATTTGTTCGCAACTCAAAATTTAACAGAAATACAATGATCAGTATTTTCGGTCATTGTAAAATTCGATAAACACTACTGAGGTCGACTGACATAAATAGCTGCTGTAAACACACTGGTTGACAGATCGCGCTAATTTTTGGCATCATAATTAAGGACAGTTATATCAACCTAGGAAAAAAAATTCTGCCTTCCATATAAGATGGAGATTTAAATGAAGAATACTTTCGATACTTTCTTGACAGGTTATTCTACGAATCATTCTGAACAATTTTGCCTACGAGAATATGGGTCTGAACTCGGTTTCGAGTCAGTGATTTTTAAGCCGAAATTTAGCTTTTAGGGATTTTAAATTTGCTTTCTCAGTTGTTGAGATATCTGAATGATATTATTACATAGGTTTTGATATTCTATAGATCATTTATCGGAATCGGCCAGATGGGACAACAATACAACTAAAATTTTTTTTATTACCTCTTTTTTTGCATTAGTTTCCTGAAGATATTTACTTCTTTCGTAGGCCAAATGTTCATAGGAGATAAGATTGTTTTTATACTATGAACATATTACCTTAAGTTTGCTAGGAAGTATGTAAATGATCAGCGTGACGATCTTTCTGATCTGACTGATCTTTCCTTTCTATGGGAAATTTCTTGTTTGACATGATATCTTCACGAAAGTTTGCACATATTATTATTGAAAACAACGATAAATATACCCTATTCAATGTATAAAAACTCCGAACAAACCGTTAAGATCTTGCCCCTACAAGTATACTTATATAGAATATAGCAGTCATTCAAACTGGCAGATCAAAATCAAGTTTTTGCAGGAAAACCATTCTATTTAACAAGAGATCTTCTCTTTCACATTTTGCAAGTGATATTATCCAAGGTAACATTACAAACTTCAAACATATTGTTCTAATCATAACTGGTGAAGGGTATTATAATTTCAGCGCAGCCGAAATTAACCTTTATTTTTGCTAAAATAGCAATTTTGATATTCAGAAAGTAAATCTGGAACATTTTTTTTCCCACTAGTAGCATTCTCTCTTATCACTTACTTGCATGTACAAATTGTATATGATTATTAGCATTAAGCATAATTTGACTAACTGTTATTGCAGTGCGCCTCAAATGATAATGGGAAAAAGTTTGGCTTCACACCAGTTTGCAATTAGGCTCGTGATTATCGCGACTACGACAGTGATTAAGTGAAAAAGTGGTGTGTCAGTAGGGGTTCCAGCGAGCAGTTGTATGCAACCACGGAATGGCAATAAATAAACAAACAAAAAATCAACTATGACTTGAATAAAATGTATTGCTATTATTTTTTGACTAGATATGTATGTATGTGTGGATATTTTTCACCTTTTTCACAAAGTCACCCAACTGTCTGACGCATTTCACGTTTTCTTACGCTCAAGTGTTGACAGCTGAACTGTTCGCAACAAACCCCAAATGAAAGTACAACGCTGCGTTCCCCGCGGCGTATGTGCAATTCCAGTAACACCCCAGGCAGCGGCAGTCAAGCAAAAGCGCCGCGCCATCATTTGTCATGTGCGCTCAAGCGTCGTTGCGTCGGGGGCGTTATACGCGGGCGGCTGTTCTGGCTGTTGTGGCTGTTGAGCGATTGGTAGCGAACACGCTGTGGTATTTTCGAAAGATTAGGCAAATTACATGATAACATGTAGTGAAAAAAGAATCACTGCGGCGTGCTTAATGCTTGTTTGCTTACGACGAGCGATGAGCGCCTTGTCTGCGGTGATTAAGTGTGGCGTGTGGAGACGATAAAAAATAGATTTTCTTGCTGGTACACACATAGACGAACGAGTTTACGTACAACTCAAGGCATTTTTCACTGCTCGCATATTTTTTTGCGACTTCCTTTTGACCTCTTTGCATTTTTGTTGGCATATAATTTATTTTTGCATTATTGTTATAATATTATTATTTTATTGTCTGTGCCTATTCCACGCTCTTGCGTTTGAAACAAAATCATAATTTCATTTTATGACATGTCATAAAGAAAACAATAAGTAAAAGTAAATGAAATATTTATTGCAAGGAAGTTGAGAGACGGCTGAATGCAAAATGTAGGAACGTGCCAGTGTCAAAGAATGCCCCAGCAGGAATTCACAGCTTAACCATCGTGCTGAGGGAATGTTATTAAGGCACATTTGGTCAAATATTTTGATCGCGTGGAGTGATGACTCAGGCCTACCACTAATACAACTTTCTAACCTTAATAACATTGTTCTGTGGAAAGTATAACTCTGAGCGCTGCACAAAAAGTTATACGGCTGAATATTTTTCTCTGCGTGGTAGATGTAAATACACCAAGGAAATAACTCCATGATGACTTTTGATGAATATGTAGCCAGTCATAATAATCTGCCCATGCACATGCGTACATATTCAGCGCGATGCTTATGACCGTGGCTGATTACCACTACCAATCTTAAGTCAGAAAAACAGTCAGTGCAGCGCGTCGCACAGTGGAAAAATTAAGATTAATCATTATGCGTGAGAAGTGAATATACTTCATCGTTAAAGAGTTATACTTCGGTTAGTACTAACTATTTACAAAATCTCATAATTACTAAATGTTGATATGGTAGTTATCCAAAATATATAATATAAATGGAAAGTGATCATAGCCAATTTTTAAATTGCGAATAAGAAAATATTATAAAATACGTAAAAGGAAAAAAACATTTAATATGAAAAAATATGACAATAAAGAATTAAAGCCTTAACATTCTTATTTTCATTAAAAAGTCTAACCAACTTTACCAACATTTAGAAAAAGCCAATTTGTAACCACAGCTACACCCGGCTTCGTACACTGTGCGTCGTACCAATGACTGCAAAGTTTTTCCGTACGAAATTTCTTTTATTCATTTTTTTACGCATATCATTTCACTGTTTATTATTGTTATTGTCATTATTATTGTTATTATTCTTTCCGTTTTACCATTGTTACTTCCTTGCCAGCATGAGTTTTTTTCGCATTTCCACTTTGATTTATTGTCACAAATCAGAAATGTTGGCCAGGTTGTTGATGCGACATTACATTTCACTCCGGTTCCATAGCTTTTATTTGCCATATCCAATTAAGTGCTTCTACACAGCTGGGAAGATATATACGCGTATGTGTATGAGAGTACATTTATTTATACATTAGTTCTTATTGCTTGCAATTCGAGTTTTTTTATTCATCTGGAGTAAATCAATTTAATTGAGTAAGTATAAGAATTGGTTCTTCATTTTACGACCGTGCTTTGCGAACTAATGATCACCAGTTGCCTGATTTTTTCACCAAATAATAATTGATAACTGAAGAGCTTTGTCGAATAGAAATACAATAATGACAATAAAGGGTGATCTATTTCGAGTTCACCTACTTTTTTAAAGAAAAAAAAACAGAAGCTTCAAATTTAATGGGGTATGTTTATTATCATTCGAAAAAACATACTTTGTTATTTATTTTTTTACTATCCCTTCAAAAGTCGCCTCGATTACCTGTTCGAGCATTTCGATTGGTGACTGGCGAATTACACGCGTTATGTTATGCTCTAAGGCCTGAATCGAAGCGAGTTTGTCCGCATATACCTTTGACTTTACATATCCAAACAGGAAAAGATCTATAGGTGTGATATCACACGATCAAAGTGGCCATTCGACCGACCCAAAACATCAAAATATCTGCTCCACTAAGTGTTCACTCAATATATCCATTGATTGATGTGATTCCACCGGCCCACAAGCCACACCAAACTGTTGTTTTATCTAGAAGAAATAGCAGCTCTTAAATTTCTTCAGGTTGCGCTTCAACCCAAATGCGGCAATTTTTCCTGTTTACATACCCTTTGAGCCAGAATTGGGCCTGTCCGCTGAACAAAATTTGGCTCGAAGACATCGGATCTTCTTGGAACTTTTCAAGAACCCATAAAGCGAAGCGATGTCGCTTGTCGTAAATCTTTCCAGGCAGAAATGCCAAACAATACTGAACAAAATAACATGACAGCTTGACACGATTAACGTGCGATCTGTCAAATAAAAAATAAAAACAAAAACACCTTTACTTGGATCACCCGTTTTAGTTATGGTATTTTCGAACACCATTTATTTAAGCATCAATAAATACGAAAGAATGAATAAAGTGCGATTGGATTTCTAAAAAGATATTTGGCAGCTTTTTTGAGCTACCAACGAATATTTCTTATTAAAATATTTGCCAAAAAATCTTACAAATTTTTTATAAGCGGAAGAATTGCATATATTCCCTCCCAGACTAAGCTGTTGAATTTACGTTAGCAATATTTCAGTTTTGTAATTTTAAAAGGTTTTTATTATTGTAACACTTTCAGAAATAAATTTGTTCAAAAAAGGTTTACAAACTTATTGTTCAAATATTTTGTACAAATGTACAAATTGTTATTGTTTTACGGGAAGTAAAGCTGCCTCAAATATTTTTAAATTTGTATTTTAAATAAAGTTCAACACATTCAAATATATTGCTATGAGACATTTTAATATTTTGTATATTCAATGGTTAGCAATTCACATGGGAATTAATGTAATTGCGAAAATATACACTCATATTTTTATTTCCATTTCATGCACTTTTAAACGATTTTAATTACATATATAGGTATTATGCGCAATTTACATGCGACTACAAGTATGTGCGTTGCGAGTCGTAATCCCTTTCACGCAGCGCATTTGCACATCGATCCGTCATCGCACATCCATCCATTTGTCAGTCATTGGCTCACTAATGTTTGGATGTGCATAGGACTTCACAAGCAAATGCACCGATCCGACTGTCAGCGAGCGACGGCAGCTATGTCTGACTGATTGCCTGCTGCCACCCACGGCGATATGTTTACCGGTGAGCACGGTGTACATTTTAATTTTCACTATACATCTACTGGCTTATGAGTATACCTCGTTCAGCTGTGTGTGTCTCTGGCATTCATATCTTAATCTCACTGACTATTTTGCATACAATTTGTAATTTCTGTTTTTTTTTCAATTGAATATATTTGGGTGCGTTTTTGTATAAGCGAATATTTTTATGTGCCGGTTTACTTTGCAAATAAACTTTAAAATTTTTCGAACTTTTGCTTATTTTTTTAATTAACAAGAGTTTATATAATTTTAAAATAAATATGCGAACATAAAAAACTGCAGGGTTAACAGCGGAGAAATTCGGCTGGCATGTGGATTAAGACGGGCAGTGAAATAGAGAGGCGACAATTATTTCCGGGCCGAAAAGTGCATTTTTTTCTCCAACAATATAGTAATAGTTGCCATTTAATTACTATCCTTTCATAGCAATAATTACATGTAGTGTTATAATTTAATTTATGGTCCTGCAAATTACTCAGCGGTCGACACCAATTAAAAAACATTTTTTCCGATCTGCGTCAACGTTTCTTCTGGAGACACAACAAGAGATATGCATATGATAAATGAAACTAATTTTTCACAAACTAAAAAAAAACATTTAATATAACATCAGTATATTAAAGAATTATCGTACATCCTCTCCGGGCGTCGATTTGTCTCTACGGTTGAAGCGTTAATATATAGTATAGAGCAGATGCGGTAGGTTTCTTGTCGGATTTATTAAAGTTATGGAGACTACGGATATCAAAAGATGTTCAACACAATAAAAGGACTGGAATGGAATCCAAAGCCTTCAAGTATTTGAGCCTGAATCATGTTTTCAAGTTAGACGCAAATATATGTTGCAGTTTTCTCCCATTTTCAAAGGACTAGAACATATACTTTGACATTTCTATATATTACACTTAAACCTCGTTCAAAGTTTATTTAACGATTAGTTCAGATTAATAAATTTTGTTAATTAAGGGTGTGGCGAGTTTTGCTAAAATCAAGAAAAACATTAACTTTGGCTTCATCGAAGCCAAAATACCCTTCACAGGCAGTTTTTTAGAATGAAAGTGTACAAAAATATCTTCTTCTTTATTTTTATCGGTAAATTTCTATGGCAACTATATGCTATAGCGGGCCGACCTGAGCAATACGTTCGGAAATTGTGTGTAATAATCTGTGCTATAATTCGTAAAGATACTTTGTCAGATTAAAAACTTTTTATACAGGAACTAGAGTTCTATCGTATAGTTTGTGTGCCAGCTATATGCTATAGGGGTCCGATATCGGCGGTTCTGGCAATACAAGCAGCTTCTTCAGGTGATAAGGGCGTGTGCAAAGTTTCAGAGCGATATTTCAAAAACTGAAAAACTAGTTCTCGTATTCTCGTATGCAGACGAACAGACAGACGGCTGGCTAAATCTACTAACGTTACGTTATTTTTTTGTATTGCATAGTTTAAAGGGTCTCCTAGTTTTTTCTCTTCTTCTTTGTGTGTAACAAATATCGTGGCAAACTTATGTACTCTGTTCAGGGTATAATAAATCGTAATTACATATTTGGTGTACCCAAAAGTTCAGGTCTTATTAAAATATTTTCATTGAAATCATGCTTGGCACTAACAAACGCGACGTTGACTTTCGAGGAGTCACTAAACCAACGAAAGTTCTCCCATGTCGACTAAACCACACTACAACGCTTTGTTAAGAACTAAATTGGGCCATTTTTACATATGACTTTAACGAACGATGCTTCACTTACATATACATTATTTTTAGTTCTATTGACATTATCCATATATCCAAAAATATTTAATGATACCAAAACGGGGAAAGTGAACGAGGGCAAGACGAAATATCTCCTGTCATCAAAAAAACGGTCGTCACCCTCGCAACAATAACGTCAGCCCCGAAATCTAGCGCAAAATAGCATTTGGGTCCTACGGGTGCTACTTCAGACTGAGTTGGCAATTGAAAAGTAAAGTCCTCTTTCGACGTCCTCTTTCGAGGAAATTCTACTAGTCACTCATCATTCTCGTCCTGCTATATGTTACAGAGACATTAACGATGACAAAATCTGATGAGTCAGCGTTAAGAGTTTTCTAGAGAAAGGTTCTGCAAAAGATTTATGGTCCTTTGGGCATTAAGGACGGCGTATAGCACAGTCGACGGTACGATGAGCTTTACGAGATATATGACGACATAGTTCAGCGAATTAAGAGACAACGACTAGACTTCGAAAACACTCCAGCACTGACAGTATTCGGGGAAGCAGAGGAAGAGAAAGACCTCCACTCCGTTGAAGACCAGGTGGAGAAGGACCTGGCTACACTTGGCTATTGGCGCCAAACAGCGAAAAAGAAGAGCGACTGGCACCCTATGGTAAACTCGGCCTTAAACACGTAAGCGGTATCTACGACAATATAGGAGAAAAAGAAAAAGGGGAAAAGTAAGGCGTTCAATGTGGTTTGCTAAATTCCTCATATGCCGTATGAGCACTCAAGACAATGAACCCAGTGAACGTCCACTACATATGCACTGTTGTAGATAATTGCATCAAAAACATTCCATAATGATTTTGGATGACCGTGAAATTGAGTTCAACGACATAACTATCATTCTAGAGATCTCAAAGGAACGTGGTGGACATATCGTTCACGAATATTTGACCACACGAAAGCTCGATGTAAAGCAGAACATACGCTGATAAAATTTTTGAACTTCGATTAGGTGTAGGAATTGACTAACACTTCTTGGTGTAACCGTAATTCCATCAAAGAAAATTTATGTAGATAAACTTATGAAAGAGTAATCTGTATATACACATATTTCATATAACATATATATAGTTATTTACAGAAGAATCTTTGAGTACATATAAGTATAGTATATATATATATAAGTATATGTGTCGGAGTTATTGAATATCGCCCTTGTATAATTACGTCAATATGTGCTTAGACGGATTTGTAAGACAAGTTGTGTATGCAGGAATGTAAGAATTTGTTTGAGTGTCACGCTTGAGTACTTATGCAACCGCAATGTGGCAAACAATGCAAACGTGTTAAGTACATCGAATGTCTGCGAGTACATTGGACGCTGAAGTGAACAGTCCACTGATTGGCACATGTACGCGTTCTGAACTAGGAAAATTTCCGACTATTGCTTAGAATTTTGCGGACAATGCCTGTTTGATTTCCACTTGTAAGGGACGTTGACTTTGATGGCACATTTAAATACATAATTAAAGAGTCAAGATATACCTCGCAGTGTATTAGTAATAACGGAGATTATCAGTCTTATCCCAATTTTGATATTTATAATTATAATGCAAGTGTCAAGCATGAATAAAGGAGTTAATACTTGAACGCCGCCTAAGATGCAACACTGTCAATATTTTTAATAGAGTTAATAATTAAAACACTATCGCACTTAAAGCTGTTTCTAATTTTCACGTTCTAGTATGAAGTTCAATAATTATGATGATAAGATAAGTTGAATCAAATATCTGCATAACCGTCCGTCTCCAAGTACAATTGATAAATTGAATAAAAATTGAGATATATTGATCAAACTTGGTATAGAGAGGTTGGTATTGATGCTGGGCCTACAAAATGTTAATCCAAAACTTATAAAATTACATAAAACAGCCAATATCAGTAGAGTGTGTTAACTGCGGTTTGAAACTTTTCAAAAAGTGGGTATGATTTTGCGCCTACTAAGCTTAATATAAATATCATACAAACCACTAAATCTGCCTCAACCAAATTTGCTGAGGGCAAATGTCTTCAACACTTTTTCCGATTGTGTGAAAATTGGTGTAATGGGACAATAACCCCATCTATATTATGTTGGGAATTACTAAACTATCACCAACTATAATAAATACGTCAGAAGTATTATATTTCATATCCTGTATGACACAGAAGAGCCTCAGAGGAGCCGAATTTAGACTTATATCAATTTTAATCAAGTTCAATTCAAAATCCTCACTTTTTTATGCTGCAGTGTGAAAATGAAATGGCCTAATCATTAAGCCTGTAGCACAATGTAGACTTAATAGCGATTTCCCACTTTACAACTGACTTTGAACACGATCACAAATATTGAATTTTTGCGGGTAATTTTATACGCTTGCAACATGTTGCTATAGAGTGTAATAATCTTGTTCACAAACGGTTGATTGTATTACGTAAAACTAATCTAGATAGACGTAGGTTTATATTTATATATGAATGGTCAGGTAGACGAATTGATATCCGGGTGACTTTCTGTCTGTCGGTCGGTCCGTGAAAGCTGTAACTTGTGTAAGAATTGAGATATGTTGATGAAACTTGGTATGCTCATTCCATGGCAAATAAATTACGAGTTCGTCGATGGAAGTAATCGGACCACTGCCACGTCCACAAAACAATATTAACAGAAAACCTATAAAGTGCTATAACTAAGCACTAAATTAACATATAACACTCTAATTTGGCATAAATAATCTCAGTAGCAAAGGGCGCCCATATAACGGTACTGTTAAGAACTACTGAAAGCTAGATGCTATGAGAGAATTTTATACGAGCCGGTACCGAAATCGTATGATATGCGTGGCACCGGCCACTTTTAGGTAAAAGTATATAACTCACGACCCATTCTACCGATCTCAACAATTTGGCACTTGGCAATCTTCTGACTTTGAGGATGGAGTCTTGTGTAGAATTATTTTACATATGGCTCACGCAGCTCAAGACTTCCAGTCCTAGACCAAATATCCTCTGGGTACCCAAGAAACATCCTTTTGAAGGCGAGCTATAGTGAGAAGGCGAAACGTCCCCTCCACTGGGTTGAGTGCTGGGTTTGCGACGCTTTGTAAAAAACACCCCCAAACCAATTAAAGATTACACTTTGAGGGCATGCACCTGGAATGTCCAGTCCCTTAATTTAGCACAACAGTTGGTAAATTCAGCCTCCAAAAGGAAACCTTCCCAAATGTTTCAATTCAATTCACCAAGCTAACCAGATCGATCATGTTGTGATAGACGGAAGACACGTCTCTAGCGGTCCTAACATCGACTCGGACCGACGATGAGGAGGAAGCGAGACGCATTTGCAGGCAGAAAAAGAGAGACCGAAATGCGTAAGTATGAAGAGCTTCACATGCTGGCCGACAGGGGTAATGCCCGAATATTCTACGAAAAGATGCGGCGACTAACAGAAGGGTTCAAGACCGGAGCATACACTTGTAGAACCTCCAAAGGTGATGTAGTGACTGAAACCCAGAGCATACTAAAATTATGGAGGGAACACTTCTCCAGCCAGCTGAATTGCAGTAAAAATATGGCAACACTCGCCAGTTCTGAACGGCAAATGGGTGTAAAAAAGACGACAAACAGTACTGACAACACACTGTCATTGCACGGCGAATATCATTCGATGAAACGATGAGCTGTATGAGATATACGACGACGTTGACATAATTCAGCGAATTAAAAGACAGCGGCTACACTGGTTAGGTCATGTCATCCGAATGGACGAAAACACTCCAGATCTCCACTCCGTTGGAAAGACCAGGTGGAGAAGGACCTGGCTTCGCTTGGAATTTCCAATTAGCGCCACGTAGCGAAAGAAAGAAACGACTCGCGCGTTGTTGTTAACTCGGCTATAGCCACGTAAGGTCTTTCTTCGCCATTAAAGAAGAAGAATCTTCTGACGGTGTTATGTTACAGTGTGAAAATGAGCGAAATCGGTACAATTAGATTAGAGTAATAAATGATGAATGCACCGCGACCTTAGGTCTATTGTGCCCTCCCCTAAATCACAAGGACTCACAAAGCGCCAGCATATTGATAAAGTACAATATTCTGCTGGGTGCCATTGAGGCGATGCGATCCCTATTCGGTACAATTATATTACATTATGCCTTTAGAGTATGCCACCTTATAGCCACAAATTGTCCAAATCCAACAAAAACTGTTCAAGCCCCCGGACCCCAATACCTATAGTTGACTTTTTATCGAAAATATTGGTCAATGTGTCAGATTTATAATTGAAATTCACGGAGGATTCTATCCTGGGAATAGTGTGCCTGTATGCTACAAATAATCAATACTTCTCGGAGCCCCCATGTACCTAATATACAGTTTTTTGAACTTCTGGTATAAATAGAGAGCATATATCGGTCAATAAGTGAGTTATTTTAACTAAATTGAGACATATTCTAATAACGGTGCGCTTTAAACAGCAGTTATCTCTGAGACTTATCCCCCATTCAAACGACTACAATTTCGAATTCACTTATCATTTGGCATAACCGTTAATACGTCACAAGTTCAAACAATATCGATTTGTGGGTTCGATCTAGAAAATCCATGCTTTTCACATGGGCATGTTGGGAGCGTTGAAAAATTATCAAGTTTATTCATTTATATATATTCCTCAGAAATTGACTAAAAATAGTGCTCTTAAGATAAAAATAATTTCTAGAAAAAATTATATTATATCAAAATAAAGGGTAATGAAATTATTTTATTATTAGTCTTTCCTTTCATACTTTGTTTAATATTCTAATAGATTTAAATATCTTGCAGGACAACGTCTGTTGTTTTGCTGGTGTATGTATTGATGTCTAAGCTTTTCTTGGATGATAAAAACAATTGACTTTTTCTTGATAAAATATACAAATCACAAGCAAGTATTTCAACTCCTTCCTTGGCTGGCTGTGATAGCCATTAGAAATAGGAAAAAACTATTTTCAATATTACCCTACAGTTTTGATTTTAATAATGCCTGAGGTTACACAAACTTTAAAACCATTACGAACACACACGTGTGCCGCAATACATGTATAAGAAAACAAAACGCTATATTTTAGTTACAAATTTTCGTTTGCTCTAAAGAAATTCAATATAAAATCAATTGTTAGTATACACACGAATATACAGAGCTTATATGCCCGCAACACATTGAGTAATTAATTGACTTGTCATTCCAAAAAACCTCTTACAATTTTCATAAAACAATGAGCCTGCAGGCAACAGACCAACCTAAAATTTCTCCCAACTATCAAACCAACACACGCATAGTACTATAACGGAGTCGGCCAATAGTAATTGTCAAAATTTTGAAACCTCAAATCTTCAATACACCCACTATCAGAGCCTGCGGTTAGAAAATAAACAAAAGTTGCGGCATGGCTGTAAGCAGGTCGGTAGACTATAGCGACATTTCAATACAACAACACGAGTACATTCAGGGGAAAATAGTTAAATGCTCGTAATTTGTTATTTACATGTGCCTAGTGCAGTGGTCAAAACTAATGGCCGGAAATGACGAGTGCAAACTGCTGTCCAAGGCATCATAAATTTGCTAGCAGGAAACTAATTTAAAACATGAAGAATGCTGAAGGATGCTACTTTCAATACAAAACTATCAATAACAAAGTTTGTAGCAAAATTGGTGTAAGTGTATAAGATTTTGAATGGGTTCATTTGGCCCTTCGAAGAATGGCACGCGTTGAGCCCAACTGCCAACATTTAGGACTGCAAGCTTACTGGCCCATTCTTTTCAAATGCAAATATTTGTATAAACTCTGTGCATAGAATACCAATGGAAAAGTATTAAGAAACAGTTATGTAGAGCAAATCCTTTTCGACGGAAATATATAAAACCTGAAGGCGCAAAATATTAATTTAAATCACCCAAATAGACTACGTGCCCTACTATTCCACATTTTCCCCGCACTAAATATAAAATGTATATGTACATAGGTCTTCGAAGAAATTCCTTTATAAATCATTTATATATATTTATATAGAAGTGAGCCCATATAAGGTGAAATACTTAATCTTCCATAGTAAATAAACAATAACGAAACGTGCGTTTGATATGTATGAATATATTGGTCCATAACTGTTCATTTGTATGTACCTTAATGACTCGCAACACTGCTGCGCTACTCCATTAAGAGGAAATCTGCAGGTTGCTAAAATCAGAGCAAAGATTTTTCTCTGGTGTATTGAACGAAAATCGATATTCACTTAAGGAATTCTACTGTGCCTGAGTGTGTGTTACGTTTGTACAAAATAACAACGCTTGTATTGAAAGCTCATGCAATATATATGATTGTACATATGTATTATTGTGTCAGGCCAAAAATGATTTAAGCATTTGCACAAATATATACAAATTGGATGATTCAAAAAAAAAAACAGGTGAGGGAGGATCAAGTTCGAATGTAACCGAATATTTTACACTCAAGCAACTTTCAAGAAGCAAAGTTAGGAGTTAGGAGGCAGCATTGACCAATTTTTTTACCAATAACACCTACGATTAACATGCCTCATACTAATAAAATGCTCCTGGGTTTCGTTAACGTACCCGACAAACCATCACCAATCATATGAAATAAAGTCAGCCGAATGTTCGAAAATTTTCGGTCCCTAGGTGCTTCAACAGTTTTGTTTCCATTTGGACAATTTTTATACATAAGATAGCACACTTCAAATACACTCTTACGGTTAAGTGAAAGAATCATATCGAATCTAAAATTATGCTATATGAGAAGTAAGCGTGATGGTAGCCCGATTGCGCCCATTTTCATCAGATAATATAGGATTGTCAGGATAGTGTTGTTCACATAATTTGGTTGAAACCAGTCGAGCAGCTCCCGCGATATGGGTATTCATTTAAATGTGGACGGTGCCACTCCCATCAGCAAATTTTGACAGCAGCTCTAATAGAGCCTTCGTCTATCATCGCTGGTGTAAAATTTTATGTTTCTAAAGCATTTATTTATTTGAACAGAACCATTATATGGGGAGTAGGCGGGGTCATCATCCGATGTTTCTTATTTTCACACTATCCTAAGAAGGGTTTAAAAGATTTGTTCGGTGCAAATGTTGATAAATTAACTTTATTGGAACCACTTTTCAAAGATTTTCACATTAGAAATAGCACTCCTTAAGGTGATTCCGATTACGCTAATCTACGAACTCGTTTTTACGTTTTTACGAAGGAATGTGTGACCGAAGTTTTTGGTGATACAAACAAACGTTAGGTGAACAATAAAAATATATATAGTATAATAGTATAAAAATATATTACGATTTTCTATTGTATGTATTACTCGTTTACTCCAATGAGCTGTGGTCAGAGGTGCCTCTTAACATAAGTTTCTTATTCTTTGGTTACGATTTCTGGTTCTAACTTACGAATGGCTTACTTAAAACATACAGAAAGACCTGAAATGTTAATGATGTACTTGCGTGAGTGAAGCAATTTACAAAATATCTAAATAAAACATAAAAAGATACTCGTAAACATCTCTCAATGGGGTTACGGTTAGTTGAAATGTCACTCTCTGAAATATTGTTAAAAACATTAGATCAAATCCGTATCCGTATCTTCCAGGTTCACCATCTGATCGCGTATATGCTTTGGATCACTGTTTAATCGAATGCGCATGTGGAAACGTGTTGTTCGAAGTAGATAGTCAAATAGGTTGACGAAATATAGCTCATTCACATACAACTTTCTCGCTTTGCTTGACAATTCATACTTTAACAACAAATTTAGGGGGTTAGGGGTAGTCAGAGGCACGAAAAAATTAGAATTTTCAGTATTTTTTTGCTATTAAATTGTTTTAT
This sequence comes from Bactrocera neohumeralis, assembly GCF_024586455.1. Taxonomy (NCBI): domain Eukaryota; kingdom Metazoa; phylum Arthropoda; class Insecta; order Diptera; family Tephritidae; genus Bactrocera; species Bactrocera neohumeralis. The sequence continues at coordinate 41,265,245 of NC_065922.1, forward strand.
TTTACAAAATTAGTAATATGGCATTATTATAGAATGTGTTGAATTGAAGTCACGAAAATTTCAAAAAAAAAATTGATTTCCAAAATTATAGTTGTTTGTGTTGACCCAGTTCCAAAAAAAGGTACTTGCGGTGACAACTATAAGTCCTTGGAGATTCGTCTAAAATCAATCAGACAAAAAAATTAGTTTTATAAATAGATAAAATAGTAGGAAATTTTTGGAAAAAAATCAACAGTTAATTGGTCTTAAAAAATCGAAATTTTTGAAAAAAAAATCCTTCGATCAGGCCCGAGTTTATTATGTATTCTAAAAGCTGTATAAATTTCATTAAAATCTACTGAGCGGTTTTCGAGTTACAGTTGTCAACAGTTCAAAAAACACAGTTTTGAGAAAAACGCGGCTTTGAAGTGCCCGAGCTCTCTTTGTTATTTGTCGAATAACTCAAAAACTAATTATCGGATCAACGTGAAATTTTCAGAGAATATTTTTAAGATATTACACTTAACGAAAATGCAAAAAAAAAAATATTTTTTGAAAATTCTGACTACCCCTAACCCCTTAATAAAACAATAGCGACTGCTTCTTTGCAAAGTGTAAAAAATGGTGACTTAAGACCTAGCCGAGCGCAAAGCTGATTTCGATCAGCGCTGAACGATTTTAGGTACCTCAGTGCGGAAGCTAGATTCAGTTCGAATATTATTTTATTTAAAACGAGAAATTAATTAATGGATGCTTTGATTGTCAAAGAAATGCAAGGCGTAAAAAATACGGATTTTTCTTCCCGATAGCTTAGGAAATTGCCGTTATAAATTAGGCCCTGATAATATTAATAGCGGATATTCTAAATACTATTCTACCATAGTCACGGTAATTCCTGGTTCCATGCAAATCAGCTAGGCAACACGTGAGTTGGCCGCTTTAAAACTTTTTTTTCGCATTGATCAGCTTCGGATTCGGCTTTAGTCAGAGTTCATTCTGATGTCGTCGAGTGTGGTGTGTATTGTTATGTTTGTATTAGTCAAGACTTTTAAGTGGAAGGACAGCCACTTACTTGTTAAAATGAAGCAGAAACATTTTTGAATAAGCGAAAATTTTCCCATGTGAAGTTCACGATAAGAAAAACACAAATTTGAAAATTTTTTCATTGGGAACGGCGTTCACGCGGAGTACGTGATAAGGCTGAATATCAACACTTAATTTTTAAAATTCACAAAAATGAATATATTAAAATATTTTTAGAGTTTTTCTTGCTTTCAGCCCCGTAAAATTAGGCTTGTGTTACAATCAAGGGGATCAGAAATTTATATTATACTTAATTATTTTGAATTCCATGACTTTATTTAATATTACTAAATACTCAAAACCCTCTCAAAAACTTTTTAAAATTAAACAAAAACAACAACATTTAAAACCTCTAATTAAAATTTACTTTACTACATCATAAAAAGATGTTCATTTGTCCGATTTCGCATTCTTAGGTTGATGTCTTCCTCATACACCCCATTTATTAACTGTAGCCCCTTTGACTGAATTCACATATTTCTCATTTGAGTTAAAAAGGCTGATCTTAATATTAACATTTCGGACATGTAAAATGTTGTAAAATATAAATTAATATAATAGCAAACATATTGTAATCTTCTCAGCCTTTTGTTGTATAATGAAAGTTGATTTGTTTCGCAGCATTTTATAAAATTTTGCCACCAGCTGAAAGTATTTTCCCGGCTTTGATCCCAGCAAGTTGCAACAGTATGGAATATTCGGTTAGACCCGAACTTAGCACTTCCTTATTTCTTTAATATAAAGTTTTACCACGCCTGAACGTATTTCCACAATTTTGATCTTTTCGAATGGCGAATGCATAAAAGTTCGATTCCACCTAAACTTAGCCCTTCTTCACTTGTTTTGGTTTACATTGATTGTAGATCTTAAAACTATGTGATTGTAGAAGATCGAGGTTACTTGACGCAGATAGATTCACTGTTTTGTACCAACCGCCCCAAAAATAGTACGACTCTCGGCACATACTTCGTTTTTACCAATACAATAATAAAAAAAGGAAGATATCAAAGAAATGAAATTAAAAAGCAATAATTTTATGTTCACTTATTTTCTTTTTATTATGTTTGACCAAATTTCCAACATGTCAAACAAAAAATGTTGGTTATATTAAGCCAATTCTTTAAAGAAGAGAAAAAACACATGATGAAATCAAAGTATATTATACACATGACCGTTTCTGAAAGTTAAGTTCCATCCACATTATTAAAATATATTTATATATGTATATGTATGTATCTACATAAATATTGTACGCAATACAAATCCAAATTAATTGTATGACTGCATTGTTGTAATGCCAAGTACGTGTGCTTGTAAACACAAATTATGCGAGCAAATGGTCCCATATATTTGGCCGCGGCGACTGTTACGTGCTTCCAATTATCCTGCAGGCGATCGTTTGAAACACATAAGCAAAAACAATAACAAAGAGGAGCAGCTGCCTATTTCACATTCAGTTATCACACACTCCCTCCTCGCTGAATTATCGCTGCACACCCACGCACGCACATACATATAAGTATGTAGGTAAGAGTCGGAGATTAAGTCTGGAGGTGGGCATAAAATACGAGCTTAATGCTACCTGCGCTCGTACCACCATGGAGTATGCCAACATATGTGACCTTTATGTCAAATTCATGCGCCCGACGCACCGGTGGGAGTGTACAGTAAACGGTTAGCTACAGCACTCGAGTCCAAATGGAGATAACAATTAACTGCTTGTAGCGATACTGCCGCATAGCCATTTAATTGAACCCAATAAGTGCAAATCAAATTGTGGCATATGTGACCAAGATGGCACACGCACACCACCACTACTACACATATACATATGCATATGCGAGAAATGCGCAAGAGCAAATGACAGATTAAGTATGTGCATTTATAAGTATTTAGAACTATACTTACGAAATCAATTATAAATTTTACTCTAATTTATACATACATACATACATATGTAGCCACATATGTCATGTACTATAAATGATTAGAAGAGCTGCTATATGTTTCTAAACTTATAGGCCTTATATGTATTTATTGAAATTTGTTTCTATGTAGACAGTATAAGCCGTCGGACCGTTCTTTATCCCTGCAATCAGAAATGCACCAACACATGTGGAACTCAAGTAACGATTCGGGTGTTTGAATGACTTAGCATAATCAGTACATACCATGTACGCCTTAGAAAGGGTGAAAACAAATAAATCCTTTAATAGGACTTTAATTGAGTAACTCGGTCATAATTGCGTTGATAAGCATCTTACTTGTGTTTTGAAAAACATACTATTGCGGTTTATTGTCAACCAACTAATGAGTTTATCAATTAATCTAAGAGCTGTGTCATTTAATGTGAACTTGCTAATGGAATCTGGCTCGACTAATGCAGTTACACCACGAATTTGAATTTGCGAACATTCAACACACTCGCATTATCGAAATTATATGACAAGCTGCTGATGCTATATAAGTAATAGTTTTTGTTAAATTATACTAAAAATATTTAAAAATATAGTACGTTTGAGATATGATATGACCGAAGAGGCTAAACTGAATAGACTACTGGTTGTAGTCACTTTGCGGGATGACCTTCAGTTCCGTCTTCGCTGCGGCTTGAATCTCCTCTATCGTATACAAACGGTGTCCCCGGAGCAGTCTTTTGAGCTTGGTGAACAGCCAGAAGTCGCACGGCACCAGATTAGGTAAATACGGTGGTTGCGGAACGATATGGGTTGAGTTTTTGGCGATATGATCACGAATTACGAGGGCAGTATGGGATGGTGCATTATCGTGGTGTAAATATCAAGAATTGTCTTTCCACAATTCCGGCCTTTTTAAGCGGATAGCGTTTCACAAACGACACATATCGTTCAAATAATATTCCTTGTTGACCGGTTGGAAGGAATTCATAATGCACAACACCACGATAATCGAAGAAAACAGTCAACATGACCTTGATTTTTGAGCGACTTTGGCACGATTTTTTTGGTCTCGGCTCTCTTTTGGCACGATATTCGCTCGATTGATCGGTTGTTTCGGGGTCGTGAGCATAGATCCAAGTCTCATCGCCAGTTATAATGTGTTTCATGACACCATGGTAGTCGGAAAGCATCGTTTCACACACTTCAACGCGACGCCTTTTTTCCGAAAAAAATTCAATGTTTTCGGTACCAGTCGAGATTTGACGCGCTTGAGGCCCAAAACATCCTTCAAAATGGTATTGACTGAGTCTTTCGATATGTCAACTTCATCAGCAAGGTTTCTAATTGTTAATCGACGGTTTTTCAACACCAAATCTCTGATGTGTTGAACGTGAGCTTCGTCGGTTGAGGTTGATGGTCGCCTGGACGCTCTTCGTCTTCGGCACGTTCACAGCCGGCTTGGAACTCACTATACCACTTGTAAAAATTTTTTTTAGACATAACCTCATCACCAAAGGCTTTCTGCACCATCCTCAAGGTATCCGCAGCAGCAAATTGATTCCGTAAACAAAATTTAATGCAAATTCTTTGCTCAACAAATTTCGACATCGCAAAAAACGAAAAACTCACTTTTAGCATCTCACAAAACGACACGTATCTCAAACACTAATCAATATTTTGACATGAAATTTGACATAAATGTGACTGACAGTACTACCAACCTAAAAAAAATAATTCTCCAAATCCTTCGACGCGCGCAGTTTAAATTCAAATGTCACAATGTTTTTTGGACACAGTAGTATATTTAGTTGATGCGAAAAACGTTAACCAGAGAATAGGAACTCATTATCTTAATGATATGAGGTTTAGACCAAAGTATAGACCGATTTCATTCTAATCTTGTCAATTTAATTTTAATAAAATATCACACGTTTTGACCAACCTGATATATTGAGGGTAGAGAATGTGACGGGCTGATTGCGTTAATTTTGACCTTGCTCTAATTAAGTGGATAATATATTTTGGAACAATATAATGTAACCCGGAAGTTCGAAACTTTTTAATTAGGTGTATGGGATCTAAGAGAAGTATTGATTCGATTCAACCCATTTTTGACACACAGGCATACTATTATCAGGATAGGATTTTCTTATTTCTCTTATATATCTCATATATAGGCAGACTTTTTAGCAAAAATACAGGCCAATGTGTGAGATATATAAGAGAAATAAGAAAATCCTTTCCTGATAATAGTAGAATGGGGTCCACATCTTTGGTGCTTGGGGCCTTGAGAAGTTTTGGTTTGTTTTGGACATTTTTTTGTCATAAGGTGGTCCATTTTAAAGACACTTTTCGTGCAAAGTTTTATCCGGATGCATTAATTAGTTGTGTGTTATATGAAAAGAATCACGACTTGTCATCCCATTTTTCTCATTTTCGCATTGTGATGTAGGAATGTCAAGGTAGTACTACCTATCGAATTTAATTGAAATTGCTCTAATAGATCCTCAGATATGTGATTTGACCTAAAAGCGGGCGATGCCACGCGCATCGTGAATATTTTATGTTTGTAAAGGGTATTATAGCTTCAGTGCAACTAAAGTTAACGTTTTCTTTTATTGATTTTAATATAAATTTTATTTGTCAATAAAAAACGTAAAAATTGGTTTTTGATCGAAACAAAACAATAAATATTTTTTGGGGCGTGAAAGAGCACCCTCGTTCAAGGTTGCATCACTGGCAGTTTGTCTTGAGAACTGGTGTAGTCTGTTAATTTCTCTACACCCTGACGTCTAGTGAAACGAAGATAGCTTCTAATGAAGTGCTTTAAACTATTCACAAGTATATACATATAATCGAAAACTATTCTTGAATATTTGACGGTATTTATTCTCTAACATAGTTACTTACTTTGTATCTAAATAAGGATTGAAGAAAGGATGTGAACTCACCGAGCTATATAAATACGTAAAGATGGAAATATACAAAGTCTTTAATTAGCGCCCTATCATGTATTTAACCAACAATCACTTCAAGCTTACTAACGCTAACCTAACATCACATGCATTATTCTCTTGTTATGATATTTTACTCAGCTGGAGATAATTGCTAAGCTTTTCATTTTTCCTCTGCTAGCTTATATCGCCTCGCATGGTAGCAAGTCCCCGTTGAATAAATATAGTCAAATATCCTTCGCAGAGACCTCCACAATGTATATACAAGCACTCAACTTTTTTGTGCTCTTAACTTGACTATATGACTTTAAGTATTTACTCTTTTTTTCAGGATTTTTAATTTGTTTATACTGCTGGCAACTGTAAGTTTGCATTTTATTTTTTTCACATAAGGTCGCACGCGAGTCTGTGTCGAGTTCATACCATATTTGGTTTCGTCTCTTTTATACTTTTTTTTTTTATTCACCAACTGAGGTTAGTTATGTTGGTGTTGGCTTGGTTTCCAACTGTTGGAATACTAGCATACACGTTGACACTGAGAATAATGTCACGAGGTCATGCATATGTGAAGGATTATCGCCCTTTTGACTTCAACCATTTACATGTATACTTTTGTTATTTTCGCTGAACACACATATCTCAACTGTTTATTTTGTTAATTAGCGAAAACCATAAAGCCAGCACCGCTGTCATTGTGACGAGGTAAAATGATAAGCCTTAATTGGTGTGACAGTTTTGACTAAAAAGAAAAAGTACATTGTTTTCGATATTATTTATCATGCCTCTACAGTTCTATGTTACATCTTTGCACGAACTCTCCGAAATACCTAACATGTGTTCCGACAATCGGAGGGTCTTATATAGTTCGCGCCTTCAAAAGAAATAGATGGTAAATTTTAACACTATTTTTGGAAGGAAAATTATGCTGCGCGTAACTTGATTACCTTTATCGGAGCTTTGATGATTTTTTAAATGTCGTAACGGGCATATATGGTAAGAACCGAAGACATAGTAGTAAAGTGGTGTGTTTGACCTCTGCAAAAAGAGAGGAGCTCGTAGTCGACCGATTACCCTTGTTGTAAGTTAGTGCAACCAATAAAAGTCCCATTGGATGAGGATTCGAATTACTTACGCCGGGTCTGGTTAGCAGCGACTTTGAGTTTTTCTTTTACTCGCTCAGGAAAGTGATGCTTTACTACCTTGACTTGAACAAGTTGTTCAATGATTGTCGTGGATGCATTGAAATACGATTAACTTTACACTGTAGCTAATTACAATAATGGAAAAAAACAAGATGCACTTACTTCAAAGTCTTAAGTATTGTAACTGTGTAAGAAGCTTTCAAACCTTCTATTAAAGCTTTCTAAAAAAAATAAAAAAATTGTAAAATTTGTTTGCGATCCACAAGACTATCTTCATTGAAAATCGTATAATAATTTGTTGTTCTTACTCCATTTGTTCAAGCCTAATTTACGTACAGCAGTTGTTTGTTCGATTCGCCACACACCTAAGTTTAACGACTCGAAGATAGCAGTTTGTATATATGTATGTGAAAGAGGCAGCTGATTCTAACTATTTCCACCATTGCATTGCAATTTACATCAACAACCTTTTCCTTCTTTAATACAGTTTCTGTTGAGACTGTCACTGTCACAGTTGAAGCATGCATGAGCACCGGTATACAAAATCTTGAAAGAGCGCATCAAAATTTTCAAATATGTTTAAATGAACTTTGTACGGGGTACAGTGTGTGGTCGTTGGGGTGCAGCCATAATGTGTGTTGGTGACTTGATGCTTTAATGACAATTTGAGTGAATGAGTGGTTTGGTGACTTGTTAATCCCCATCAAGCTCTGCAAAATGCTTGCAACATTAAGAATGCCATCAATTGTTACCACTCTCTGCTCACCATTCGCTCCAAGTGCAAGCGGCGCTAGCAACGTCAATAGCAACATCAACAAAGCCGCAGCCATGACATTAGCAAGGCAAACATTATCGCCATAAGTCGGCACCGTAGCGCGCACACCCCAAACATATATACTATATATGTATATATATATATGGATGTACATATGTATATGTATGTATATACCCATATATGTATGTACATATGTTTGAATGCGTGAAAACTCTGAAACTGAGATATGAATATAAGCAAGGAATGCCAGCTGGAGCGATATGGTAATCATGAGCGAGATAACGGCAATGATGAGGGCGAAAGCATCGTATATAGCGGAAGTGGCTTAGCAGCGATTTAAAATTTTATAACGGATTTTTTTTCATTTAAAATATTCTTTCTGTTGTTATTTAAGCACTCATGCATGGGTATAAGCATGTATGCGCCGCTAAATATGAGTATGTGTACATTAATAATTAAAAATTACATCAGCTAAGGGTAGACGTTACACTACGCTTTAGTTAATTTCTCCCCTCCCCCAAGCCACAGCCATTATCCACGAGAGCAAGTGAAAAATTAAAAATCTCACACATGGTTATCTCTGCTCTTGTCTGCTGACACAGTTACTTTCAAAATTATATTTTGAGCTTGTTGTTGGTTTGCCATTTGCCTTTCTTCCGTCTGTTCATCCGTAGGCGAAAACGATAACCGAGTAGCAAGATCTGGCAAGGGATGTGGAGAACGAGGGTGTACTGGATACTTTAGCAACTGGCTATAAGTGAAAATTGCAGGTTTATTGCAGGTCCCCCTTAGACGCATATGCGCATAAGTATGTATGTTTCTGACACGCCGAAAAGGTTTCGGGTTCGAAAACACGAAAACTCAGCAATAATTCAGAATTAAACTAGCTAAATTTTTTATAACTTCCCGGTTGCACTGAAGCTACAAAACACTACACAAATAAACACATTTTCCATAGAAGGACTTGACTTTGATCTCTCAGTTTGCATGGCAGATATGTAATATAAAAGTCCGATCTGAAAAAAATGTTCGCTGATTATATCGTTGCTTTGGACAATAACCCATGCCAAATTTCTTGAAGATATCTCGTCCAACAAAAAAGACTTTCCATATTTCCATGTTTTCCGGTAGTTCAGTTTGTATGGCAGCTATATGCTCTAGTGATCCGATTTTGGCGCTAACGACAAATAAATAGCTTCTTCTTGAGAAGAAAAGGTAGTGCGTAAAATATCAACACGATACCTAAATTATTGAGAGACTAGTTCGCTTATATACAGACGGACCTCCTATCTTTCTTTCTGGGTTTTACAAAATGCCAGCCAAATGTAGTATACCCTAATACTGAGTATAGAGACACAAATTAATTAAAGTTAAGCTTCAATCTCTACTTTTAGGGAAAAAAAAAGAAAATACTATGCGCACCTTAAATCACCCTAATACAGTTATATAAGAAAGTATCATATGGATAAACTTAAATAAAATTTAAAAGAGTACAGATGATTACAAACTACTTGGACCAACATCGAAAACGGCAACCAAAGCAGAGAAGATAAATTCGTTTCCGAATGTGTTTGATCACTCTTACTCTTGCATACACGGTTATGCCAACAAACAAAGTCTAAACAACAAAACTATATTCGTACTTATGCGCATGCAAACAGCCATATAAACAGTTTCGAACTTTTAAGGGCAGTTTTTTGCCCTTATTTACGTTTCAAATTTAAATTTGCAAAGTTCAGCGTCAGCGAAGCTGCATAAATTTGATTACCGACATAAAAGTTTATTTGTTTCTACGCTTGTTTGCTCGTCAACGCGTCTGCACGCTTGTTGGCTCCTGTAAGTGATTCCGTCCCTACGTTGACGATCTGTTGCCTTTACTCGCTTGAGTAGCGCCTCAATTATTCTCACTTTCTGAGAAGTCTAAACTTTGATGCGTTACAAAGTGCTCGCCTGTGAGTGTCAACGCTTGCAGAATTGCGGTTAATTTTAAAGTTTTGTATCACAAATGTTTGGTTATTTAACTAAGAATATTAAACAAAAGCGATTAATAATGAATTTTGATTCAAAGCGATTTGATCGGAACATTTCATTAAAAAATATTTAAGATTTTATACCACGTAAATATTATAAATTCTAAATGAAAGCAACGGCTTCTTTTGGCTTTTGGTTTTCTTTCCTTTGACTGCAGGATCAGGTTTGAAGAACAAGTTTAAGGCAAATTTATGATGAAGCTGATTCCTCAGGTTTTACGGTGTTTAGTAGTATCAAATAATTAAGTTAATTAATAATTAAGTTCTTCGCAGTAACATTAATTTCTTTTCAATTTACAGTTTGCCATTACGAAGCAGTTTTTTCTTCTGTTTTCCTCAACCCAATTATATATCTATGGCTTCAGTATGAAGAGTGTGAGAATTATGACCTAATTACCTACTTATAGTATATCGACTGCGGATTATAGCAGGACTATATAATATTCCATTAACAAATTTCACTGCTTAAGGTTAGGATTGCAGCTTTTCAATGTCGTAAGATATAAGGCTGTTAACCGTATAGATATTCCGCCACATACTGGCTGTGACAATGTAATAATACTTTTCGATTGAGTTATTTTCTTGTGCAAAATTTTACCATGGTTGGGTCTACAGTATTTTTGTGCAGACTAGTTTTAATCAAAGTTGGACCATAAGTATATAACACATTTACCGTTAGGTCCAATTTACAATGGTTAAATTTTCGATAAAATATTTATATAGCATAATGGATGAATAAAAAAATTAAACAATTTTATAAATTTATGTTTTTTTGCTGAAAATAAATAAGCAAATATATATCAAAGAAGAAATTTATTAAAGATTTATGTATGCAACTGGCTGGTACTAGTTCGTAATTTTCTTTCACTGATACCTTATCAAATTTATTGTTCCTATTTTTTCACATACTTTGTCATTTTTACATTTCTTCGTACGTCAGTGAGGAATACTTTGCTCTACTCCCAAAAAATGCAACTAAAACACACGAAAGGCTTTTGATATTTAGAATCTCATTATAGCATAGCATAGGAAGTTTTTATTGCATTTGAAACCATATTGAAGTTTATGAATAAATCTTAACAAAATAAGATAAAATTCAAGCGAGTGTGTACCTCAGTCGAATTCCGTTTAACTTATCGTGCATAGTCTTGAAAATCAATTGGATGGAACATATTTTGCTTTCCTTATTTGTTGGATGATGAAAAAAATTGCCAAAGTAGAGATCGAACTTATCACTTAATCTAATTTCGTGGAACGATAATACATACGCTCCTGCGAAATTTTCGTGTGGCCCGTGAAATTTTCAGTCGCCTAGTTGATGAACTAACCTCTTATAATAACCAAATAACTTCAATGTCTTTAACTATAAAATACAGCTTTAAAAAAATTAAAGTATAAGTTTATATGTAAATATGTACAAATTTAGTTTAATTAGTAAAAGCTTGGTATTTGTTTATGGTACCATTATAAAGCTATGTTTCTCTAGAGAAATGAAGGACCTCCAAATATTCCATTTAATTTGCACTTGTTTCAGTGAAACCTTCAATAACGTCAGTAGAGAACTCATTACTTAAGGGATTAGGGGTAGTCAGAATTTTCAAAAAATTTATGTTTTTTACAGTTTCGTTAAGTGTAATATCTTAGGAAAATTCTCTGAAAATTTCACGTTGATCCGATAATTATTTTTTGAGTTATTCGACAAATAACCAAGAGGGCTCGGGCACTTCAATGCGCTAGTGTGAAACTTCAAACGCGTTTTTCTCAAAACTATGTTTTTGAACTAGTGACAACTGTAACTCGAAAACCGCTCAGTAGATTTTACGAAATTTATACAGCTTTTGGAACACATAATAAACTCGGGCCTGATCGAAAGATTTTTTTTTTCGAAAATTTCGATTTTTTAAAACCAATTAACTGTTGATTTTTCCCCAAAAATTTGGACAAAAATTTCCTGAGGCCGCCATTTTGTTAATTTTTGAAAAAAAAAATCCTTTCATCAGGCCCGAGTTTATCTATTTATAAAACTGATTTTTTTGTCCGATTAATTGTAGATGAATCTCCAAGGATTTATGGTTGTCACAGCAAGTACCTTTTTTTGGAACTGGGTCAACACAAACACTGTAACTTTGGAAATTAAATTTTTTTTTAAATTTTCGTGACTTCAATTCAACACATTCTACAATAATGCCATATTACTACTTTTGTAAAATAACACGATTTAATAGCAAAAAAAAATACTGGAAATTTTCATTTTTTCGTGCCTTTGACTACCCCTAACACCTTAAGATGATAGGAAAACACCCAACATAACAGCAGCAGTTTTGACCAATCTAAATAAATTTAAAACACATACATACTAACGTACATATGTATGTGTATATATATTTTGCAAAATAGCAGGAGCGACTATTACATTTTTAATGTAGTATGAATGTGTTATTTGTGCTCAATATTTGCTCTGCCTTGTTCACATCCTTTTCAGAAAAATATTGAACTTGACATTGTTATCCAACATAATAAGTTGAAACTTCTGATTATAATAGAATTAAGGAAATTAATGTAATTAGTAACTATTAACAGCAACAGATACTGACGCTCCAATAGAGATTATACCCGGCACACATTTTCCAGATAAAAAAATGCTAGCACAACTGTTTTGGCTATCGTATCTGCCGGCAGTTTCAATAAGGATAAAGTTGTACGAAGAACAAGAAAAAACGTTAACTTCGGTTGCACCGAAGCTAAATACCCTTCACAGGTGCATTTCTGTTAGTAACTATGTGTTCAGTTTGTATGGAAGCAATATGCTATAGTTAACCGATCTGATCAATTTCTTCGGAGATTATTGTTGCCTTAGCCGGAATATATCAGTTTTTCCATACAAGCATTTGATTCCAATAAGGATAAATAGTTGTACGACAAATGAAAAATGGTTCACGATATATTAAAAACTGTGGAATACAGACAGACAGACAGACATAAGCAATAGCATATATATATGAATGTTCTCCCAAACTTCGTGATTAAAAGAACGGAACACAAACGAATGTTCCAAAAAGAACGGAACACAAACGCCAAAATAATTCTTCTTACATCGAATAGTTTTGTCACACAAGAACAGTCTGCTTTAGATATCACACATTTTTAAAGAAGTTTTGATTTTTCTATTTATTAGAAATGTAATGTAAATATACGTAGCATATGAAAATTGAACTAAACATTAGCAATCTTCCATTCGCCAAGCATTGGAAGTAGCCAGTCGAACAAACTATGTATATCAGATATTCAAACAAAAGGCAGCACAACACTGGTGCTGCAACCCTACATGTCTTCTGACGCCTCGCAATAGTGTTATGATTATTTTTTAGTGGAGAATTTCTTGTTTCCGCATTAAAAACATTGCTTTTAAGTCTTATGTTTTTAAAATGCCTGAAACAGATAGATTATTTGTCATTTGAACCATTCAGAAAAGTAAAAGTGATAAAAAATATGCGAAGCTAAACTTGGTACTGTTGAGTATACCGTTAATATCACTTTAAGAGGTTTCCATATACTCTTTTGTACGAATTCAACTCGATAACTTTGCTGTTGATTTTACATGTTATTGTTTTGAGGAGAGAGCAGAAGCGAGCATATCGAAGACATTATTTACAAGCTTCTATTGACAATTTATTTAGTACTCCATGTGTCTCTATTACATCCCAAATTGCTCTCAAGCATTAGATATGAAAGGCACGACCTAGTTATTAAGGCATTCCCTTGTCGATAACTTACATTTTTGTTTGCTGGGCTATCATAAATTATTTCTAAAGCAAAACTTTTAAACAACTAGCAACAACAAAAAATGACGCAAATATATTGTACTCCCACAGGAGTAAATCCGTAAATTTAAAATGAATTCTGATTTGAATCTATACAAAAACAAATCAAGCAATGTTTGTTTATGTACATAAACTGATTTATTTTACCCTAACATGATTAAAAATATAAGTTTTAATAATAGAACGTGTCACTGGTATTTTGACAAGCACACGCGCACCTACGAATATACATACATATACTAAATTAAAGATATACAAGTGACACGAACTTTAAAATTTAGTAATACATATACACATATACATACATACATATATGTACATGTGTGTATGTACATTACTGCATGATTAGTTAAGAATACTGTCGCACATCACTGTTTACACAACGACTTTTCTAATAATACAGATATTTGATCTCTCTTATCAAGCATCTCAAGAATCTCACCGAAATCTTGTAATAACCGGTGTAGGGCTTTAACCCATTATGCTGCCATAGAGCATAATAGTCATTTTCACCTGAAGGTTGTTTGTATAACCTCAAAATAATCGAGATAGAGTTATATACTTATGTGGGATTTGCCACCACAAAGAAAATATTAGTTTTAAAATACCGAAGAAACACCTTCCGCCGATGACATCAGTTAAACGATGTTCTCATTGTCTTTCCCACCTACCCGTCTTCGTTCTTCGATCTACTATATTCCCACATACATATATACTTATATGTGATATATGGTCTACGGAAAGGGGGCTTAGGTGTCAAAAAATCAATTTTCACTTTTTAGTTGATTCGGCACGTTAGCTCCCTTTTCGTCGACCAGGTCACATATGTAAGTGATCAGGATGACGAAACGAGTTGAAATACGGGCGACTGTCTGTCCATCCGTCTGTCTGTGCAAGGAAAAACTTGAGTACAATTTGAGATATTGGGATGACACTTTGTATAAGTATTCCCTGACGAAAAAGCGAAGCTGGTGCTAAAAATGCAATTAAACGAAAACCTCTAAGGCTCCAGAAGATGACTCTCTCTGAAAAAGTGTACTCTTGTGACTAAAATGAACAAAATCAGTACCTTACTTTCCTAATGCCTCATAAACATACCAGATTGTTTAATACGTTTGGTCGTTTGATAAGAAAAGCACAATTTTATTTTTCAAAATACACTTTATTATTCAGCATAATCTCCCTGCATATTAATACACTTGCTCCAACGATACTCCAATCTGTTGGTCCCATCTCCGAAGTGTGAATCCGGCAGGTCTGCAAAATACGCTTCAACAATCGTTATGATCTCCTTATTTGCTGAAAAGCGCTTACCACGCATAAATTTTTTGAGTTCTGGAAACAAATAGAAGTCGCTGGGGGCCAAATCTGGTGAATACGGTGCATGCTCCAACAATTCGAACTTTAATTTATGGATTTTAACCATTGTCAAAATGCACTTGGAAGACGGTGCATTGTCCTGATGAAAAAGGCTTTTTTTCTTCTGCAGATCGTGTCTTATTTTCCTACAACTGGTCCAAAAGGTTGCAATAATATTTAGAATTAATTGTTTTACCAGTTTGCAAGTAATCCACAAACAAAATTTCTCTCGCATCCCAAAAAATGTATGCCTTAATCTTATTAGCCGATTTTCGGACATGAGCTCGTTTCGAAGCCGAACAAGCAGGTTCACACCACTCTTTCGCCTCTTGTTTTAATTCAGGATCATGGTAATAACCCAAGTGTCATCCATGGTGATGAATCGACGCACAAAATTCACTTTATCCTTTTTAAAACGCTCCAAATCTTGCTGAGAAAGTCGTATTCGAATGTGTTTTTGTTCTATTGTTAGCAAATGCGGCACCCATTGTGCACATAGCTTTCTAAAACCCAAAATTTCACTTAAAATATGGCCCACACTGCCTAATGAGATGTGTAGAGTCTCTACTAAATCTTTCTCAGTCAATCGACGATCTTCCAAGACCACATCCTGTATTTTGGCTATGATTTCTGGTGGTGACGCGCTTTTTGGACGTCCTACACGTGGATCGTCTTCAAGGCTTGTACAACCACGTTTAAATTCAGCAACCCTTTTTTCAACTGTTCTAATTGTAGGTGAACAATCATTATTCACTTCTAACATTCGTTCGTGAATTTCTTTTCTTCCAAAAATAAGAATTTTATCACTGCACGATATTCAATTTTTTCCATTGTAAAAAATACTGTCAGACGGAGAAATGGCTTGTAAACAAAGAATGAATTGATAGATTGAAATGAAACTTCAGATACTTTCTCTAAAGGATTACATGTTTTCTCTATATCACTTTCATTCAAATATGATATCAATTTTAAGGGAATGTATAACATTTCTAAGTTAGTCAAATTCGTTTAGTTTAGATCACAATACATTCGAAAGAAGAAGAACCCAGCAAAATGTCTAACTTTGTAGTGCTAGAAACTAGTCTTTATTGTCTCAATTAACACATGTTTTTGGTTAGATATATTATTTGTGTCATTTATGCATATGTGTCATCATTGTAGTAACATTAATAGTTTTCGCTCCTTAAGATGCAGATATCACTATTTAACTGTTGGCCGTAATTGGTAAGTATTACCTCTATCTGATCCCATCGACTTCTCCACAAATTTTGCGCTTACTATATATAAGTTTTTCAATAATTTCTCTTGAGAGTTCAGAGAAAGAAACTCCTTCTCCATGGATAACTTCACTGGTGTTCTGATACGGTTGCTATGTAAACAGAGTGGGGATTATGCTGTAAAAAGGAAGTAGCAATGTGTTCGAGTATTTCCTGAAACTGCCAGGTTACCCTAGGAGAGTGGCGATGATTTCTTTAGGCCTTTATGCGAAACTCCCCAGCCAGGAATGACCAGCCATGCCACTGCGATTTAAGAGACACTAGGCACTTACTACAGTGTTTAATTTTTCTTTAATAAATATTAGAGCATTGGTGCAATGATTAATAAGGTACTATCGCATTTTCGTACTTTAAGTCCGCACTAAGTGTGATGGTGTGGTTAATTCTTGTTGGCTTTGCCCTCAGCATTGATTGTAAATTTAGTGATGCGTATTTTCGCGATAAAAGCACGCACGTATTCTGCGTCCTATCGCAGTATCTCCATGCAGATATACCGGAATGGACAAGTATGTGCGCCTACAAAAACGCGCACATTTTCACCTTCGTGTAAAGCACTTTGATAAATGCATTGATTTCATATAACGTCAATGACGACAATGTGCGCGTTGCCGGCAGTGTAGGTTCAATTTCATGGCAGTTGCCAAAGCGGCTGATATCTTAATCACGACTTACTACCTGACATATAAAGCATACACACGCCCATGCCAACAACCATACGCGTGCAATTCAGTGCACTACGTCAAGGACCACGAGGATATCGAAATGCTTAAAAGGACATTACATTGATTGCAGTTGCTCTGCATCATATGTATATCGTATGTACATAAGGGTGTAACACAGGGTGACACAATTCAACGGAAATTAAGATAAAACTACTTCCGGCTTCCATTGGAGTGGAGTCAATGCAACCGGAACCTGATATTGAAATGCCCAAAAACTATTGACTCGGCTGCATGATTCAGGAAAATGTTTTCTACCTCTACAACAATAATAAAATTTAAATATAAAAATTTCAGATCAGAGTATTTTTAAGAAACAAAAACCTAGATACGCAAACATTTCGCTCATTAGGTCATAAACGAAGATGAACTATGTACTTAAAGCCGAATAACAAGCATACCTTTTTCAAATTCCAATGTTTTGTCCATCTAAATTTTTTTAGTAACTACTGTAACATTGGCTATTCTTGTACTGGCTCACCCTGTACGCTTTTATTGTCGCGCAACGACTCGGCCCGAATCAATGCTATGAATCAATGGTTGTTGAAAGTAGGATTGGCGGAAACGGCACTGAGTGACGAATGGCCAGGTAGAGCAGAAATAGTTACGGCAATGAAGCCTCAAGAGAACCAGCACGCTACAGCGTAGGTTGATACTGTTGCTAATGTGCTAGAGCGCGACAGCGTTGGCAAATTTCATAAGCATTCACTATTCAGCAGATTTTGTAAAATTCATTGCCATCACTCATTTTCGATTTTTAATTAATGTTGCCTTAATTGTAAGCGCTTGCATTTCAATGCTGTTAATTTTCTTTCTCGCTACAAATACAACCGAATATGTAGATTGCACTTATACAGAAGAAAAATGTAGGTTTGAGGACAAATTATAATTTTTTCGGCAGATGGACCACGTTGCATGCAGCAGTTAATTACGTAGGATGTAGAAAATATGCAGACAACTTTATTGAATCTATAAATATCAGTGAAGAGGAATATCTTAGCTCGCTTGCGAAAATTCATAGACTTCAAAAGTAAAAATTTTCCCATCCTAATTAATAATAATTAATATTTTTATTCATTTACAGTTCTTTCGCTTTAGAAATTAAACACCAAGTATTATGGTGTTGCAAGTGCATTCAACTAAATTTTATTAGCGAATTTGCTTGATAACATGGAAAATTGATATTCTAATAGACTAGTAATTGAAAGATAAGAACTTTCATCTTTGCAGTTGATAATTTTTACTATGAAGGCAACGCCCACTGTACCATCAGCGACCCAGAAAATGGGAATTGTTCGCATATTTCTAAAAAATATAATAATTTACATTTTTATACCCACGCCATTCCGCACAAATGGTGGAATCTTGGAGGGTTTTCAAATTTGTATTATATTTAGCAAGAAACTTGTCCATATCTTCTCCTTTAAAATTAAATTATTTTCATTATTTAGAAATTAAAAGCGCCTTTAAACACAAAATTAAAAATTGTAGCATATTCCTGCAGCTGAAATAGATTTGGAGTGAATATAACTAACTTTAGAGCGCTAACGAATACACTAAAAAAGAAAAACAAATAATACTTAAAGTCACAAGAAAAAAATGATAAACGAGAAGAAGGTAGAATTAGAAAATAATTAAAAAAAACCAATCAAGAGCAACAATCCAACATATTTTCATATTTAAACAGTTTTAGAAAGTCAGTATTCTGCTTCTTTTATGAAAATTGCATACAAAAAGGATTAATTTTTCTACTTTATTGCGCACTCAACATTTCCAAATGTTGCAGAAATAGTTCACGCCAGAACTAACATAGCTAACTCTGGAAAATTTTTTAATTAAATTCCTTGAACGAATACACTTTAAATGTACAACAACCCGTGAATCTTTTTTCCTGCCTACAACAAAGGAAGCACACACTCATGCATATAAATAAGCACACTCCAACTACACGCATATGTACTATATATGTATGTATGTATACGGGATATGTGTGTGTAAGCGTCTTGTCGACAATGTTAAAGTTGGCGTTGAAACGTAGCTTTTGACGAACGGTAGTGGGAGCATGTCCGGCGATATTTTGCTTTGATAAAAAGGACAGAGCAAACGTACTGATAGTAAAACACACACAAGCTACCGTCGAGCACATGAATGTTGGCATAAAAAGTGGACAGGTTTTGTATTGAATATAAAAATGGTGTATATCTAAAGTGGACAACACAAATAATAGAGTTCTCTGCGATTTTTTACATTCACCTATTGGCGGACGGTACGTATACGCAACCTATTTGAAGACTTGCATTGTTAGCATCTCGTCAGTATGAAAAATCACGGTTTAACTTATAGGTTTATACATACGCACACGCACATACATTTCCAGACATGTTCACAATGTCACAATGGCAATTTTCAGCTTTGTTTACACTGTCTCACGCTGTTGTTCCAAACAGTTATATTCCACTCATACCTTTACGGCGGTGTATTTCGTTATTTTGTGTCGATGTTTTCATATCCTAGAAACCCATATTGGTGCCTATTGTCACTACATATTTATGTATATGGATATGTGTCTATCAATCTATGGTTTCATTGTTGATGGGTGAAATAGTTGTTGGTACACACAATTGTGTTCTGGGACCTATTTCAATTGTGCCTTAGTCTTTTCTGTCTTGCAATACTGGTATTTAATATTAGTTCGTTTTGTTGGCTGTCTATTCGTGTTTACAGTTACAGTTTTCTTGAGTGAAGGAAATTAGAAGAATATCATCAGCACTGGATGTACGAAAATCAAGAAAATGGAAACTCATGAACATGAGAAGAATATAAAATATTTCGAAACATCTTTCCGTATTTGCTATGAAAACGATTTGCTCTCATACGCAAACCGAGTCTGGCGAACCTTTGTAGATTAGTAAATAGCAGGAGTATTGTGATCCTTGGTGCATAATCAAATTGCGGTTACTTGTGTCCTAATGTTCTATGCAAAGGATAACAAAGCTTTGGTTTCATAAAATATTCTCCTTGTGTTTGAAGATATACGCAGTAAATCCAAAGAAAAGTACTAATTTAGCGAATTTAAAGTCCGAATTTTTCTTTTGTCATTGCATATTTAATCGGCCAATTTGTTGTTGTTATTGGTACTAATTGGTTTTTGTAATAATGTCTCACATATAACCTGCTAGGTTCACGTATTGATTGTCAGGGTATGAAGAAACATAGATGATATTACTAATCATGTTGGCATCTCTTAAGTCTTAAGAACATTTTATGCTATCGCAATCGAGCCACTATATTGCTTGAAACCCCACATAGCCTTATATTAATTTCTACTCAATAAATTTACAATTATTTATACATACATAACTAATGTTTGGTTCCCTGCTGAAATGACAATACCCTTAGTTTTTCCACAATTTGTGAAATAGTCTAATGTTTACTTTTATTTTATATACTACACTTTGTTTCCTTTTCCGCTGTTGTACTTTTTCTACTTTTCTATAAAGGAACCAACGAATTTATGGTTTTATCATATACATAAATAACTCCCACCACTTGCGCCGTGTACTAACAGCGTCATTTGACATTATCGCAAAAATTAAAGTACATGTGCATGTGTATTGGAAAAATATTGTGATTATAGCGTATGCGTGAAGCGACCCGTTGGCGCAGACCGCCCAATTTTTGGGCTCATTTTTGCTCGGAGCTTTTGTCATAGTTATTTATTTATTATTATTTTATGTTTTGGGTATGGGCACTTAAGAGACGTATTTAATGTTAGGGACTTCCTCTGCTACAAAAAACGGTCAAGTCATACCAGCATTATTGTTGAAAATCTGACGCAGCGTTTCCTGCTACAAATCCAATATACGAGTATTAGGCAGAAGAGTACAAATATGTGAAGCAATCGGGTGAAAGTTTTACTTATATTTTATTATAGTTTATAAGTATTGGCAAGCATTAGATTTAATTTAGGCTAATTTCAATTTATTACCGTTACACATAAAAGGCAATATTTAAAATAACGCGACAATAAAAGTATTAATAATAACACGAACTAAATAACAGTTGTGTGTGTAAACATATGCTTATCGCCAACAGTTAACATCTTTAAAGGGAGGAGGACAATTTTTGGTGGGTAAGGTTTTTAAGGAAAAAACACTTTTTTTGCGAATTTATTTCTTCAATGTGGATTGAGTAATTATATTCAGACATTTTCTTCATTATTTACATACTTCTGACAATCTAGGGTAATTTTTTCATGCAGTAATATTGAAGAATAAGACGGTAACAGAGCTTTTCACAGAACGTCTTGAGAAAACAAACACCTTGAGGTGTTCACCATAACTCGGCTGGAAATTATCCGAAAATAAAAAAAGAAAAATTAGTCAAATTATAATCATATCTTCTCCATATCTTTCTCTGATAATTATTTTTCATTTCAAAACTTTGGGCGGCCATTTAAAGTGTAAAATGTTATTTTCCACTAAAAATTCCACCATTTTGTTGTAAAAATGTAAAAAAAAAGAAAATTAGTAAACGTTGGAGCGGTATTTTATATGCCAAAAATGTGTTTGAAATGAATCGGTCAAGTAGTTTTGAAATGATAGTGAACACGGACTTTGAAAAAGTAGTTTTGAGAAAAACGAGTCTAAAATTTATAAACCAAAAAATGACGAGAAAAAATTACCCAATATTATCAAAACTACGCTCAATAATGTTCTAAACGTCCGAATAAAATTATTCAATACATAAAATATACATAAATTAATTATGTAAAGAGAATAATTTTAATATTATTAATAATAAAATTATTCAATACATACAACATATATAAATAAATTTTGTAAAAAAGTCATTTTTTACAGTGAAAACCTTAACCCCCTCTTAAAGGTGTTAACTGCTAATAATTCAATTTATAGTAAAAAAGAATTAATGTTTCGCAAGTCAAGTTTTTTTTTAATTCTAAAATGTCGAAACCGATTCGAAGATTTGAATTAGAAAGTAGCGAGTCGAGCAAATAATAACAGTTGTTTGAACACTACAAATAATTAAAGAATGAATTATTTAAATTAAATAGAAATGTATTTGTTTTTATTTGAGCCAAAAGCC
The DNA here is from genome assembly GCF_024586455.1 of Bactrocera neohumeralis. Classification (NCBI taxonomy): domain Eukaryota; kingdom Metazoa; phylum Arthropoda; class Insecta; order Diptera; family Tephritidae; genus Bactrocera; species Bactrocera neohumeralis. The sequence continues at coordinate 41,287,409 of NC_065922.1, forward strand.
GGTGTAAAATCTGGGCTAAACATGTAATATGCTTGTAATATTATGTATGTATAGTATATGATACTTCCTTTAAGTATTCAAAATTTGTATACTCTTAACAAGTTAACCTAACACTTTTTTGTATGACCTAAGATTAATCGAGATAGATATATGTATATAAAAAAAAAGATTGACTAGACTAGTTGAATTCCACGTTACTGTCTGTCCATCCATCCGTCACTGAAAACAGTAACTTGAGTAAACATTGAGGTATCTTTGTAAAACTTGGTACAAGTCTTTCTTGGTAAAAAGGCAGAACAAGTTCGCACATGGGCATAATCGGACTACTACCAAGTCCACAAAATGTCATTAAACAAAACCAACAAATTCCTTAAGTACCCCTAAATTAATAAATAAAAATGTCAGAAAAATAAATCTTTACACCCAGGATCATAGGAGAAGATTACATAGGAGCCGCTGTCAAATTTTTAAGATGGGCGTAGCACCGCCTAGATTTAGCTAAAAATACATATCTTGGGACCTGCTTGACCACTTTCAACCAAATTCGGTAAGTAGCATTATTATGACATTTTTTGACTACAATCACGCCTACTTCTCATATAACACAATTTTAGATTTCATCTGATTCTTTCGCTTTCCTGCATACAAATTAAGCACCGATTAAGGTATCGGGATAAAATTTTGCACGAACATTGCCTTTGAAATGTGCCTGCTTATCACCAGAAACTATCCAAATAGGAGCAAAGCAGTTAGGCGGAAATATCGATCAAGCTGTGATATATAATAAAGAAACTCAGAAGGAATTCTTATATTATAATAATCTGCCCAAGTGCCAAAAATAGGTTGAATCAGACCAGTAAATCCCGTAATGTTCCTTATAGAAAAACTTTCGCACTTCAGGCTGACTTTAAACTGTAAAAATCGGTCAATTGTCAGTGATCTTATGGAAGAGAAGGATAGAGAGTGTTTTCTAATGGCAATGTACCTTTCTGCATAAAATGGAAAAAATCGAGTGAAAAATTGCTCTAGCCGCCATGTTAATAATATCAAGATTTAAAACTTCCGGTTGACTTTATACTGCATAATAGCGGTGGAATTTTTCTGTTAATAATATGTAGTAATGGCAATTATAAATAAAAATCGGTTCAATACTTCCTATGTTCCTATTTAGTGATTTCCGACCTAAAATATATATTTAAACCGTTTAGCTTGGTCAAAATGTGTGATATTTTAGTGAAATAAAATAAGCAAGCTTTATTAAAAACTTCGTGGTTTATCGGTTAATATGAATTGAATTTGTTAAGACCTTGGCCAAACCTCATACCCCTAATGTAATGAATCCCCTTCCTCATTTAGTCAATATATTAAATTTAACTTTTTCGATTGAGTTTATGTCAGATATGTCTTAGTTGATGATGATTCTAATATAATTCTCGCTGATGGGAAGTAAAACATAATTATAAAACTAATTTACCCAATGACCTATAATACAAGTTATTAAGATAAAAATTGGGTTTGAACCCGTTTACGATTTCGTCGAACAATGAATGTTGATTTCTTCCGCAATATTTTTAAAATCAAGTTTTGCAAACACCTAAAGGTATTCCCTGACTTCGATCTTGGCAAGTTACATGATTATGAAATGCTCGGATAGCTCCTGGAAAATAAATATAGAAAAAAGAATAAACAAAGCATACATGGCATACCATACTTGTAAGAGAATCGTCAACAAGAATTGGGGCCTCAAACCAAGTATAACAATGTGGATGTATACGGCTGTCATAAGACCTATACTTACATATGGAGCTCTGGTATGGTGGCCAGCGCTAAACAAACAATACAATATTAGAAAATTAAATGGAATACAAAGAGCAGCATGTGCGGGTGTTACGGGTGCAATCAGGTCATGTCCGACTGATGCGCTCAATGTGATCCTGCATCAACTACCAATGGACATTTTTATTCACAAAACAGCAGCTATTGCGGCGACAAGAATAAAAGAATTGGGAGGTTGGAACCAGCAGAACTATGGACATAGTGTAATCCTAAACAAGCTCACCATTAATAAATCAGACTACATTCTCCAAAGCTGGATTTCAATAGACACTTCCAGGTAAGGATACCATCTAGACGAGAATGGAGAAGAGGCTCAATAGAAGAGGAGGATACCATCTCAGTCTATACCGACGGGTCCAAAATGGACTGTGGAGTAGGCACGGGGGTATTCTCCTCTGATCTTGGCATATCTCTCTCTATACGTCTACCGAACTCGGCTAGCATCGGGGTATATACATAAAGCAACTATATTTACGGATATCCAGGCGGCGTTCCTGGTCTCGTCTTCACCCATGACAAATTCCAGCATAGTTGACAACTGCAAGAGAGCACTAAGCTCAATGAAAGACAAGCTCCAACTAGACTTGATCTGGGTTCCCGGCCACAGGAACATTTTCGGTAACGAAAAAGCAGACGAGTTGGCAAAGGCAGGAGCTTTCCTCAACGAATCCGAGGGGGAGCTAATACCAAGCCCAAGATCAGAGATCAATAGACAATTTCAACAAGTTGCAAATAACAGGTGGAAAAACATTACAAAATGCGTCATAACTAAACAATTATGGCCAACATATGACAGGAAAAGAACCAACGACTTATTAAATAGGTCAAGAAAAAGCATCTACAGAGTAACAGCTACACAGCAAGGCACAGGCCATTTGGGAAACATGCGTCCAAAATGGGTATGACCTACAACGACATCTGCCGAGGCTGCGGAGTAGCAGGGAACAAGGAAACAATTTTCCACTTTCTCTGCGAATGCCCAGCTCTAGCACAGATCCGACACAAAACACTTGAAATCCATCAAGCACCAAACCTTGAATGGATTTCCATTAAAAGCATATCAATCATAAGTAGTTTCATCGAAACCTCAAAATGGTTTGAGAGAGAAGGTGAAACGTAATAGCAGATGCATTCTACGAATAGTGTATCAAAATGGCACATCAAGTGCTAATTGAGCCCGATAGGGCTGCACTCCTACCTACCTACCTAGCCGAGCTTAGCTCTTCCTTACTTGTTACAATATGTTTCCTTATTAACTAAGTATTAAAAGGCTACAAAATGTAATAAACCTTTAAATAAAATCACTACTGAATCGCAAAAAACATCGATCCATTTTTGAATTGGATGGTAACCAGTAATAAAAAAAAGACGGTCACACATGACATCATAAAGCCAAAGCAATCGTACTCGAATGGCGTTCCAACAGAATACTAAACCTTCTCTTAATGGCTCCAATAATTTATGGGACAATTCGAACATAAAAATATTTTTTTATTTGAAATTATAAAATTTTTTAGTATTAAGGATGTCAATTATCTAAAACCAATATTACTACTTTCAAAACTCGTTTGTCTCCAGAAGGAACTAATGACGAAAGTTTACCTTAATCCCCAAAACCTAAATGATCGCCCAAATAGGAGAATAAAGGTGTATAAAGTTTTAAGTTTGATGATCATGCACATGCTTGAACTTTTTATAAATTAAATTCCACTGAAAATTAAATAAAAGCACTCAAAGCAGCTTGGTTGCGTGTTAAGTCCACAAGCGCCAATCAAATGCAGCTGCTAGTTGTAACAGTGGTAGCAGCTTCAGCTTTACAGTTCTTTTAGGTGCAAACTTTTATCGTTCCTACTGAAACATTTAATGCCGTAAGCAGCTTAAGGGTCAAAAGCGGACCGAAGCACACATCAACTTTTCTCTATACATAAAATAAAATGCGAAACAAACAAATAAAGCAGAAGTGCTGGAATTGAAAATGGAATCTCAACGGCATGTCGTAAGTACACATGTTATTGTGCGTTTTCATGTTTCACGAGCAGGTGTACTAAATTGCTGTACTCGCTCTTGTATAATTTGAGGTATTAATAAAGAAAACTTTAATATTTTTTACTTTAGTTTTATGAATTTTCAACACATTCCTACACAATTCCTGCTGTAATTGCGGCTACATTATCAAAGTTTGATTTCAGTGAATCAATATTGTGCTTATTTTCGACACAAACAACAGCACTTGTCGCCACACCACAGGAAACACTGTGAACTTTTTATTGTATTCTTGACGTTTGAGAATTTGAGAAAAATACTTATTAATAAATGGGTTGAAAACTATAACAAAAATAAACAAATGTGCTCCAGACATTGTTCCACGTGTGCCATTGAAAAGTGTTGCTGGTGTGGTTCCAGCTGTAAGCTGCAACATTATTTACACAAAAATAACTTGGGATGAGTTAAAATTAAACACAAATTTCGTTGAGAATTTCCTCGTTCTGTGGAAATTCTAATGCGCTTGTTCCAATTAATGTGCTGTAAAATAGCCCAATAAAATGAAAAATGAACAATGAAATGCGGAGGGGAATTATAGGCACAAAAATAAAATCCACAAGTCAATACAAAACATATCTTCAAGAACATAAATAGAGCGCTCAACTTCCTATTCTTTATATTTATAACTAGTAAGTGGTTGGATGCAGCTGGATGCGCGTGCATCGTTTTGGAATTGGGTGGATCTATCAACAAAGCTCGTGTCACGCTGTGCCACCAAATTTTGGTACATGCGTCACTGAAGGTACATCAATGAATTTTACAGTACTTTTTCCCTTTTAACATATTTTTTAATCGAGCGTGTTTTTTTTTTTAAGTATTTGATGTTGATTTAGTCAACCATATCCAAAACAAATTGGCCATATACCGATAGAAATTGATTACGCAAGGTAAGAGGGGAGATATAGATATCTTTATAGTAAGTAAATTTGCAGCATCGACAGAAATTTTCAGCATTTAGGCCTTTTGGGACTGATAACAAGAGGCAGGCACAAATTTCAGCAGGAATCGCCTCCGATTTTGACGCCAAAAGTGCTCAATTTCGACCAAAAAGAGCATCCCGTTGACATTGCTCAGGAGATGCTGGACTCAGTTCGCGGCTCAAAGCTCAATCATCCCTATGGTAGCTAACGAATGAGTCAAGACCGAAAAAATCGCGCCAAGTTATGTCGAATGTGAAGAAGGTATAAGATATTATTCCCCAGACCTGGACCGCTGTGACTTTTTTGTTCCCAAAACCGTAGAGGCCCATGAAAGGACGACGCAACGATTGAGGAGTTAAGAACTGCATCGAAGAAAGAACTAAACAAGATCAAAAAACAATGTTTTTTTTAAGTGCTTTGAGGATTGGGAAAAACGCTGGTAGAAGTGCAATATATCTGGGGTAATTACTTTGAAGAGGACAAAATATATAATATATTCATGAATAAATAAACACTTACTTAAGAAATAATATTTTTTGTATACTTTTTGATTAAAACTAATAAATAAATATTATTGTTAAATATGGACGTTTATTTCAGAAAATGTGTACCACAATATTAAAATTATTGCCCATCTGAAGCTTTAACTTTTGCCTCTCTTTATGGCATTTGTGGATTCCATCCCAACTTTTGAAACCCTATTCTGATGGGAACCGTATTCTGAATTAGGAAGGAACGCCCGACAAGAACAAATGGTCAGCAAAGGGGCAAGGTCGAGGCCATAGGACGGGTGAAGCAAAACTTCCCAGCTGCGGTTTTCAAAATAGTTTTAACCGGTCTAGCAGCAGCAGACCGAGAGTGACGAATTTGCATAGTCGCAAATTTCATTCGTTTTTCGGCAATCACCCGCTTCAACTTGATGAATTGTCATTGTTAGCATTTTGAATTATTGGTTTCACCTAGTTTTAGAAGCTCATAATAAAGCGAGTGGATTATTGACTTTTCCATTAATTTGGCTGGTTAGATAAGCTGCACATATAATTTTTTGAATTTAAAATTGTTTAAGTGAATTTGCTTTTTCTCATGATCATTCTTTTTGTAGCGATTTTAAACATTTTGAAATAAATAGCTAATTGAATTCCTGCGAAAGAATCTGTGAGCTATCTTTGGGTTTAGAAACATCAGCTTCAAACTTTTTTAGAACGTTCTTTGTCTTCCAAGGCAAAATCACCACTTTGAAATCGTGGAAACGACTTTTGATACGTTCACTATAAACTTCATGCAAAAGAAGAGGGATATAATATAATATATTGATCCTCGCAGATTCCGAACAGTGTATCTTTGTTCCTGAAATAAATAAATTTAAGCGAAAGCTCGACTTACCCTCCATATATGTAACTAATATCAAGATTTTCGAACATCCGGCTGACTTTACTCTATATGATTCGTTTTTTAGTAAGTATGTGAGATGTTAATAGTATGTGGTATGGGGAAAAATAAATAAAATCCTCAGTTTAACGTTTTACATCTTAAGATATTTCCCGGCTTTGATTCCTTCAAGTTGCAAGAGTATAAAATGTTCGGTTGCCAAGAAGCTGCTCATTTGTTGAAACCGGCGATATCCTGCCGCTTTAGCATATTGCTGTCATGAAAACTGACCCATCCATATCAAGCTCTTGTGACGAAAGCATTTTATTCGACAAGATATATTTACGAAGTTTGGCATAGATTATTACGCAATCTCCGAAACAATTGTTCAAATTGGACAGCTATAGCTTACAGCTGTCATAAAAGCTGACCGCTCGCACTTAAAAATCTTCTATGCTATAAGAAATGCATCTGTAAAGTACGTTATAGCTCCAGTTCAGCCAAAAATAATAGGTTACTTTGTTTGGAATGATGTTATTATGAATATTAACATATCTTTATCTTTATCAACATCAAATTATTTTCTAATTTATTAAGTATTTGTGTATCAATAAAAAACCAAACCAACATATGTATGTAAATATGTGCATCAGCTGCCCAATAATACAAACTTTCTGTGCATATCATTACCAAGTTTAAAATCTGATTCATCTAGTGTGCTAAGCAATTTTGTGTAATGAGTTGAGCCCTTAGTACTCAGTGCTTCATCGAGGCGACAGCATTGAACCTATGTTCACCAGCAGCAGCATTATTAAGCTTTGTACATATTGACAATTCGGGGAACAATGGTTGTAATTTATAAACAAAACAATTAATATTCACTACGCCTACGACACTAATATTATTTTGAGCATACCTATAGCTATAAATAAACATGATCCTACATTGCATTGTTGAGCTATTTCCATGTACAAGCATCCGCATACAGTATAGAGGCCAATATCATTTGTTTATGTATATTCGATTATTCGCGCGTGTAGACATTAGCTTTTGTAACACAATTGTAAATATGTATAGCATGCACATTGCATCCCATTGTTTTAGTCAGTGATGGCTGCTAAGTCAGTAATCAGTACATAAACATATCCGATAGACTAAAGTGGTGGATGAGAATTTTTTCTATCTTAGATCGGATGGTAGCTTCTCAATTCAAAACGAACACAACGTTATTTTCGAAATTTAAATATTTTTCCTTAGAGTAAAAAAAGTAGATGTGTAATTCCTTTCAAATCATTACCGAGTACTGATCAATAATTAAATCTTTCGACATAGAACATCACTAATTTCAGTGGCGCTAATGTGCCATTGGCCGTTGAATCTCCTTCTATACATACATACATTCAAAATAGAACAAAGCTGTTTACTTGTGTAATTTAGTGCATTCATCTGTATGTATGTATATATGGATCTTTATTACCAAGAGCAACGTGTTGCACACAGGGGTGTTCAACATTTGTTTGCAACGGCATAAAGAGAACAAGTAAATGTACGTATGTCAAGTTATAAAATGAGGAACAATTTATCAGAGCCAAAATACTAACTGATTTGTTTTTAATACTTTTGAAAACAAATTTTTTCTACGAAAAAGAAAGTACGTTAATTTTGGTTGCATTGAAGTTAGAATATTTCCACAAATAAAACAGTTTTCCACCTAAGAACAAGATTTTTTCCCTTCAGTTTGTATGACAGATACATATATAATACATATAACATATTACATATCGTCACTTGAAATGCAAAATAACGTATCATCAAAAAATTCGAAATTGAGTGTCTTATTGATTACGATTCACTACTTCAAATTACATACATAATATTACATATGTCCAACATTTTCAGGTTCTGCGATGAGATATAAACCAATTTTAACCAATATTAAACATTTTTTTTACTCATGTTCCATTTTATTTCGTGTTTCATTAGTGCCACTGTAAATTTCCGAAAAAGTTGTTCCGTTATTTTGCATTTCAGGTGACGATATATTCTTTCTTCGTCTTTCTTCGGATATGGTAGCGATGCCTTGAGAATAAATCCATTCCAAATTTCCCAAAAATACATTGTCAAACAAAAAAGTTTTCCATAAAAGAACTTGATTTTGATATTTCCGTTAGTAAGTCAGCTATATGCTATAGTGGTCCGATATCGACGATTTCAACAAATGAGCAGCTTCTTCGGTAGGAAAGGACGTACGCAACATATCAGTTCGATATACTATAATCAACTCAACTCGTCTAGCTGATCATTTACTATGTAGTCGTATATATTTAATAAGGTCTCCGACCTTTCTTTCTGGTTGTTACATAAAAACAAATGGCAAACTTAATTTACCCTGTTCAAGATATATTGTATAAATATTGACTATGAGGACAAGCATATTCTGAAGTAATCGAAAACAGCAAGTAAGTAGTATTTTTAAAGTTGAAATTTCTGTATTTTAGCTTATAAGTTTTTATTATAATTCACTTCAAAATTGCCAATGAAATTAAGTAGCACATATAACTACAATATAGCCATGTTCTTCTAATTCGTCCATTTTGTAAATATTGGATATTCATATATCAGTTGATAGATACGCTCGTTGGATCGTTCAATCAGAGTGAAGTTTATGAATTATATAAAAATTTCTGTATAATAGCGATTATTAGAAATCATATCAATATGTTTTAGGAAAATATTAATTCCACGCACCTCTTCCTGACTGCGACATCCGTGTCAACTATTTGTTTCTTTCGAATAACGCTTATTTGTTAACGTGGATTTTTCAATATTTCAATTTTTTTGCATTAGCAAACAAAACAACCTAATGAAAATACCTACTAAGATTCATCAAGTGAAATCACTTTTTAATCAAATTTTCTAAATCACGTCGTGCTTCTATCGATCAAGTAAAAATGTTTCCATGAATTTCAGCCTTATTGTGTCACGTGCACTAAGGAGAGCGCTTGGACAGATAGTTTTTATATGGCCAAATGTCCGAAGTAATAACAATGTTAGCTGCATCTAAATATTATCACCTTTAATATTATATAATAATATTATATTTATATTTACTTTAATAATAATAATTATTATTTTCCTTATATTTTTTCAGCTCCCCTCCAAATTATTTCTTACCTCAGTTTGTGTTAATTACCTAAATGTATCATTGTTATGCTGTACAGAAAATATACATTAATATATATGTATTTCTGATTTATTAGTTCTCATATTCAGTGAGAAGAAAAATAAACACAGGTGTTCAACATAAAACCAAAATAATCAAAATACTATTTCCGATTATAATTATATTTGTATCTAAAGACACATGTTGCCCAAACAAAAGTGTAAGAAGACGCTAATAAAATTATTAGGCGTATTCGATAGAAATCACACCGGCACCTAAACAAATTTCGGTAAATTATTGAACAATAAGTACGATATCACAATGAAGTGTAGTGCGTAGGTTTGCTGTGGGTGAACGTATGGTAAAAACAATTTTTAATGAAATTCTTACTCTGTCTTGTGGGCGAAGTTAAGAATTTCAAGCTAAGGGGACTACTGCACGTTCGATAAAAATCGCGATTGCGGATCCTGAATGGCGGTCAATATAGGTATGTATGTATATATTGAACGTATTGAATTCAATATTGATGGATTGCGAGCCATATCAGATGTATTGAAACCCGAAACTAAACATTCAAAATTGATCACGCGAGGCACGGCACTTTGAATAAAAATTCGCGAAATGAAGGAACAAAGTATTGAAAAAATTAAAAATCGTAAGAATTTTATTGAAAATATATGATTTATTTGTAAAAACTTTAGACTTTCCAAAGATCTGGCGAATTCTTTAGAATGTGTTCTGACAGTTTTTTTCTCCAATGCTTTCTTTGATTTTCTGTCCTCAAAACCATTGATCCTTTATTACAGTTTTCTTTCGAAATAAAAAATAAAAAATGAACAAATGATATAACCAAACTATTTTTTTAACATATTTCTTTCAAAAACGCGACTAATTTTGAATATATACTGATGCGATATTGAAAAGGTAGTATTCACTCGTGATCCATAAATGAATGAATAACGATCCAAATATCATAATAAATATAATAAGTGACGAGCGTGAGACAATAACCGAATAATGTATTGCACGGGAACGCGATACGATCACAACTTCAGTCAAACAGCGTAGGTTCACACATCGTAGCAAAAGTTGGTTTTATGTTTTCAACGAGGTAAACTCAAAGCAATAACTCAAATATTTTATCACCATCCGATCAGTTTTATCAATTTTGTGTTTTCTATATTAATTGATTAAGCAATTATACGATCGCATTCTCACTACAAACGATAATGAGATATTTGAAATAACTAGGTAAAAACTAGGTAGGTCCGGCACACCCAACCCGTTAATGCAGTCTGGCAATACTCAAATTCAAATTAAATTCCCATGCCTTGTATGTGTGCATTCGACGCTTTCATGTGCAAATATTGTACTTTAAATTAACTTCGTTCAGGTCGATGTCGATAGTCGGCTTATGGTCGCGTACAAATATATATGAGAGCTTCGAAATAAGCTTCAGCTGCAATACAATTTCATTTGATTTCCTTTCCTTTCCAATTTATTTCACAAATTTATAATTCCAATTAAAATTGTGCATATACCTCAGTTATTAAATATTATATATATATATATATATATATATAGAGGTGTACATTTATTTCAGTTAGACATATGCACGCATGGATAAATATACAGGAATAAATTTGCTGGTAATTACTTTATATTTTTTAATTTTTTATCGTTTATAAATTGGTTAATTTTAATAGACAAATATCATAATTATCTAACAGGCAGGAATTTTGAAGTAAATAAACCAAATATATATATAAGCCGCTTTGTATATACAAATTTTAGTGAATAAAATGCATAACAAAAATAAAATTCAATTAAAAGATCGGTGTAGCCTTTTTGGTATGATTGAGCCAATGCTAATTTGAATGCCCTTTCTGTGTAGATAACAATGTAAATCGTGTTTTAGGTATTCGTGCATCCAAAACCGGATTTCAAAATATGATAAAATAAACTACCCATCACGACTAATTATAGTGAATATAGGTTTAACGATTCTTTAAGGAAATCTGTTTTTTTCAATTTCAGAAGATCCACTTCAGCGATATAGTGGCCACCGCAAAACGTCTTTTTGAAAGGAGCTCCCGAAGATCAGCTGTAGTTAGTTTTCAAATACATATTTTTCTAATACTTAGTCTATAATTATAGCTAAAAGATATCAAAAACAGTTGTGGATCAATAAATTTAAAAGTTTTCTCGAAAAAAATTCAGAAAAATTCTTTTTTTTTTTTGCGGCCTTCTAACTGTATAGAAACTTTTATAGCCGTTTAAGTCATTTCTTCTGTTATTTGTACTTATATATTTTCTGTATAATACTGTTGTGACAGACATATATACGTGTATCAAAATTAAATTCACATATTTTTGAAATCACCACTCTTTTTCTTCTTCATCATCAGAGCTATATTCATCGACAAGTTGAATCTTCTCTTTCGATAAATAATTATCTTTTTAATAAGCTCAATTCCCAAATTCGAATGCAAATACATATTTTGATTTCTAGTAGTGATACAGTGTTATCAGGTCAACTAAATTATTCGTTTTTTATTTATTTATGTTAAAATAGATTTATTTTACTATATTAAAATAAAAATATAGATTAGGAACTCTTCTTTTCAATTAGCATTAAAAATCCAAAATTTAATGACAACTGTCGCATACAGAAATATACATCGGGACAAAATAACACCCAGCAATTTTAATTAAACTCGGGTAAATGATATTTCAAAAAATGTATTTTGTTCTTAATTACTATGCCAAATATGAGCGCGATCTATAGAGCAGTTTGTTTACAGCAGCTGCTTAAGGTGTTATTCTGGTCTAGAAATTGAAAAAAATCGAAATATTTTTTATATTTTCAAAGTTTAGCTATTCAAGAATATGTGCACAAGAGGATTATTCAAAATTCAAATTATTTTCGGAGAGTCGGCATTTTTCTGACCCGGCATCCAAGCTGGTTCGGCCGGAACTAAACGAACAAAAGACCCAACGCGAAACTTTAAACTCGTTTTTCTCAAAACTTACTTTTTCGGAACGATACCCACGATTTCTCAGGTTCTACTGGACCGATTTTTTTCCCCACTTTTCCGTAGCTCCGTCCATTGCGACATTATTCTAGATTAATAATCTTTTTTTTTGGTTTCAGATAACTAGGAGGGTTGAAATCATGGGTATGGTCACGTGGAAATTTTTAGAAACCCCCCACTTCGCCAGCTCATAATTTTTGTAATTTTTTACTTTTTTTAGTTTTCAATTTTTTTCTGTACTCTTCTAAAATTAACAAATAACTAATAAAAAAATGGATAGTAAAAATATTAATTGCCTTTTTTACGGCTCTTTAAAAATTACCTGAAATTCATGCTTCTAGACAAGAGTACCCCCTTAAATCGGTACACCCCAGGAATATATTACGATTTTTACAATGGATAAAAATATCGATCAAAGAATTGGCCTCAAATTATGTATTTATAGCCAAATTTGACGTGCGTTACGAATGCGGGAAACGGTTTTTAGCCTACGATTGGTACAAAGCCTTCAAAGACAGGTCGAGAGATCGTTGAAGACATGCGTTGTTCTGGACGAAGTGAAGGATATGGTGCTTCAAAATTGTTAAGCAAGTGTTAGAGGAACGGCAAGAGAGCTCGAAAACTCCCGCGAGTCCGTTCGAATGATTTTGGTGGATATTTTGGGTATCAAACGCGTTCTTGCTCCACTCGTCTCAATAAAGTTGATTTTTTTTTTTATTTAAAAATAGTAGAAATTTAATTAGACACTGTATAAATTTAATTAGACACTGCAATATTTTAAACACTTTTGATTACGACGTCATTCATATTCAAATGAAATTTCTACACTCACTATTCGGCATATTGTATCTGTGCCATGATGTTCAACCGATATTTCAAGTTATTCAACTATCGATGGGACTTACACATGCCTATTCTAATGAGAGAATTATACTGTATATATCTTAAGCCAAAAAATTTCTTTTTGCAAAAAAGTTCTTCGGGAACTACAAAAAGCTTCAATACCGCAAAATATTTTTTTATAATAATTAAAATATTGTATAGTGGCTAAAACATAAATACATATCGTCATCTAGAATTTAAATGAACATGTTATCGAAAAATGCAAAATTGCTTTATATATGAATTACGACTTCTTACATCATATAACATACATATATGGTATAAGTATATTTTAGATTTTAGTCTTAGGCTTTTTCATGCTGGCTTAGTTTGTCAATACCGTATTTTGTTTCAGAAAATAATAATTCGAAATGATTAAATAGCAGAAAGTGTACTTTAAACAAGAAGAACTGAACCTATAATAGCCTTCACAGTTGCATTTTTCATAGCATAAGAGGGTATAAAAAGTTCTTTATCTTGTGCGATATCGCAATTTCGAACAAATGAGAAGCTTCTTGGGGACAAAAAAACGTGGGCAAAACTTCAGATCGATATCTCAAAAACCGAAGGACTAGTTCGCGTATATACAAACGGACTTGGCTAAATGGACTCGGCTCGTCGCACCGATATATTTCTTAAAAGGTCTCCACAGTATACTGTTGGGTGTTACAAACTTCGTAGCAAATTTAATACACCATATCCTATTCAAGTATGACATAACATTACATAACAGATTTCTTTATTTGAAATATATTTCTAAAACTTGAGAAAAGTGATTTTGTGAAATTATTTTGCATTTTAGGTAATTAATTAATTTCACCGATTTCCGACTTTCATGCTTCGGTCATTAATGACATTGATATCTAACTACTTATTTTCATAAATAAAAATTTAATAATACAAAATTCTCAATGAAAAGTTAAAGAATATCTAAACAACTAAGATCAAGAGGTCTTCAAATTGTTTGAAGCCTTCTTACATCTAAGGCGATAATCCAAAGTCCGCATATGAAGCCATCTAGGAGTGTTAAGGTTTTTTGCATCTCTGTGCAACAAATCGAGCAAGAAAAATGATTTGGCAGCACGAAATCGGAAACATTGAGCTTATAAATACATTTGTAAACATTTTTCAATTATCGCACACACCATAACTCATAAACAGAAATAAGAAAACGTACGCGAAAAAAGTGCATTTAGTGAATTAACAAGTGATAACTATTCGCACTCACCTCTGAACACAAATGAATAAATTTCCGCGTGCTGTGTATTTGAAAGCCGCATAAATGAGAGATGCTCCTCAGGAGTGTAGCTATGTCAGGAAGCGACCTAACATTGAAATGCAAACACTTGTAACGCACAAAGATTATTATTTTCGTTGTTATTTTATGCTTCTTCTCGTTCTGTTTCGAATTTAGTTCTGTTGTTTTCGAACTACACTTATATGGTTCATATGCACACACGAATTAACCAAACTGCACATTTCATTCCAGTTTTTTAGTCACGAACTAGCTGATGTGTTTTTGTTATTATTGTTTTTTTTTTTTTTTTTGATAACTAGTTTGCTATTGTTTTACCTTCGTATTTGGTAATGTCTCGTCTTTACACGTCAGTTGATTATTTTTTCGATTATTGTTAATGATTTACCGCGAATCCACTTGTTTCGGTCATTTTCTGCTGAAATGCAAATCTCTTCCGCTTATTATGTTTATATGCCATCTTGCTCTACAAGCCCTCAGCCTCAATGAAAGCTTAATTAAATAACTCCAATGATCAATTCTACGTTTTATAGTTTTTATGAGCTATTCGCAAGTATTTGTTATGGCATTTGGTTGAGTGATTTCAATTGGGGCTAAAGTTTTTAAACGTGTCGTTGTTGTTGTAATATTTATTTTGCTCTACGCTTTTTTATATGCGCGCACATTTCGTTATTTCAATATATTTTGATGGAATTCTCTGTTTAGTTGCTTTTATTGTTGCTTGTAGTTATTTAAATGCCATACATTTTTGTTTGTGAATGTTTACGAAAATTTCATAATTCTAATATTCAATAATTTTATAAGCTAGAATTGTGTTATTATCTATTTTCATCGTCGAATTGTATGCAAATTTTAATTCCAATTTTCTTTTGTGTTGAAGTTTCGTTAAATATGAATATGAATTTCGCATGTAGATAGCTGAATTATCCTCTATATTTAAGCTATTTATTGCACTAAAAGGGTAAACTGCTATTATTATTACTTAAGTGGTGTTTCATTTATCGTTATTTTCGTTTTGAATATTTTTAGTGATATGTTTAATTAATTGCATTGCATTACGGTAAAATATTTGGACTCTATTTCAGTCTATTGAGCTTCGTTTATTTTCAAAAGTTATTGTTGTTGTTTCAATCCCATATAGTTGATATTTTCAATTTAGGTTTTGCGCTTAATTATTTTTATGGTTTACCTGCTTAAGTGCGGTTAGTGGCTGTTGTTGTTGTTGTTGCTGTCGTTACAATTCTCTTTTCAATTCTCTGCTGTTTCTGCACCTGCACAAGTCTTTTCGTAATTCTTTATTGTGCTCTCAACTTTCCCGAGTATAAAATCCAAACGTTGGTGAAGACAAAACAAGCACACATTAAAACTTTTCAATTCAATTCCGATTCAGTTAATGCTGCTCTGCACGTATGCCGCCCTTAGCTGCAAGGGAAAAGAGCAGAAAATGAAAGAAGTTAAAAAAACATGGTGGCACAAGTTAGTTGGGTAAATGTAAAAATTAATGTATTAAAACTTTGTGTACGCGTTGTGGTTGAAGTGCGAACAATCATAAAAAGGATGGACAGGCAAAATAAATAATCACGAAATAATTAAGTTTATCGAACCAGCAATATAAGTAGGTCAGTGAATTAAGATTGCTGCAAATAAATATATTAGCACAAATAGTAACTTTACACTGCCCTTTAAATAAGTCAGTTGATTGAAATTAAGTTCCTTTTTACATTTTCCGTGACATTGCTTCAGTAGAATTTTAAGGAGCTACATGGGTTTCCTCGCGTAAAAACAGCCTCTATTCAACAATTTTTTCTCATATAAAAAATAAAATGCAATATTTTATTAGAATTTTTTTTTTGTTACAAACATACATTATTATCAAAGAAATTCTGAATTTTTTGAAAAAAAAATATTATAAACTTGGCCATTGCGACGCCATTTCCGGTGACCCCTCGGAAAAAAGATGCGCCCGCGTTGGCAGGATAACTCCTTACAGAATCATCTAAAGTGAAAAATACGTGTTTTAGTTGAAATCTTAACTTAGAACTTGGACGAAGGAAAAAAGGATGAAAATTGGATTTTTGGCAGACATTTTTACAAAAAAAATGAAAATTTCGCGACACAAGTACTCAAAGCTGTATCTCCGAAACTATTATTCGGATCAACTTGAAAATGTAGAACAATTTTCTAGAAGTGTTGTAGAATTTAATAAGACCATAAAGAAATAAAAATAAAATCGATTTTTTTAAACCAGTAAGCCCATCTAACCCTTTAATGGATCTGCTTGCCCGTTTAAAATTTAAAAACTAACTAAAATAAAATAATTTAATTCAAAGTACTTAGAACTGGGTTTAACAAATAATAAATCTGCTTATATTTAGAAACGTAAAGGGTTATATCATCTGCTTAAATTTGACCCGGACTGATTAAAAAATACATTTTCTCGTATTTTGACACAAATCTGTACTATCGCCTACAAAATAGGCTTCTGAGCCAAAACAAACATGCCAACTAACTGCCTTAACCAAATTTTTCATGCATTTGTTATAAGAATTCATTGGTATGGCCTTCAGTGCCTCCAGCTATTTTTGGTTTTTTCGGTTTCGGCATATTCACCCGACTGTTCGGCAGTTTCGATATTATATTCACAAACCTACTTTTCGCCGTCACCAGTTTGACGCAGGTACGGTATTCAGCAAGTTGCATCTCGTTTGCAAATTCTACTCGACGTCGTTTTGGCAAAATATTCAGTTCATTTGGTACGCGCTAGCTTTACACGCTTCATACCCAAAACATTAACCAAAATGTGCTGAGTTGATCTTTAAGAGATGATGCGAACCACTGTTATCTCTCTGCTGCCAACACTACAGTTTAAGGTTCTTTAACTTTATCGTTATTTTGGTCATGAAGAGATGTAGCTAAATGACTCGCATGAGTCTGGTTACAGATGATTTCGTGATATTCACTGAATGCTTTGTGCCACTAAAGTACTTGTGTTCCTGATAGAATAGAATCCCCAAAGCGCTTCTGCAATATTTTAAAAAATTTGATAGCCGTGTTTCTATTGGAACCATCCTTCTGGAGTAAAAATCGCCGGACAAACTTTTGGTGTTGTAAACGAACAGCTGCCACACACACTAATTGACATACATATGTAGATCAAACTTCACACGAACATAAAATAGGTATATACAGTTTTCAAAAAATTTATTATACCCTGAACAGGGTATATTAAGTTTGTCACGAAGTTTGTAACACCCAGAAGGAAGCGTCGGAGACCCTATAAAGTATATACATAAATGATCAGTATGTTGAGCTGAGTCGATTTAGCCATGTCCGTCTGTTTGTCTGTCCGTCTGTATATATACGAACTAGTCCCTCAGTTTTTAAGATATCGTTTTGAAAATTTGCAAACGTCATTTTCTCTTCAAAAGCTGCTCATTTGTCGAAACTACCGATATCGGACCACTATAGCATATAGCTGCCATATAAACTAAACGGAATCAAGTTCTTGTATGAAAAACTTTCATATTTGACAATGTATCTTCACAAAATTTGGTAAAGACTATTTTCTAAGGCAACAGTGTAATCTCCGAAGAAATTGTTCAGATCGGTTAACTATAGCATATAGCTACCATACAAACTGAATGATCGGAATCAAATGCTTGCATGGGAAACTTCCTCATTTGACGATATATCTTCACGAAATTTGGTATGAGTTATTTATTGTTCATGGAAATAATGTAATATGGGAAGAAATTATTCAGATCGGCTCACTATAGCATATAGCTGCCATACAAACCGAACGATCGGAATCAAGGACTTGTATGGAAAACTTTTGCATTTGATGTGGTATGCTCACAAAATTTAATGTTAACGTTTTTTCTTGTATTTTTATTTATTTATTAATAATCGAAGTTTTTTCTCACCGATAAATAATATTTTTATAAACAATGTAAGGCCAAAATTTTGGTCAAAATCGGTTTTTGTAGAAACCGCCATTTTGTCGAAAAAAAATTATTTTGCTTATTCCTTCGATTTGCTGTATTGGATTTAACATTAACGAAATCTGTTTGAATTTTTTCATTTCAGAGGATCAGAAAACGTCTTTTTCGAGAGGAGCTCCCGGAGATCAGCTGTAGTTCCTCTTAACCAGTAGGTTATGTTTGTGATATATTCTGTTCTCAATAATTGAACTAACGACGACTTTTTGCCTCTATAAAAGAGATGGAATAATGCAAGAAATATTTGCAATTGTGGCAAAAAGAGAGAAGAAAACGTTAATTAATAATTATTTTTTGATGTATTTAATTTTGAATTTTAACGGATGACAAATTAAACAAACAGATTTCATATAAATGAATTGCTATTGTAAAACCTTTGAACGGACAGGTAAGGCAACTAAGTATTTAAAAATAAACTAAACTGAGAGTAATACTGACTATGTCAATAAAAACTGATTGGAAGTTGCGCTACTGCAGTCAAATAGCATGACTGCATATAAGTACACACATGTTTGCCTATATGCACATGCAGATAGTTTGTAGGTCTGGTTGTGCATATCAAATTTGCAAATTACCACGCTATGTGCCCTTTACAGAATGAAAGGAAATGGCCTCAAACAAAATTGTCGACAGCGGCCCGCACGAAGAGGAGAAAGGAAGTAAACGCTCTTACACCTCCGCACAAGCCATGTGGCGCACATGACTACCCACACATACCTACATACAAAAAATTTCGAAAAATGCGCGAATGTGTGTTGACCATAATGTGGCATTACTACCCCACATTATGTCACTCATTCACTCTTGATGGCTTTATTCCATTTTATTATGCAACAAAAACACCGCAATGCCTTCTACCCCAACCAACCCCCAGAATGTCGCCACATTGTGTACAAATCTTCGTCAACAAACATTATTGCACTAAACCCATACAAGTTACCGTTGCCGACGTACGAGCGCGGTTGAATTGCATTCTCTTTAAAAATAAATATCATTATATAGTACATACATATGTATATATAGCTATATAGATATATGTACTATATATATAAATAAAATTAGCAGCTTTTGTGGGGCTGAAGTGAATTGCGGAGCTAGGGCGGTGCAGTTCAGTCTATAGTTTTGAAGTATGTAAACTGGCGGTGGACTTTCGTACGCTTTCTTTGCATATTTTTTTTTGTTTTTGTAATACATCATTTACGCTTTTCCTCTTATGTTGTAAATTTTCATTTTCACCGTCCTACCCGCCGCTCATACGCTGCTACTTATACGCTCGTTCGCACACATTATTGCATTTTTTTCTCTACATATGCCAAATGGATACCAATACACTAACACACGGACAAGAGTGGTATGCGCAAGTATTTGTGCATTGGACGCAACACTTTGTGGCAATGCTATTGTTGCTGTTGATTTTCATAAAGGTGGCGTTGGTTCTGCCGCCAACAACTCGATAGTGGAACGACCGAAAATATCAGCAACAATTTCTACCATAACATGGCTCAATGTGGAGTACATAAGTATGGACGTGGTAGTGTGTGTGCAGTGCACACGAGCCTCCATTCGGCCGAGTTTAGTTCCACAAACCCTTCTCCGAAAAACTGCTGTGACCAGTTAACCTGCCATTTAGTCAGTCTTTCAGCCAACACAGCGACCTATAGCAGCCCTAACCACCACACGCCGCGGCGCATGTAACGCCCATAGACCGCTCACCAAACTGCATGCACCGGACAGATCGACCCAGCTAGCGACCACTTAAAGTAGGGCAACGTCAGTAAAAACAACACAAAGAATAAAATAAACAAAAAACAAAAGTAGTGTTACAACGACAATGATGGAGCAGTAGCAGTTACAATGACAACGAAAACACTTATTAACATATACGGGTAAGAAAGCGGCGAGACGCCTACCCACCTTCCAAAGGAAGCGAAATATAAATTTACGGAATACGGCAGAGTAGATAGGCCGAAACGAGGCAGTAGCGCAGGAATATAGATAAAAAATGCAAACAAAGATAGAGAAAATGAAAAATGAAGGAAATTACGAGTAGTGGCATATAATGCCTTCGTTATTTAAGTAATGTGATAAGTTGACGGTAATTTCCTCAAAATTTCACTTAGAAAGTGAGCTAAAAGTGTAGCACATAATGCGAGTGGAATAATTAATAATATTAAAATCTTAATTAGCAATCAGCCATTGCTTTGTATGCGTATGGGCGCACATTAACTCACAAAGAAATCGTCTTAAAGACGCAGTGCGAATTCTTCTTGTCACATTTTTGTTAAATACAGGGATTTTAAGTTTGGACTTTGTGGTTTTAAAGTTTAAATATAATTTATTTGAATTTTCTAAAGCAATTTGAGGAAACTTGTGCATAACTTGTTTGGAGAGCTGTGCAGTATAGGCAAAATAATTAAAAAATCTTAAGTTTCCGAGTTTAAAATATATATCAAAAATGCAGTATTTGTCACAATTGGGTGTTCCTATAATTTTTCATACATTGTAGTATGGCGATGAGTCAATTTGATAGTTGTTGTCGCTCTACCTTTTTAATTGTATTTGCCTTTCTGATTTACCCTATATTGTCTATATTGTCCTAAATGTGCTCAAAAATGTATAAAATGTCCGAATAAAGTTACTCAATCCAAATTTAAGAAATAAATTCGCAAAATAGTATTTTTACCTTGAAACCCTAACCCCTCCCTCTAACATTACTTCTGTTTGGTTTTTTTAATTTCGGCGGATCCAGTTCAGAGATATAGTGGTCACCTCAAAACGTCTTTTTTGAGAGGAGCTCCCAGAGATCAGCTGTAATTCCATACCAAATAAATATTTTTACTAATACTAAAAGGATTAAAAGATACCATAATATAATATTTGTACAAATTTTTTTATCAATAAATTTGAAAGTTTCCTCAGAAAAAGTTCTGAAAAATTCGAATTTTTGCGGAGTTTTAACTGAATATAAACCCTTTCCACTTGTTTTAATAGCTTTCTATATTATTATTTAGCGAATCTTCTATATATTTTAATTGTTAATCTGCTAATCAAACCATAGACAAATTTATCAAGCTTTAGATAATAAAAAGCCGTGCAGTCGATTTTAGCTTAAATTAATGACTTCTTTTTTAATTTAGATGTTATATAAACTAATATGCATTTCTTATTGAAGCTAATACAATGTTCAGGTTAGTCGATAATATCATAATAATTCCACAATAATTCAAAAATAAACCGGCCAAATCAGATTTTCCTTTGAAATTTTAACTCTTTTATACAATTGATAAAATGTCTGTGGTGTTTTTCCCATCATGAAGCAATGTTTCAAGAAGGGAAACTCACATTTTCTATTAAAACCAAAATTGCCCTTGGTGGCATGAAACCTTAACAATAAATATTTAAGGATGCTACTCTAAGACAAGAGTTTTAATACCCTGAACAAGTTTTCACTAAGTTTGTAACACTCAGAAGACCCTATAAATATAAAGTATATAAGTTAAGTTGATTTCGCCATGTCCGCCTGTTTGAATACCATATACTAGAAATTGTGCCTCAGTGTTTTAGATATTCATCCATCTCTTCTCTCCAAGAACATGCATATTTGTCGGAACCTCGGAACCGCGATTAACATCGGAGCCTTCTGTGGATAACTTTCGTATTTGTCAAGATATCTCCACGAAATTTTGCAACGGTTATTGTTAAAGGAAACCTTACAATATCTGAACAAATTGTTAACATCGGACCATTATAGCATATAGCTGCCATACAAACTGAATAATCAAAATCTAGTCCTTACACGGAAAACTTTTTTATTTGACACAGAATATGAACCAAAGCAACGCTATAATCTCACAATGAATTGTTCATATCGGATCACTATAGGATATAGCTGATAAAAACTGAGTTTTAGTTAGATTAGACAAAGGCTTGTCAGTCAACGTAGTATTTAAATACTGTTTGCATTTAGAACAATAAATTCCTGAAAAAACTTCGTCTATATTAAACTAAATTGACCTGACTAAAGTACTTTCTTTGCAATGTTTTCTGGGATGATTATTTTATTGAAAATAAAAATTAATAATTAATTAATTTATGACACCTTGTGTTCTTCGTAATCTTATTTGATTTGAAATATATCTTTATTTCACATAAGAATTTCCTTTAAATGAACTTTTAATAGTTCTATAGGCATTTTATGTTTATATAACAAAACTAGAAAAACTGAATTGATGTGGCAATGTCACTGATACATTTATAAGCTGGCGTTAGTGCACGAACACGCTGTAAGCTTTGCATAAATGTATCTGCATGCGAGTATTTGCGAATCGATAGGAGTAGACAATTTGTATGCAAGTGCATTATTTACTTAAACGTGAAATATAAGTATATATTTGACACAAATTTACAAACGCGCTTACAGTATATATATCCGTGCTTGTATATAATTGAGCGCAAGATGGCATACATATACATATAAACCACTTTTTCCTTCATAACTAACTACCGTTATTATATAAAATAACAATGAGCCAATTTTTATAGTCAGTTATTATTATCGTCAACAACAGCAGCGCCAGCAGAACGACAGAACGGCAGAACAGCTAGCAAGCTGGCAATGGGCACTTTCGTCGGGCGGGCAGGGTGCGGAAGTGTGGCTGTGGCACGTTGGAGCAGTGGCACGTAAACGTTAGTGCGGTACTTCTTCTTTGCCGCTTTTATTGTTATTATATTAATAATTTTGCGCATGTTGTTGTTGTAGTGTTTATATTTCACTTTGCTTTTGCTACACGCCGCCATTGTTGTCACACTGACTGCCGCAAAATACATTTACTCACACATGCTCGCCAGTGCACAAACACAAATGTACTTAAACAGCATTAATGCATAAAATTATGCCTCATTCATGATTGCCAAATTTAAAATATGCGCTTTGTACCTCCATATGTGTACGTATATGAATAGGAACAAACAATAACTGTATTTCATGATGGGTTTTAAGTGGCACTTTATGTTGTAAGTTACTGTGCCACGGGGTATTCAAACGCCGTGGTTGGTGTGTGCAGCGCAAAACTCCGCTTCCGGTTGGCTCAGAAAGAGAGTGTCAGTATTTTTTTTTTTTTAAGAGGACCAGAATAAAATTCAAAACTTTTTCATTGTTACATTGGGATTCGGTATATTTCTAACAAAAATGAGAAAATTTACATATCCCAGGACAGTGAAATTGAATGTTAACAGTTCTGTGTATGGAAAAGAGGTGGTCACCTCACTAGTTCGACTTGTAGTTCGTACCAATTGGAACAATGTTTATAATTTATTTACAATTAGTTATACATATATTTATCAGCAAGGTTCCAATTCTTTGGCAAAATGATCTAATGCGTTTTATATTTAGTTGCAGTTCCTAAAAGAGATTAAAATTTTTTCAAGAGTAAAAAAATTGCACTTAAGTGAACATAAATAATAAATAAAAAATTCAAGTGAGTATTGAAACTTTACAATAGACAAAGAAAGTAGTAAAAACAAGTAGTAAATATATATTTATATATGTAAATAAATATTACTTGAATAATTTGTTTGACTAACACCTTTCTTAATGAAAATTTTGCAATCTAATTGAAGACCAAAATTCAAAATTTCCTATAAAGATAAACTCCCAAAGTAATAGCGTTCATTGAAGTGCACTTTTCAGCTATTTTACTATATTTTATTTTATTTATTTTTACTATATTTTATTTTAATTTATTCTATTTTATTTTATTTTATTCTATTCTATTTTATTCTATTTTATTTTACTATATTTTATTTTATATTATTTTGTTTAATTTAATTTTATTTTATTTATTTTTTTTATTATTTGTATTTTATTTTACCATATCTCACGCTTGTTTGTGTTAATGTATTATATTTTTTTCTGAATTTTAAATTATTTTTAGTGTTACCATGAAAAATGAAAAGCCAATTTTATTTCATAAGTCATTATTTTTCTATTACTTGTTAACTGATATATGTGATATACTTGTAATTAGTTTTGAAATGTGTTTATGACCACTTCAGATGATAGACTGGTATTCAGAGAAACCATATGAGGAATGCAGCGCAACGGACAGAACAAGAAAACTCTGCAAACCTCTGTCTCAATATGGTTTAATAAGTGATATGCTGCACAGTATCTACTCATATTTACTTAAAAGTATTTTTAATTATTTGATTTATTCACATTGAGAGAATGTATCTACATATTCCAACATTTTGAGAAGGATGCTGAAATCTTAGGAATTGCGAGCATATAAAAAACGAAACCAGCTACGTCAGAAATCATTTTAAACTCATTAATTTCATAAACTCTAGGGTAGCCCATTTTAATTACCAAAAAATAGAATTAAATTCAGGTATTATTGCGTGACTAATTAATTTCATATTTTCCACAAACAGCAAGTAGCGAACACCATTTAATTAATAAATTTTCACATTTTTATCGCTACACCATTTCAAATATTGTATTTCCATGAAAAGTATCAAATGAAATGATGAAGGTTGAAACTAATATTTTATGTATGTTACAGAGCGCAAAAACGGCTTTGGAAGGCTTGCCATTTATTGAAATATTTCGCAAATGCTTTTTACTTCAACTCAACTCCACTTCCATGCCATACATTTTTAGGTCGCCACTAAAACAATTTTTCATGTTTTTAAACTGTACTTCTTCGCCGCGAATTTTCGGTGTTTTCATACATTATGTGTGGCTAATATGTTCTGCACGGAATCATCCCGCCCTGTACCGTATTACGCTTGTTTTTGTATTTTTTTTTTTTTGTATAAAACTCACGAATGTATTATACTGATTTGAAAAAATATGTATGTTGTAATAGCATTGTCTGATATTTAAATCCATCGCATATTCTTTATATATGTATATATCGATTCTTGAGATCTTAATGATAATATGGCTCGTACAGCTTTAGAAATGTTTATTTTAGCCCCAACTGCAGTTACTGCAGTACATTTCAATGAAATTCTACGAAGCCTATAGTATACAATTCCAATTCAAATGACCAAAAATTGTATTTACTCTGAATTTTAATACGATCTACCGAAATACCCTTTAACACCTTTTGAAGATATTTAATAAGTTGATTTATAAAAAATTAAAACAAAAATGATGATTTATTTATACCGTCTTACCTTACTTGAAAGAAACGGCAGAAAATTTTAGATATACAAAACTAAGCAACTACCTTTTCAAATTCTACCCATAGTCGATCCTATACGAGCGTGTTTATTAGGAGTTTCTTAATTTTGGGAGTTGGGAGCAATATAATGTCTTAACAAACACACATAAATTCCATTTTTTCAGTGATATTAAAATGTTTTAAAACTTTATAAATGTTCACAAAATTTCTTTATTCAAAAGTTAGAGATTTTGCACGTATTTTTGTATATATATTTATTGCTTTTATTTGTACAATTCAGAGTAATTAAAGAAATGGAAAGAACTATTTCCGGGAGAACTAAAATTTAAATCATAAATTTAACGACTAAATTTAAAAACAGCGAAACTATTACTATAACAAATATAAAAGTTTATGAGCTTAACAAACTTGTCAGCTCTTACAGCAATGTCTCTTTTCCCCTGGAAGTAACTTCGCCTTCTGATAAATTTCTAGTTCTTGGAGCTAAGCGTTTAAAAGAAAAGTGTGTAGAGTACAAATAAAAATTTTAAACAAAATATGTGTACATTAAAAATATTTTTTTTGTAAGTATTTTAATGGTGAAATAAAATTTTGCACAGAATATTTAATTTGTGTTACATTTATTGTTATTGGGAAAGGGCCTACCTTTTCTTTGACTGCTGAGCGCTCACAGTTGCTTCACTGCTCGAACTCTCCTTTATTACGGAAATAAAACTTTCCAATTTCTACACAATGCATATCCATTTCACATCCACTTAAACTCATTTGTCAGATTCTTTTTTAATTCTTGAGCATTTTGAAATCGTTAACACCGTCACCCATATAGTAAAACACACAATCATTACATGGCTTACTTAGCGGCACTGCTTTGGTCATGCATCATTAATATAAACACATCAGAACCGTTGGCTATTTCATGCCTTTCCAACGGAAAATATTGAACACACTAACCAAATTTTTATACATATATATATATAAGTATTAATTTGTGTTTCTATACTTATTTTTTAACAATATAAAAGTAACTATTGTTTGAACTTCCGTGTTCCGGTTTTCACTGCACTTCCGTTCGTATGCATCAACCGCGACTCGACACCACTCAACTAAACTGAATTTGATGCAAAGTCCAAAAACAAGCCCAACAGTCCAAACTGGCAACCACAATAGCAGCACTGAGACCAACAACGAAAGAATTCTCGCGAAAAGTCTGTGAGTTGGGTCGCACTCTGTTGGCGCTGCAAAGCGGCTTACAAGACACGAAGCCGAACTGGCATTAGCAGTGTTGGCAGCGAGCGAATGACCGAATGGCCGAATGACGAAATGCAAGCTTCAACAGTGATCTAGCAAACGTCCATTAACAGTGGTACTTTAAACACAGGCAGCGCTGTTAACCGAACAGGATGTATCTGCGAGATGATGATGACTACTATTCATGTTGGCAGTGAAAGAATTGGCAGTGTTAACCGATCCAAGTTTTAAATAAGCACTTTAGCGGCGTCGCATGTACAGTACACGTAAAGACGGCAGAATTAAGCTCACAACTCACTTTACTAAACTAAGCTTTATACGAATTAAAGTTGTACCATTACAGTTTTATACGAAATATTCATTGAATCGTAGCATACTTTTTTGCGCAGTTCACAATCATCATTATGTTTCCGAACATATTTTTCACTTCTGTGTCGCACAATTTGAGTATTTTTCTATTTAGTGGTCACCGGCAGAAAATCACACACACATACATCAAATATTTAAAGTCACCAAATGAAGCACATGCATAAGTTCCACAACTTCTTATTCGTCTTGTGTGCTGGACTTTATTTTGAAACACTCACACACTCTAAGCACTTGACAAGCTTACGAGTGGCGCACAGCTACCGTGACATGTGCGTGCACGCGGAAACACAAGTGAAAACTGAAACTATTCTACAGCTCGAACATGGATCGGCTCTGTGTCGATGGAATGTTGCAGTATTGTTTGTGATGGGAAAATGCCACGCATCGCACAACTTTCTGCTAATATTAGCATCTGCTCTCACCCTCCGGAAAGCACAGTGAATACAGCGCGAGAACGCCATAAAGTTCACACAAATAAGAAAAAATACACACGAAGACCAAATGGAGAGCAGCGATGCCTTTGCAGCGCAACGCAAGCAAACAAAGTTGAAACGCCGCGCACGCAGTCACGAAAAGGCTTCGTTCACCAGGTGCTCCGGCATGGATTCAAAAGCGCCGCAAAGTGCGCGAGAGCGTGTAAACGAGCGTGGTATGTGCGCGTTGGAGCTTTTACTAAGACTTCCTGTGGCTCTCTGAGAGGAATATGAATGTACGCGATGTTAAGACTGCACAAGATAATTTACTGTGTACTAGCTCGAAGTGATTTCAGCGTCTATAAGTTTAATCCACTGTTAATAAAACTATGTTTGGCTCTATAATTAGGTAACAAATGTGCATTACATTGTGTTTTAAATTCTTTTAACTTAGAGTTAGGAGAAGAATTTCGTTTATATATAAGAACATAATTGTTACAAAAATATTAGGTATATTATTACCAAATATTTTAATTATATTAAACTTTATTAAATTTTTGCATTTTACATGTACACAATCAAGCAGCATGCCTATTAAATAATATAGTAATAAATAAGTAATAATACTTGCCGAAAAAATGTGAGGGAAAATTTAAGAAAAAGGACGAAAAGTGCCTGCAATACCTCAGCTAATGCCAATTTCTCGTAAAAAAGTATACAATGCAACCAAATTATGTCTGTAGAATCCCAATGTATTGGTCGAAGATAGGATTCAGAAGTCAAGACTACGCAAAATTGATGCTGTTCTAGTAAGAGTAGTCAAAAATAATCAATTTAAATCATCGCGGTAGCTAGCAACCGATATTAATCTTAAAAAATGTCTGTAGACTTGTCTTGTCTTCATGTGAATCAGACAAAGTTGTTTCGAGGAAGAAACAACTCCTTAAAAAAAATATTTCAAAATAATTCAACATGTCTTAAATATTTGCAAAAATGAATTGTGGAGTGATGAAATAATAATATTTCGATTTCATCCAATTTATGTAGAGTATCGAATCAAAACAGGCCCTGAAGTTGGTAAAAAATTGGTTTTATTTTTTTTGAAGAATATTCATTTTTTCGATTGGCTAGCCTAATACCCTGATGAGACTCAACTATAGAATGAAGTCCAGTGTGAATAATTCAGGTCTAACCAAACATTTCATTCTCTAGCAACTTGCCAGGATCAATGCCATGGAAATACCTTCAAGTGCATATGAGTTGTTAATTATATGATAAGTAGTTTTTAACAAAATCGTTAAATGGGAAGATAGCGGGATTATCTTTCGATTTGAGTCATTCCCACACTGTTGGCAAAGCTTCTTATAGGATTTCTCCCAAACGAATTTTGTTATTTTAGCTTTAGTAGTTTTGAAGATGCGTACATTAAACCGATTAAAGGGCGGCCCCTCGCCCATTTTTTCAAAAAATTTTCTCCACAGGTGCCACTCACCTCTCATCTTATCCTCTGCACCAAATAACATATTTATATCTTAATTAAGTACATATGGTAGTTATAGCATCTTTTAGGTTTTCGATTAATGGTGTTTTGCAGTCACTTTTTTGCCAAGGAACATGTGCACCAATTTTCATTAAGATATCTTAATTTTTACTCAAGTTACTGCTTGCACAGACAAACGGACAGATGTCACTCGGAATTCAACTCCTCTTATCACCCTTATTGTTTAAATATGTATATTTAACTCGATTATTTTCAGCTGATACAAACAAAAGTTAGGTGTACAAAACTATTATACTCTGTAAATCTGTTTGTGGGGACCAAAATTGATACAAATGCTATTTGAACTTTCTCTTCTTTTTCTAGGTTGTGCCAACTCTGCCTCTTAAATCACAGTTTTCCTATTTTGATCTTTATTTTTTAAACAATGAATTGTAACTTCAGTTTGTTCGACTATTGAATACGAGGGATAAATTCTTCGAAAAGTACAAACTCTTATTATTTATTAAAAGCATTTACGATACTGTAACTTAAGGAAGAAGCCATAAAGTGACATTTACATATATGTTGATAGCAGTATATTCAAAATATATGTACATATGTTTATATACATAAGTATTTCAATAATAAATAAATAATTTCAAATAATTTCAGATTATAAAATAAGGATTCTTAGTAATACTTATTAGACCATATTTATTTTGTATACAATACAACTTTTATCGAAAGGCTTATAATAAATTTCATGTAGCTTATATTATATTTCTTCTGATTTTGAAATTATTTACCTACTACATACATACATATGTACATAAACATACAAAAACACGTATTTAAATACAGTAACGTAGTGTCTTCAACCTGCTGCAAATGAAAAATGTACACGAACAGCGGAAATAACATTGCAATGTTAACATCTAATGTTACCCACCACTGCTGCTGTTACCTACTACTGCTGCTGTAATTGGCTGGTGCTGTTGCTGTCGGCTACCTGCTCTCGCACTCAGCCGATTTGTACGCACTCTCTGAACTCACACTCGCATATATCGAAAATTACTCATACGCGGAGTGGCGCATTTTGGACAACTTTGCAGAAGGCATTAACACCAGCAGTGCGCGCGTGTTATTTTCTGCATAGCATGCACCTTTGCAACAGTATGTGAATATGTGTGTGAAAAACAAACAAATCCCGCTAGTGATAAGTATGTGTCTGATTAGTTTTCTTGTTGGTTGGATGTTGCGCAGAAATTGCGCCATGGTATAACAGCATCATACAATATCGACTATGCCGCCAATGACGGCAGCGATGACGACGGTGTTGGTTATGGCCACTACGATGGCGTTGAGGCATGACGATGGCTATGACGAAGTTGCTGCTGCGCTGCTGCTGGCCCATGTGTACCGGCAAAGGTAATGGCCTACGACGACGACGCCGACGTCAGCTTATAGATAATTGAAGGCAGCAGCACATTGGAAGCGCCAAAAATGCTTGCAAAGAGGATCGTACAAGTAATTGCATGAGTGTGTGCATGGGTGTTCAAGGAAAATGTGGCAGTCGGTTTTTAAGCGGCAGCTGGACTGACGAATGGACGAACTGCGCATCGGCCGGCAAATAATAATTTTTCTGGCAGCAAAATGCAAAATTAGAGTAGTTTTGCGCACATCCTTTGCACTACTCGAGGCACGTCTTTGCTTGAAGTTTTTGTCCTGTTTCTCAAACAACAATAACAACTTGAAAGCGTAGCATAGCATCAACACCGGCAGCGTGAGCGTCACAGGCTGCGCCGTCCAACAACCGTGTCAGTCGGCTCGTTTCGCCATTGCACTAGCCGACAATTGCTATGATGCAATCGTGATGACGACAAAATGAATACGTCAATTAAGTCAGTATTGAGGTTAACTGGTGGCGCAAATGTGTCTGTGAGTTTGCGACCGCATATGCCCTTCCTACACTCCGGCAACCGTCGGCGAGTATTAACGCTAGTTGTATTATGCTTAGCCTCCGGGGTTGCTCCTGCCTAGCTACACCGACACCTAGTCCTATGCAGTTGTGCTGATATTTGTGTTGGTCTCTAAGAATATTTTGCTGTATCTGTGCATATTGTTGTTGCTGCAATGGTGCTATATTTCAACTGCGTTCCAATTTGTCTCACTTTTTTAGCAATTCGCATGTCTTCCTCCTGCTTTTTGGTTAATGCTCGCTTGCTTCAGTTTTTGTCTTTGTTGTTTTGATTGTTTTTGTTACGTTTGTTGTGCTGTGCTGTGCAGTGCCGTGCCGTGCTGTGCTGCTTTTTTTTAATTTTCAAAAGTCGTGTTCTTGTGTGATTTTCTACTGCCGCACAGCGCCGAGCGACAAAGCTTGAAGTGGAGTGGCAAAGAATATATGACAAGGATTCAGTGAAGCCACTTCAGCGCGGATTTTGTTTTCCCATTTTTATTTCTCTGCTTCGTTCTCCACACTTTACACATTTCTTTGCTTTCCCCACACACAAGTACACAGCAGTCCCATTACACGCCGACATTACAACATAAGGATTTTTCGTTCGTGTTGCAGTGTGTTGACTTATTGACATTAGTTGGTGAGTGTGTGTGCATATTAATGCACCACTTCCTGCTTCTTATTCACATTTCGGATCGCCATACATTACACTCGGCATCTATGTATGTATATGTGTATGTGTGAAAATAACTAGTGTTGCCACACATACTAACGCACGTGCACCATTAAATGCATGTTTGCTCACCGGATTGACACAATTTCCAGTTGCGCGCTGCCTGGAATTTCGGGAGCTTTGCAGCCGCCACACATGTTGTCGTCATGTCTGCAAATGAGGTTGGCATAATTTCATTTCGTCTCAATGCGTTTCGTTTCCACTCGTTTCGTTTTCGATATTGATGTAGGTCTGGATTTTCAGGGCAAACGCAGGCAAGCTGCGAACGCTGAGAGCAATGCAGACAAATAAAATTTGTATGTCTCTTTTCAATAGTTTTGCATTTTCTTTTCTTTCTGATGTGTTTTGTTGTTCACCTAATTGAAGTTGTTGAAAGTAACCGAGCTTTTAAAAATCCCAGCTAATTGGAAAAGGTTACGAACCGCAAACATTGGCAAAATTAAGGCTACACATAAAAGCCCATGCTACATACATATGTATATCACTATTGCGGTATTTTGCATTTAAAAAAATTGCATGGAATATTGAAATAAGGGTTTAGAGATTTTAAATAAAAAACTTCTTTCAACTGCCACAAATTCGGATGTGTGAAAAGTAAAGACGAAATGAAAATAAAGAAATGAGCTAATTTACTATTATAATTTGCGGTGATATAAAGTATGGGTTTGAAGTGACACTATTTGACTTATTTTATGTTTCAAGACACTACATGAAAAAAACAGTTTATCTTCAACTCTCATGAGCCCAAAAATGATCAAAAATAATGTATTTTAATAATTGCCGTTTAACCGAAAATTACATACGAAATATCAAAAAGTGTTTTCGCTAAATATTTTTGGACATTCTGGAAATTGTTTTACCTTCTTTGTTGCTCCTTTAGATTTCATGTTCTTATGAGTTTTCCACGTCAATTCACAGTAGCTATACATAATACACCACCATGAAAGCGAAAGCAAATTTATGGAGTTTTCTTCTCATCATGGATTATTGTTATTACTTTTTATTGGTAGATATTTTTTATAAATTCTAGCCCATCATAATTATATGTAGAGCTTGATCTCTGCCAATGTAGGCCATACTATGTCACATTTTCTCCTAATTTCATTTTTAAACCAGAAATTCTTTCACTTTACAGAATTTCTCTATTCAGGACTACTTTCTAATTTTTTGCGCACTACGAGGAGCTCATTGATTAAAAATGTAAGCTCATAAGGAGAGTAAAAAATGTTTCTGAATAATGCTTGTCTGAGAAAACAAACCAGGTTAATACTGATACGAAGTGTCGTAACCAAATCAAAATCTCGATGTTGCTCCATGTCGTATATTGGGACTGCTTGTAAAATTCTTCTTCATTGCGGAGCAGCTCTTTTATGGGGTTACATGGGTTTCACAGTTTCACAAAACTGAAATTTTTTTTGTCTTATTAAATTTTATAACATCTCTAGAATATTGTCCTAAATTTTCAAGTTGATCCTAGTAATAGTTTCGGAGACACAGCCTTGAGAACTTGTGCGCTCGAGGCTAGCAAGGCTAAGTGCGCCGTCTTTAAACGCGTTTTTCTCAAAACTATGTTTTCAAAGTCGGTTGTCAAGATTTCTCGCGAACTACGAACTACTCAACCGATCTTGATGAAATTTACATAGGTCTTCGAGATATCCTTTACACGGTCTTGAACGAAAGTTTTTTTTTTTTAATTACAACTTTAAAAAAAAAAAATGTCGAGAAATTTTCATCGAAATTTGCATTTTTTTATAAAAACGTCTGCCAAAAATCCAATTTTCATTTTTTTTTTCCTTCGTTCAATACCTAGTTTATTGTCTTTACCAAAACACGTATTTTTTATTTTTATTTCAGATGATCCTGAAAGAAGTTCTGCTGACAACGCGGATGCACCTTTTTTCCGAGGGACTGCCGGAAATGGCGTCGTAATGACTGCCATTTTGATATTTTTTTTTGAAAATTTTACAAAATGTTTATTAAATATGAGTCTTTTAAATAAAAAAAAAATTCATTAAAATATTTCCTTTTTTATATGTAAAAAAAATTAATGAAAAAAGGCCGTTTTTTGCCCGAGGAAACCCATGTAACCCCTTATGATATAAGGAACCACCGTGATCAAGGTTTCATGTCCTACCATATTAGTGTTAGTGCTCATCAGCCAGTTCATTCGCGGCTCATAAAAATAA
This sequence comes from Bactrocera neohumeralis, assembly GCF_024586455.1. Classification (NCBI taxonomy): domain Eukaryota; kingdom Metazoa; phylum Arthropoda; class Insecta; order Diptera; family Tephritidae; genus Bactrocera; species Bactrocera neohumeralis. The sequence goes on from NC_065922.1 coordinate 41,321,485, forward strand.
CTTAAACAACATTTAATTAATGACTTTACATTAGTTAATATCAAAATCGACGACCAATGAACTACTTCGATTTATGTATTTAGTACATATAAATATTTAAAATTATTGCAACTAACTTTCATTGATTTGTCTTAAATAGACAATTTAATATGGAAGAAATTATTTATTAGGAATATTTCATATTACTATTTTGGGAGTGATGTGGTCTGTGATAACCAATTTGCGCAACGAAAAATTGTGAAGAAAATGCTTGCACTGTACTTAGTTTTTATATCATAAACATACCCTGTTCATTAAGTTTTTCACGAAGCCCGTAACAGCCAGAAGGATACGTCGGAGACCCTAAAAAACATGTAGTATAAGTAATCAGAGTGACAAGTTGAGTCGATTTAGTCATGCCTGTCTGTTGTTCTGATTCTACATATATACCTGAACACGTCCTTCAGTTTTTGAGATATCGACTTGAAATTTTGCACACGCCCTGTTCTTCTAAAAAAGCTGTTTATTTGTCTTGTCCGTCGACATCGGACCACTTTAATACAAAATATAGCTGCCATACAAACGGAACGATCTAACTCAAGTCGCCGTATGAAAAACTCTTTTTGACTAGGTATCTTCAATTATTTTACGCTTTTACCTAAAGTTGTTTGAGATATTCTTAAGCCTCTTCCGTGTATAATCGTCAATTACTATAATTTACAATTTGAAGCCTTTTCTTCCAACTATTCTTATATTGCACTGAGTAAACAAAAAAAACTCAGTTCACGCTTCAGTTCAGCGCCGCCCTAAAAAATACAAGTGTCACGCAGATTTAATGTCATGCTATGTTCAATCAGGCAATTTTACTTTAATTAAATTTCGAACCTATAGAATTTTAACTTCAGAAATTATGGTAATTTGATTCCTACTAAATTCAGACCTTTTTGAAACCGCCGTAAAATTATTTTGTGTGAATTATTAAAGCAAGCTGAATTTGCTAGGGATTATTGTTATGGAATGGAACTATAAATACAAATTTGCTGTGCTTTTACAACAAGATATTGAGTCAATAAATTAGACATTTTAAACGTGTCATATAATCGCAGCAAAGGATGCGCGCGAAACTATTTCAATTATTTAACATTATGCGGTATCAACGAACTGCAATATAGTATATGCAACTACATATACATATAAATTTAGATACGTACAAGACATGCAGTATCTGTAGTATCGGAAGTCGGAATCTATCAATCACGCTCTTCGCTCTTCTTGTGCTTTGCTCTGAACAGCAAATTTTTATTTTTACTCTCAAGTAGGCTTCTCAACGGCACTCTTTTCAGTTGGTTTTCTTGCCGTAAAAGCTTTTCGAAGAGAAAGCGGTAGCGGAAAGCTTTACATTTCCGCTTTTATATAAATTTTATGCACTCGTTTTTGACAGCATTCTAGGCTCCGGTGAGCGCGCATTGCCGAAGCAAGAAGAACGCCAGAAGAGCAATGGTACCACTAGCAGCACTATATTACACTAACAACAAGGCATGCTAATAACAAACCGTAAGGCTTAACACCACACAAGGACAAAACTACTATAACCACCACTAGCATTACTGTTATGCCGCAACTTCAGAGCGAGTTGCCGGTCACTTTAATGGCCACTCTACTCCGAAGGCATGCCACATTACGTGTTAGAGTGTGTGTTTGGGGCTGCAAAAGCGCCTGCGCTGCATTCCACAATGTATTTGTTTATTACAAGAATTCCGCATCATTGGACCTTCGGCAGTGTTGCAGTATTCGCTGCTGGCGCCTCTTTCGTTGTTTTTGGTGCTACAACTTCCACTAATATCCATTCCACAATTTCGGTCGACGCTGTAGCAGCAGGGGCACGTTAACGTGATGTTTTCATCGTGTTTGTTGCTTTTATTTTTTTGGTAAAATTTTCATTTTTGGTACATTTTAAAGATTTTTATATACCCGACTGCTGTTTCTCAAAACAGAGAGCAGGAAAATCGGTCAGAAAAAAGGCGCTGTTAAGTGCGGAATTCTTTTTAGTTTCTTGTTCGGTGTTTCGCATTTTGTTTTCCTATTTTTTGGCCAAAAATTATGGTTAGGCAGCATGACGAGGTTAATGGACGCAATAATGTTGGCACGCACCAATCCTCCGCGGCACCACACCGCGCTGCAAGCAACCAGTGCATGGAACGATTCGTCGAAGAGGCCAACAGGCAGCCAGTACCTCGCTTGGTTGACTCGTTGTTTAGATGGCTATTTGGTCGTTTGCTTGGCGAAGCATATATAGTAAGCCTCCGTAAGTTGGCAGGCTATAAACGAGGCGATGCGCCAGCAATGCAACAGCATAAGTTTTCTCGCAAATCACCGTTGTTGGCGCAGCGTCTTAATAGGCGTTCTTGAAATTCTCATGTTACGGGTTTTCAATATTTTTCATCACTCATCTGGGCGAGATTTTAGATAACCATTAGCACGTAAATGTGCGGAAAAGTTGTATGTATTTTTTTACTTTATGCGGAAGTTCTTATTATAAATTTTCTCATGCCTCATGACTTTCTATAGTCAGGCACCATTTAAATTGGGAAGTTGAAAACAAACCTGTTACCATTCTTAAAACCTATGTTAAGTGGGCAAGTACTAGTTTTCTAAGCTATTGAACCAAACTTCTAATACTGGCTAAGTAAGAACTTTGGCGGATGCCTAAAATCAAATATTGTACTTAAATATTTATATGTCGTTTCACATGTCACATGTTATTGAAATGTTAACTAATTAACACTTAACTGGTTGGATCTGCAGAAACACAAAATTTTATTTGAAGTGTTCATCAAGCAAATATTCGCTCACAATATCATTTGATAACCGCTCCAATGGAACTGAGCGACACTAATAATATATTTCGTTAAGTCAAGTCAGCATTACATTACACTTTTAGGTCCATCATTTTAAAAGCGACTTTTAAACTTTTTGAAAATCGCTCATAACTCACCGTTTCTTTCTTCATTAATGTTTTTGCAAACTCTTCACAGTCTTTTATTAATATTTTATTCAATAAGCAACGATTTGATGATCAGATTGTTACTGGTCTTAGAATATTAGTTTTAGTTCTCCTAACGCAAGGTTCATGAAAAATTAAGCGAATAGATATAGGGTTATGTATATATAAATGATCAGGATAACGAGAAAAATTTAAAATTGGGTGAAAATTGATGAAATGGGAAGATAATCCCGCTCACCCCCCCACACATAACGTTACTGTTCAAAACTGCTAAAAACGCAATAAATCGATAACTAATTACGCCAGATACATGAAATTTTCGGTATGGATTTTTTGAGAGTCGGTGTGAAAATTGGACAATGGGCGTGGCACCGCCCACTTTTTGGTAAAATCCCGTATCTCGAGACCCGACCAACCGATTTCTACTAAATTTAGTTAGAATCGTTTTTCTAACATTCCTAGACTACAGTGCGAAAAGAGGCAAAATCGGACTGCAACCACGCCTACTTCCCATATAACACAATTTAAAATTCCATTTCATTCATTAACTTTCCAGTGCACAAATCAAGAATTAGTTAATATAACGGAATAAAATTTTGCAGTAATAATTATATTAAAGTATGACACCTTTTGACCAAAATTGTCAAAATCCAATACAAACTGTTCAAGACCCTAGGTACCAAATATGTGGACCACAGTATCTATAGTTGATTTTTGACCGAAAATATCGGTCAATGTGTGAGATGCATAATTGAAATTCAGAGATTATCCTTCTCTGATAATGATTTGTCTGAGTGCCCAAAATTGGTCGAATCAGGCAATTCCCTGAGCCCACATATACCTAATATAAAGATTTCAAACTTCCAGGTGACTTTATGCTGGAGTTATCTCAATGAAATTGGGAGAGGGTGTTTTAATCAGGACAGTGTATCTTTGTGCCTAACATGGATATATTTGAGAGAAAACTTGACCTAGCTCCTTATAACCATTAGCAGGATTTTCTAACATCCGGCAGGCATTATACCATACGATTGGTAATTGCATGTGAGGTATTAATGATATCCATGAAACATTATTTAGTATGTGGCATGATAATAATTACTTGATCGATATCAACCCAACTCCCATATATTGCATATAATGACTTTCGTTTTTCTAACAAATCTTATGCGGAATTTGTCGGCTAGTGTATGAGTTATATAGAGTATATGTATACTATATATACAATTTCTTAGATTCCGTTCCTCTGGTTGACGTTTTACATCTTAAAGTATTTTCCTGGCTTTAATTCTTCCAAGTTGTAAGAGTGTAAACACAACAAAAATTCAAGTGTCCTTCATATGAGTACCCCTTGTAAAGGAAGTTGAACTCATATTTAATACATGAGGTTAATGCTCGAAAATTTTACGAAACGATGCGATGACTAGCAGGAGGTTTAAAGGCCGGAGCATATTATTGTAGAACCGCCAGAGCTGATTGGGTGATTGTTACCTAGAGCTCACTGAAATTATGGAGGAAACTTTTCTCCAGCTGAATACTGGATGGCAGTGAAAGCATATTACCAGGAGAAGGTGAACCCGATTCCCCAATGACGTCGATGACGATGGAGCAGACGTTCCATTACCCGACCATGAAGAAGAAGACCGAATAGCAATTACCCGTCTGGAGAACAACAAAGCGACGGGGGCGATGGATTGCCGGCAAACTATTCAAAGAAGAACATGCATTAGCTTCTTTGTAAAATATGGTCAGACTAATGTCAGAGTATTGGACCGATTGGAAATTAAGTGTGTTCAATCCACAAAATGGAAAATCCCTTAATCTGTACCAACAACAGTGGGATAAGCCTTCCGAACATCGCATATAAGGTTCTATAGAGCGCATTGTGTCAAATATTAAAGCCCACCGTCTTGAAAACGACCCGTGAAAAGTGGATCGACACACATCACCTCTGCCTCGAAATCCAACGCAGAATAACTCTTGCCAACAGGTGCTACTTCGGACTTAGGCAATTGAGAAGTAAAGTCCTCTATCGATGAACAAAGACCAAACTCTACAAGTCACTCATATTCCCCGTCCTGCTATATGGTGGAGAGGCATGGACGATGACTACAGCTGATGAGTCGACGTTACGAGTTTTCGAGAGAAAGGTTCTGCGGAAGATTTATGGTCCTTATAGACTTAGTTTGCCACAACTCGTACTTGCACATCTTTATTATTCTCCACATTTGTATTTCATAAGTACATAAATTATCAAAGAAGCGAACGATGGAGTTGTTCAATAAATAGCGGGGGCCTAGAATATGTGCTGATTTCGCCAATTTTACAAATTGATTTAAGATTATCAAGATAAACATCAAGTTATTCACGTGAAATTAACTAACTGAAAATTTTTTTTGGAAAAATTTGGTCCCGTAAACATTCCAAAGAACATTTTAATAAATTTCAACATCAATTCTAATATTTTATTAATCTAAATTTTTATAAATACTATTGACACGCAGCACTTAATATATTGGGTAGCACTTTCTGGACGAAGAAAACTTGGCAATGCAATAATATCAAGCTTTGCATAACTTTGCGAAATCAATTGTATTTCGGTAGTATTAGCAAGACTAATCCAGTTTTCTCTTCAAAAATCTTCAATGAACAGCGAAATAATACTTTCCGGCACCACATTTCAGGTGTTCATACGAACAATTTCTTTGCGAAAGTCGTTCAAAATACAGACCTAAAAATTCGTCAAACTTGTCAACCCTAGAAAAATTAAAATAATTCTTAAATCTCTGCGCTTGCTGACACTTATTTGCTCTTTTGTGGAATTATAATATTTTTCGAAAAACTAATTATTTTGAGCATACATTTATATATATTTATTATCTGCTTTTGGTCCATTTCTATCTTTTATAAGCACGTCATGCCAAATTTACTTCCTTATCTTAATTGGTGGAACCACAAGCCGGAAGTTGTCTGCACAAAAGCACCCAATCAAGGCATTAGTATCAGAGTAGAGTTAATACAATTGGAACATTATCGTGCAAATTCTGTTATCGAATGCCAACTCGCTCAGCGACTACCTCAATATTCCTCTTATTTGTTTTTACCTTCGCTCTTCCAAGTTTTACCACCATTTGTGCCAATGTCGAGCAATTTTCGCGCGATTGCAAACAAATAACCGAAACCACTGAGGTATCGTAAAAAAGCAGAAAATACAAACAAAGCTTTACATACATATGTATGTATATGTATATGTGGATGTGAGAGTATCACTATGTATGGTTAAAGTGTTTAAAGTGTGGTATATAAATATATTAAGGTGCCCGTTGTAGATCGAAATGGATAAAACAATAAATTTCCTAATAAGCATTGGATGTTTTGGAAATACTCTTAGAATTTTATTATTTTTAAAATAAGGTCAATTTAGTATAAATTTTAAATTATTTTTCTTAGAATATGTATTGTGAAACATTTGGTATATTGAGTAGTGTGATTTTCGATGTTAATAGAAAGATAAGAAAGAAATCGTCCCATAACCTTTACAAGCACTTTTCAAAACAAATCATTCGTAAATAAATAAATTTAGGATCTTTCTTAATTTCGTAGAACGAAGACTGAATAGATTGACAATTTCTATATGAGTATAAATTAAGTAGCTTCCACAGATATTTTAGTAGTTATTCTGCTTTTCAAGGCGTAGAGGATTTCAACAAATCATAGATCATCTAAACCGTGCCGTCGTTCTTGAGTAAAAATGACTGAATCTAAGCAGACTTTGTTCTAATTATATATATTTACTTTAAATCTGGTCTAAAAATTAAAAAAAAAAATGAAATTTTTTTTTTATATTTTCAAAGTTTAACTATTCAAGACCCGGCATCCAAACTGGTTCGGTCGGAACTAATCGAACAAAAGACTTTACGCGAAACTTTAAACGCGTTTTTCTCAAAATATGACTTTTTCGGAACGATACCCACGATTTCTCAGGTTCTAATAGACCGATTTACTTGAAATTTTTATAGAGTTTTCTTTATAGGCTTGTCTATGGTTGGAACTAGCCCCATTCCCAAATTTTTATTTTTATTATTTTTAAAAAATTCGAAATAGTCAGAAAAAGTGATCCAAAAAAACTTTTTTTTTTCAGGCAGTCGCCAATTTGTGAAAAAAAATTTTGCCCACTTTTCCGTAGTTCCGGCCATTGCGACATTATTCTAGATTAATAACCTTTTTTTTTTGGTTTCAAATAACTAGGAGGGTTGAAATCATGGGTATGGTCACGTGGAAATTTTTAGAGACCCCCACTTCGCCAGCTCATAATTTTTGAAATTTTTTACTTTTTTTAGTTTTTAATTTTTTTCTGTACTCTTCTAAAATTAGCAAATAACTAGTAAAAAATGGATAGTAAAAATATTAATTGCCTTTTTTTTACGACACTTTGAAAATTACCCGAAATTCATGCTTCTAGACCAGAATACTCCCTTAAATTTTTACTACCACTTTTATATAATTAGTCAAAATATGATTTCAAAATCAATAGCATCCAATATTTTTGGTCTATTTGGTATATTTAGAGAGACCCTAATACACGTAAATTCTATAATTTTGCATGCTTGCTATTGAGTTGAGAATTGTTGCCGAAGAAAACTTGAGCGGCGCGCCTGTGGTGTCTGTTGAAGGCGGCTTGGTTGGTTGTCAGAGCTGCATTGCATTGCAACGGAAGATTAAACTTTGCCAACGCATCGTTAATTCGTGCCAGGTGGCAATACACAACTCGATATTCCACTCAAATATATGTTTGTATGTAAAGTACACACTCCTGTGTGTGGCCTCCGTTCGCCAGAGCTCGCTTAATTGGAATGCTGCAATGGCATAGGTTTTGTCTTTTAATTTTCGTATTAAAATATTTCCGCTTCTTTACTTCTACTTGTCGCATTCTTTAGTTCTGTCGAATTGCGCATTTATATTTTCTTACTTGGCCTAAGGAAATGTTCGAAAATTTAATAATTTGGTATATTATTGCATTGCATGTTCTGCATTCATTAAAAATAGAGACTTCAGCGTGAAGATCATATAGCAAGTTCAAAAGTATGTTGCAACTTTCATAATTTTTCCTTTTTAACGTAGTCTATATATGGTATCTTTAGACATTTGAATTGTATAGCTGGACGGCTTTAAATGTTATATCTCTTCTGGGTATGTAGCAATAATCCTTATCAATCTAGTTTTTCCAAGTAAATAACTCCGAGTAAAACTTTCCATTTCTCTTAAACAATGTTTAGGATAAAACACAAGACCATTTGAGGAACTAAGAATAAAAGCGGAAGTTGAAAGTTGTTTGTAATACCTAGGACTTAAGAATGAATATAAAGTGTTGATGAAACGCTTAGAGTCTTTCACAAGCCTCCCCCTCCAACTTTGCCATTGAGAGAGCATCCGCGGGTACTATATACAGAAAACCATTAAGGGCCATGTGATGTAGGGTCTATCACTGATACCAATAAGAGCTGCTCGTTAAGCACGTTCTAACTGTTTAACGAGTGCGACTTTACCGGGCACCATCCACCAGACAAATATAACATAGAATGCTACCGTCCTAGCTACGGCTTTATAAAGCTAAAGCCCAACTTTTGGTGAGAGACCCCACCGCTTCCCATACAACAATATAAAAAATCAGTGCCTTCCTCACTCTATCCTCATGTTAGCTTTCTATTAAGAATGAGGTTCACTTCATTCTGTCGATAGGTTGAAGTCGAAAGCACTTAATGAGAGGAGGAGTACATCCGTATCCGCGTTGTAAATAAGAACAAGTTCAGTTTTATTTGGATCTACAGCAAAGCCGCTTCTTTACACCAAGCTAGCTACCACATTGAAATACACTTTGGACTCGAAAACGGTATCTAGGAATTAACATGAGATCAATATCAGCTACACAAGCTACCAACCGACAGTCCTGCTTTACGAGTTCTTTTATTTGGTTACTTATCACTAAGATCCAGAGTAAAGAAGGCAGAACCTCTCCTTGCCCGGCAGTATATGAGATGCTTAATGGTTGACTCGACCTCAAACCTCTCCAGAGCACTAATAACCGCTCACGGCTGCACTTTATTGTTGAATGCTCCCTCAATATCCTGACATGTCCTCAGCGTATATTCCTTATGCGACTACCGGCCTGCATTTTCTGTATGCTGTATGTATACCCCCCCCTAATAACATGTCTCTCGGTGTGCTGCCGCGTAGGTCCATGAACCTCTTCAGCGTTTTCAACAAAAACGAGAAAAGGCTAATAGCCCTGAACCTCTACCACACTAACTCAATAATTACAGGATGGGAACCTACTATGAGACTAACTAGGGTATTAAGGGGACGGAGGCAGCCTTGGTATTAACCCAGCAACCACTTCTGCATAGTTTCACTCCTCCACACTAAGGTGGCATAATACAGGTTTCAAACAAGGCCGTGAAGCTCGCTTTACACAGGATACACCGCAAAAGGCGAACCTACCTTACATCCCTTGAATTTCAGTTAGTGAGAGCAATATACCAAATCAATTAAAGCTTTTCGCGCTAGCTTTGGTGCAAAACTCAAATCGAACCATTTCAAAAATTTTTAGTTTTTAAGCAACTTTATCAAAAACAACACACATGTGGTAGGAATTAAATGAAAAATTTAGATATTTATCGCGATCACGGCCTCTATCTTTTTGAAAACCGTAATTAGAAAAATAAAGATAGCCTACATACTATTTCACAAAAGGAAAGCCTAAAGCTTATTCCACCACAATCCACTGTTTAACATACATATATATTGTGACAAAACAGTACCCGGAAATTGTAAATAAAATGCTCGGGTAAATGAGACAATGAGACTGTCCCTAATTAGTACGCCAAATATGAGCGCGGTCTGTCAAGGAGTTTGTTTACAGCAGCTCAGCAGTGCGTTGTGATTTTTACAATGGATTGACATGTCGAAAAAAAATTTGTCACAAATTTTATATTTTGAATCAAATTTTGTATGCGGAATCGTTGCGAATGTTGGAAAAGGCTTACTGTTTTATTAAAACCATAAGCCTACGAGTGATACAAAGCCTTCAAAGACGGTCGAGAGATCGTAAAAGACATGCCTCGTGCTGGATGACGTTCGACCTCTTTCACTGATGGAAATATTAAAACAGTAAAAAAATAAGATGCTTGAAAATCGTCAGTCAAGTTTCAGAGAGACGGCAAAAGAGCACGACATCTCTGGCGATTCCGTTCAAACGATTTTGGTGGATATTTTGGACATGCTTGATCGTGCAAATTTTGATCCCACATTCATGAAGAGTATTATAACTTCCGATGAGACATGGTTTTACATATGAGTTTGTCATGCAAACAAGTCAACAATCATGGACATGGAGGGAAAAAAGGAGCCGAAAATAAAAAAATCCACGCCAAAGTCGCTCAAAAATTAAGATAATGCTCCTTGTTTTTGCTATTATTGGTTTCGTGCATCATGAATTTCTTCCGGAGGGACAGACGGTCAATGAGGAGTTTTATTTCGCCGTACTGAGGTGATTGTGACAAAATTTAAAGCCAAAACCTCAATGTACACCATCGATCAACCACCATATTCACCAGATTTGGCTCCGTGGGATTTTATCTTGTTCCCCAAACTGAAATTGCCGCTCCGTGGAACAAGTTTTCAGCACAGCAAGTAGATCCAACATAGACGTAATTCAAAGGTTCCAGTCAAAGACCCTTAGACTTCTCGCTAAGGCTCCGTGGTACATTAAAAATATTCATCTCATAAGGACCTTAAAATGCCTATGGTGATTGATGAAATAAAAAGATATAGCTCAAGTTACATAACAAGATTAAATTGGCACCCTAACCCACTTACGTAATTTAGATTAATAATAACTAGTTACTAAACAACCCTATATTAAGGCCAAATTGCACTTAATGCATCAATGTAAATCACACTGATCAATTACATTTACTTATAGTTTTACGACAGATTTTAAATTATGATATACAAGGAGCTTTCCAAAGTAAACAGGACTTTAACAAAAAACAGAACAAATGGCTTTTTCGGCAAAAACAATTTATTTTATTCAAAATAGTCTCCTTCTGCTTCAATACGGCTTTTTGCACGGTCCAAAAGCATGTCGAACGAGTGTTTTAGCTCGTTGGCCGGTATGACCGCCAGTATGCCGGTGCAAGCCTTTTGAATGGCCTCTACGTCTGCATAACGCTTTCCTTTCATGGGCAAATGCATTTTTCCGAAAAGGAAGAAATCGCACGGTGCCATATCGGGTGAATACGGTTAATGGTTAAAATGTGATTTTTGGTCAAATAATCCTCCTTGGATTGTTGGATTCTGCGCAATTTTTGGTCGTCAGTCAATTTGTGTGGAACAAACCGTGCACACACCTTTCGTAAGCCCAAATGTTTGGTCAAAATGCGATAAATCGATGTTTTGTAGATGTTCAATTCCATTTCCATGAATTTCAATGATGATTTCGGCTGATTTTTGATGAATTCATGCACAGTTTCGATGGAATTTCCAGTGATCATGGATTTTAATTGGCGCACATATTGATCGTCATTTATGTCCACACGACCACTTTGAAAACGTTGAAACCACTCGTGCACTCTGCTACGGGATAGGCAATCATCGCCATAAACTTATTTCATCAATTGAAACGTTTCGGTAAAAGTTTTACCAATTTTAAAACAAAATTTAATGTTGATTCTGTGTTTGAAGCTCATTTTCGCACCGATAACACAAACATACTGATACTTAAAACGCAATAACTTCACTTCCTATCAATGAAATGTCATGGAATTCTCACTGGACAATCAATGGATAAAGATAGCAGATTCTAACGCACTAGTCGACACATAGATGGCGCCAGCAGGGGGCGCTAGATTCAAAAAGTCTTGTTTAGTTCGGAAAGCTCCTTGTATTAATAACAAAAGTTAAAATTCTGGCGCGTTTGGTTATATAAAAAATATTTCCAAAATTTGGATATTGATGGTTTCAATACCCGATGTTAAAAGGTTGGTTACAAGCTCTTGAAACTAATGAAGGCAATAAAATAGCTAAATGTAGATTGTCCTCCACTTTGTAATTACAAATACTAAGTCCAGGCCATTAGGTTTTCTATTATGTATTTCAAAAGTCGACTTAAAATTGAAATCACATAATTATAACTGTGACGTTTTAAATTTATGTTTAAAGATTTGCTTATTGCGCAAAAAATAATAATTTGTGTATATACTTTTCGTTTCTTCTCGATGAGTTGTTCGTAAGCATAGACTGTTTGTTTGTATGTATGTAAGAATGTTAGGGTTAAGTACGCATACTAGACCACCACAGTTGACTGCATAGCTAGCCGTTGCTTTCAATGCACCAAAAAATTCCTTTTCTATTTACACCAAAAATTAATGGACTCTTTGGTTGCATTTAAAATTCCGTTTCTTGCTACTTACATAGCATCGTTCCTTTTTTATTGCTATGAAATTCTCACTTCAAACATCAGGAAATAGGCGTCGCAGACCTGCGAACGCACACATATTCACAAGCGCGTGGATATGTAAAAGCTTCATGTAACTTTGCCCAACAAGCCTTTTCGTAAACGCGCTTCTGTATGATATTTTATTGTGCAGCAATAAAAACAATTAACAAAATTATTTTATTGAAAGTGGTATATTTTAGAGATGTCCAGCACTGACAAATTAAAGCTTTCAAAACGTGGGTTAGCGTGTACAATAACGAAAATGATTTGCCACCATTTAATACGACGCAGCATAGAGGATTGTCATTAGATTTAGAGCGTTAAACATCCTCCATCAGTAACAATGACAAATGGAGAATATTAATCTATTGTCTAAAAGACAACCCAATAAACTCAAAATGCTTCCAAGAGTCGAAATTTGAATTAGAAAGAATTAAAAGACATAATAATTTTGATTTACATATGATTTTATAATTGCGTAAACCAGTTTTTCCAAATCTGACACGAAAATAAAAAAAAATCCAAAATGATTTTGGGATTTCAAATAAATTTCAAAGTACACACCAAACCAGCTCTTAATCAACCAAAACCTTCAACGAGTTCTGAGCTGTTTTCGAACTATTCATTCATAATAAACCCACATTTCTTTCAATATGTGTGCTAGATGAAACAAGGTTAAAACAATTCTCTCCGGAGTCCATCAAGAATCATGCAGGGGGAACACACTAAGAATCGAACTCACAGTATGGAAAGACGCAACGCACAAACATCAACATCAACTTTTGTATAGCGTTTTTGGAAACATTTGAAGAACAAAACCAAAAAAAAATTACCCAGCTGAAAAAGATGAAAGTGATATTTCAACAAAATAAGCCAGTGTGTTATGCTTTGGAACAATGTTTTAATGACCATCGATCCAGAAGCATTATTTTATGATAAAAAAAATTTAACTCAATATGAAAAATTTGTTTAGATCTAATATTAGCTTAGTAAATTTTTCATCAGGATGTCGTAAGTTTGGTTAGGTTAGGTTCGATGGCTGATCTAAAAATCGCACTTGGACTACTACATGCAGTCTTTTGTGAAGCCACAAAAATAGAACTTCTGTATATAATCTTATAAGTCAGCAAAAGCCTTGTGACCAATACAAATTACATAGCTCAGGCGTTTAATTTTTATTCTCACCATGTCAGTGGGATATTCGAAATTGTGAGCACCGAAGTGTTTATGCCTTCTTCTCGCAACCGCGAAACAATCGTTAAGTTCACTTTCAGTTAGTTTTGCTTATTGGGTGCGCACAAATTTACAGTTGCAGCCGTTGAGTTAGCAATGCACTCCTAAAAGTGCGCTTTCTATACACACGCACAACAACACAAACAAATACGTAGATGCTTAGAAACGAGGAATTGCCGAACGAGTACATACGGGACGTATAATTAATGGTTTCAACTTTTACTCGATATTTCCTCTTCAGCTTTCATTACATACACACACATGTGTTTGTACATATACTCACTTTATAGAAATGTACGCTTTCTGGACAATCATTTCGTACTTGTTTTGCTAACTGGCACTGAAGCGCTTTATTTTTTCAAATGTGTGAGTCGAGTATAGATGTAATTGAGTGCGTTTATGTTGAATTCTCCATGTTTAAGCTATTTAGTTACATGTCCGTATATATTTCCGTCTACATTGCATAACTATACACACAAATAAATGCATATGTACATGTGCTTGTAAGAGTTAGCTTATTTACTTGTCTATGTCTGCGAATGTGTCTGCCTGCCTTGGTGCACACTTGCTAGCTGGCGCAACCGTCGAGACTTTTTCCCTTTCTGTATCTCATGCTGCAGATTTTTGGGCATCATGTTGTATGACGTTGAATAATTTTATACGAATTTCTTACACAGAAGTCCATGTTACTGCATTTCAACGCTGTGCCAGTGCGCATCGCGGTTTTCTGTGCCAGGCACGAGGCCATGCTTCAAATTTGCCTTACAACCTTCTCATAGTTTCCAACTTTGGCTCGTGCATCACCTTTTATTGCTCCTCTTCTGCTTCACGCGTTTTATGTAAGTATTTAAAATGCGCTTGAAATGTTGTTGACCTTAATCGTTTGCTTAGCTTTACCCGGCTGGACGGCCATAACGGGAGTTTACCGAATGAATGCTTGCCGAATGCAGATCACCGCCATCCAGTTGGCTTGTCGCTTGTAAAAAACCGACTACTGCATACATATTTACAACATTTTTAAAGAGAAATTTTAGCTCTTTAATACTATAACTAAATTTTACTAACTGAATATCATATAACGATATCATATAGTTTAGAAGATAGTTTAAAAATTTAATTTGGCTTAAAATTATGCCGCCTAGAGAAAATTATTTCAGCGACTAGTGATATGTACAACCGAATACACTGATAATGGAACCTTTGCTAGTATCTAATTTAATTCTGGTTCTGTTGTAAGGGTTTGGTAGGGAGTTGCCGGAAAAGGCTTTACATCTCTGACGCATACTAGGACAATTGAGTATCAGCAAAATATTTTAAAAGCCTGCCGAATACTTTAGAAAAATTTGGAAAGTCTGAAAAAATCTTTGGTTCGGGTAGCGTCGTTAATACCAACAGATGTTATTGATCAATGGCGCGATCGTTTGAGAGCTTGTATGAAAGCTTACGGTCACCATTTCAAATAAATTTTTTTACCCTGAACAGAATAACAGTTTGTCAATTTGTAACACCCAGAAGATAACGCATTATTATATATATAAATGATCAGTATGTTGAGCTGAGTCGATTTAGCCATGTCCGTCTATTTGTCTGTCCGTCTGTATATATACGAACTATACCCTCAGTTTTTAAGATATCGTTTACGATAATTTTGTAAACGTCATTTTCTCTTCAAGAAGCTGCTTCATTTGCTGGATGGATATCAGACCACTTAACATATAGCTGTCATACAAACTAAAGATGCAAATGCTTGCATGTCCTCATTTGACGATATACATATCTTCAGCGAAATTTGGTATGAGTTATTTGTTCATAGAAATAATGTAATTTAGGAAGAAATTATTCAGATCGGCTCTCTATAGCATATAGTTGTCATACAAACCGAACGATCGGAATCAATGGCTTGTGTGCATAACCTTCGCATTTGACATTGTATCGTCACGAAATTTTACATGGATTACTGCTTAAGATAATAACATAATCTCCGAAAAAATTGTTCAGATCGGATTACTATAGCATATAGCTTCCATACAAACAGGACACATAGTCACTGAAAGAAATGCACCTGTGAAGGGTATATTAGCTTCGATGCAGCCGAAGTTAACGTTTTTTCTTGTTTTACTGTGATCAGTTAATATTTGCATTATTAAATAAAATTAACTTTATTTAAAATGTATTACATATTAATTTTCATAACGGTCTGAACTTTTAACAGAACTTATGGCAGAATTAATACCAGATTTAATGACAGTTCTAACTATTAACTGGAGCCTTAATATTATAGATTGATATTGAGATCTTCTTGCTCGATTATGAATCTATATAAATCCTCTCTATTAAGGGAGTATTATAGTTTATATATATTTTTTTTTATATTTCCAAAGCTTAACTATTCAATAATATGTCATAAAGGAATTTTTTAAAAATTCAAATTATTTCCGGAGATATAGATATTTTGCGGACCCAGCAACCAAACTGATTCGGTCGGAACATTTTTTTCTTGAAACAGTCTTTTTCAAATCGATACTCAGTTGCATTTCTCATTTCTCTGGTTCTACCGGACCAATTCATCCGAAATTTAAAAGTTTACTATTTTTAAATAATTCGAAACTGTCAAAAAAATGGTAGAAAAGTTATTATTTTTCCGACAGTCACAATTTCTTGAAAGACATTTTTTCCAACTTTTGCATATAAACAGAGATTGTGACATTATTTTCGATTAAAGCTTTTTTGTTTGTTTCAGATTGCTAATTTTCGAATTTTTTTGTTCCTTAGGGTGGTATGAGTGTCAGTGATATTAGTGCCAAATATCATATACACATAATCATTAGTGTTTAGTATACGCTTGTCTTTCTGAAGCACAAATGCATTCGGCGATTCTTACGATTAGCAAAATTATTCAACAAAGAAGTTCCATTAAATTTTGTGTGCGGAATCAAGTTTCTGATGCCTTCGTTGATAATTGTTTGTCGTGAATATTTTTGATTGGTACAAATTAGCCAAAGAGGGTGAAAACGCGTTGACGACGAACCACGTACAGACGGGCCATCAACATCAACTTATGATCAACACGTCAATAAAGTAAAGGGGTTGATGCTTGAGACTCCACGATTAACAGTCAGAGCACAATTGACAGAAAGTCGCGGCGCAATCCTCATCTATTTATCCTACTGGGATCATTGGAATATCGAAAGGATCAGTGAAAACCATTTTGAAAGATCATTTGGGTTTAAAAAAAGTGAAAACACCATTGATTCCATTACTCAAACTTTTCGAAAAACAGCAACGCGTTAACGTCTGTGAAACAATGTTTTCCGTCTATCAGGATGTCATGAAACATATTACTACTGGCGATGAGTTTTGGATCTATGCTTACGATTCGGAAACAAACGATCAATCAGCCAAATATCGTAGCAAGGGTGAGCCGAAATCGAAAAAACCACGTAAAAGCAGATCAAAGTGCAAGGTTATAATCGATTTTCTTCGATTATCGAGATGTGGTGCATTCCGAATTTTTTCCGACCTGTCATACTGTCAACAAGGAATACTAGTTGAGTGTTATGCGTCGTTTGCAGAAGCTGTTCGTAAAAAGAGGCCGAAATTACGGGCCAACAACTCTTAGTTTTTACACCACGATAATACACCGCCGCATATTTCATTGATTCTTTGCGAGTTTTTCGCAAAATTCTCAGCCAATACCACCGTACAACGTAACCAACGTAGCTTCCGGCTATTCAGCAAACTCAAACGACCGCTCCGGGGAAACCGTTTTGAGTCAACTGAAGACATTAAATGTGAATCGCTACGCGCATTGATGATTTCGAGGACTGAAAAAGTTGGCACAAGTGCATTGTGGCTAAAGGGGACTACTTTGAGTGGTACAACGTAGATTTTGAAGAATAAATTAAGAATTTTAAAATTATGAACAAAGTCTTACTATTTTTTGGTCATGGTAGTAAGTTAAGATATTACAAACTAAGCGCCCAACACAACTTTTAAGTTAGATAGAAGTTAATACGACGTTTTTATTATGTTACAAACAACAGCAACACCAAACAACCGTCTGCCTTAAAAATAATTCTCTAACAGCAAGTACAAAATTTATTTTGGTGTAACCTGCTAAACACTTTGCGGAAATAAGTTGAGTCGCCGCTAAAACAACACTTCAAACTTTATTAATTTTCCTTTTAATTAAAAATGTACACTTTGTTTATAGATTAACGTTCGTGGCTTGTAGCTGCTGCACTTTACCCAACCAGCGGCCACACACAGCAGGTGGTCGGCGGCTATGGCGACCCACAGGAAACTTGCAATTCACTTACTCTTTTCTAGGTATAAAGTAATCCTACTCTCTTTCAGCCGCACTTCCTTAACTCATTGCTGACATTTAGCTCTTTTTATAAAACGCGGTAAATATCCGTTAAGATTTTCCATATTTAAACCGTCCTTTACTCTACCTCGCTGCCCAGCAAGCTTGTCGACAACAATGAAAGCATTGAAGCCTATTCAGAAAGGAAACTTCGTAAAGAGCTGCAGTTCACTTGGGCAAAGCTAAAAGGGGGTAACGTCATTAACAATAAAAATAAATCCTTTAAAATAGAATACCGCCTTCACCGAAACCGACGAATATAAAGAGCAGCCCAAATAAAACAATCAAAGCTGAATAAATGGAGTAAAGAAAATCTTTTTACGAACACCGGCTACATGGCATATGCAATCAAGCGTTACAAAGCTCTTCAAAGTCCTCATAACGCGCCAGGTGGGCAATTGGCAAGGTGGACAAACGGACAAACGGCGCGCTCACCGTTCACCGAAACCAGCATGGCTAAAGTCAGAAAATTCTGGTTGAGATCGGCGGCATTCGATTCAGCAATCACATTCTTGGGTTCGTTGTGCTGCATTGCGGTTTTTCGCTTGTTCAATTTTAGCCTCCGTCGGCAACTTCATCCATTCGTTTGGCCGCAGTTGGTATATCCTTTTAGTTGCTGGTTTGGACACGCTTTGCGTTATTATTATTATTACGTGGTTTATGTGCGTGAGTTGGGGTACGAGGTGTAAAATTTTGGCTTTGTGTGCTCTCAGTTGTTTTGATTAAGTTTGAAGAGTTTCCACGCAGATGCATTTACGCGCCATTCAATCGGTTCGTTATTGTTGTAACGTTAGCCGCAGCCACCGTGTGCAGGTTTCTTTGTTGTTATTGGTATTGGTGTTAGTGCAAAAGTTGCGAGAAAAATGCTGTATAAACTTTTTGGTCGGAACTTCGGGTATCTCACGCATTGTCTGGCATGGCAGACACATATAGACTAGTTGACGTACAAATCTTCGATTGCGAATTGCATTTATTTATTGCCTCTTGCCCGACGTTTTGTGAAATGTGGTGTGAAATTCTGCACATGTGTACGCGCGGACTAAACCAAATATTAAATACTCTCGTGAATTGAAAAACTTTAAAATATTAAATTATGTATATCGAGGAGGCCTTCAATAATTTATTGTAGAGTAAAGAGGTTTCAACACAGTGCGCTTATGCTTGTTTTGTGGCACAGCTGTCGAGAGCCTACGAGCGCACTGCACAGCTAATGTAAAAACAAATACAGTTTAGGGGCGAGAAGAAGATATTTACCGAGATCATATAAGGGTTGGTCCACTTCGAGGTTTCTTATCATTTTAAAGGTAAAACACAAAAACGACAAATTGAATGGGGAATGTTTAATAGTATTCGAAAGAACATTTTTTGGCATTTATTTTTTGAGTTATCTCTTTCAAATTTTGGCCGCAGCCACGATCGTCTCAGATCGTCCATCCGTTGAGTCCGTTTTTCAATGAATCGTTCATCAAATCGGTTTGTGCGATAACGGCCGCCATTGACGGTTACGTTCCCACCGGCAACATTTTTGAAGAAAAATGGAGCGATGATTCCACAGGTCTGCAAATCTCACCAAAGTGTTGTTTTTCTGGATGAAATGGTAGCTCTTGAATCTCTTCAGGATTTTCTACGTCCAATTGCGGAAAGTTTGCTTGTTTATATGCCATTGCCGAGAAACGGTTCTCATCGCTGAAATATATTTGGGTTGCTGCGAACGTCGCCGAATCGACTCTCCACTGTCTTCGATCGAATATTATCCAATAATGAATGCTGGGTCTCAAGATGGGAAATGGTGTTGCGAATAGTATGCTCAAAAGCCGCTTATGTTGACCATAAGTTAAACGAAACACATTCTTTGTGAATTTTCGTAATACAGTTGAACGATTTTTAAGCGTTGTTCAGGAGTAAATCCTTCCATGATAAAATGCGAAACAATACTGAACAAAAATAACATGACAGCTTGACACGACTGACGTGTGATCTGTCAAAAGAGGGATTTTGAAAAAAGTACCCATACTTGGATTGTCTAACTTATTATACCCTGAACAGGGAATATTAAGTTTGTCGCGAAGTTTTTAACACCCAGAAAGAAGGATCGGAGACCCTATAAAGTATATATATAAATGATCAGTATGTCGAGCTGAGTCGATTTAGCCATGTCCGTCTGTCTGTATGTATATATACGAACTAGTCCCTCAGTTTTTAAGATATCGGTTTGAAATTTTGCAAACGTCATTTTCTCTTCAAGAAGCTGCTCATTTGCCAAAACTGCCGATATCGGACAACTATAACATATAGCTGCCATACAAACTGAACGATCGGAAGCAAATTTAACTTTTCGTTTGTTGTCAACACTAAAAGCCAACTTTTCAAATTCCCATCATAAACAAGTTAAGAAGTACTAGATGTTATCGAACTTATCGATTTTATAATTGCCGCTAAGTGTAGCACTGCGATATTTTCAATTTTCCCACATGATATCACTTTCTGAAGCAATACACCAAATTAGAATATAAAATATGATATATATGTAAATATAACCCACTACAAAGCTCTTTCATATTATTATGCCGATTATACTCTTATAAGCACAACTTTTGTGAATGTACAGATTTCGACGATTTATTTCTATCATTTATTTAAATGCGTTAATGTGTTGTTAAATGGCAATTCAAAAGAAATCTGCTTCAATTTGAAGCACAATAAGTGTTTATTGCTTACAAAATAATAAACCACATGTGCGAAAAAAATATTAAAAGCCTGCTACTTTCAGTTTTAATTATATGCTTTTCACTCTCCCAATGTTCGCGAACGCAACTTCTGGTCTTTATTGCCCAATAAAATCAATCGGCAAAAGACATTTCGGTGTGTTTTTACACTGCTATAAATTTAAGAAGTCTTAAAAAGCAAAGAGACCAAAGTATATGTAAATGCTCGAGAACACATGCCCTGTAAAGCAAGACGTTGAATTTCATAAAAAATGTATTTTCCTACAAAGAGCGCGACCGTTATTGTGCGCGAAAGCACTTAAGCAAAACACAAGCGAATAAAAACAAGAGACACTGGTAATTTTGATGTATTGAGAAAAATATTGAAAATAATTTAATTATCATTTAAGTAATGTATATTTATTTATTACTAAGATCTATTTTAAGAATATTTGTATATCTTGTATATTTGTTGTAAAAAACAGGACAATATTATATATTTTGTTGAAAATAAAAACAACTTTGTAAGGAAATTATTAATAATACTACCACAATCGTATTAATAATTATAGTCAAAGAAAATTTGGCTTAAAGCTACTCATACTTTTTTGTTGCTCTGTTTCGCTGCCGCATTTATCGTTGCCGCCTTTGCTTTCCTCACGCTATGCATTGTCTTATTCTACACTCACGTCCGTTTGAGATTATGTATTTAATTTATTGAAAATTATAATGAGATCCATTAGTATTCCTTAACATATAAATTTTTAAATTTTACCAACATACAAATCACAATCAAGTTCTTTTGACACCTTATGATGCAAGTAAAAAGCATTTCTGACGAAATAATCGTATGATAATCTTTTTTACTTCACAAGATATCTTCACGAAATTTGGAATGATTTTTTACTTAAGGCAACGGTGTAGTCTCCGATAAAATTATTCAGATCGGAAGCTATACAAACTGATCAACTAAAATAAAGTTCGTGTAAGAAACTTTTTTTTCTATTTTTTTTTTTGTATTTCTGAAGGGTATTTCAGCTTAGATGCAGCCAAAGTTAACGTTTTTTTTGTTATTGGTGTAACTCAATTATTACATAAGATATTGCACGAAGACTTTATATACAAAATTTGAATAATTTCACCTATCGAAAGTCATAAAACCATAAAGACTTATTTTACATTTTTATTACCGATAAACTGCCGATAAGAGAAAAAGTATTTCAGTACTCCTCTATTTCTTCACCATGTTTCATATACGCATTCACTTTAGCGGTTTAAACAGGCTTCATCAGAAGTAATAGAGTACTGACAGATATAGACGATATAAAGACCGGAATTTTGAGATTCTTATATTGTATACATGCGGCTGTGGGTAGTATTACCCGTTTTTATACAATTTTGACATTATAAAATTACAAAATATCATTAGTTTAGTAGAATAAATCACAGATTAACCAATATAGTATACCACGTGATATAAATTCAACCGAATATTTGAAAGTGCTTATATAAGGTATAAGGGAGCTAGGAGGCTAGGAGGCGTATTCACCAGCTATTCTCTCTGAATTTCATTATGATAGCGAACATATTGACCGATATTATATTTATATTAGGAAAAGGAGGGCTTTGAGTAAGTTAATTTCACCCTATATATGATATCAATATGAATATGTATAATGTTGCGTACCGAATTGGGGTTGGTTAAAAGCTTCCTGAGATATAAAATTTTCATTGACGGCGCCTAAGAAACCCCTCCTTACCATATTTTTCTGATTCTTACTGTTGCAGACAGCAAACTACTGAAAATACTAACTTAATATTAGTGCTAACTAAACATTATTACTTTCAGTAGTTTTCAGCATAACTGGAATATAGGGAGTTTTCACACTGTCAAAGCAGGTGCCAAAAAGATTATTTTTGAGCAAATTTGGTTGAACGAGTTATAATAATAACATAATAACATAGATTGTGAGATATGTACGGCATGGATGGAGCCATATCCATTTTGCTTTCATAATTTTAAGTCACTCCGAACTCAACTAGTCTTCCGTTTTATGATTAACACAAAATGCCGGCGTAATGTCTATTGACTATAAAACCGGTCCCAATAAGCAAAATGTCACGCAAATGCCAGGTAAGTAATATGATTTACATAGATGCCTAGTATTTGTGAATTATTTGAGAACATAATCGAAATATAAAATAATTTACAAATATTCGCCGCCCTTTAGTGGGGCTTGTGGGGAATATGAATTGTTTAGTAAAATATTTGAAACTTGATGCATATATTAATTGGAATAGATATCGAAAATGCTTATATTTTTAAGGGAGCTTGATACCAGCTATTCTTAATTTCATTAAAAAAAAACAAAATTTGACAAATTATATTTATATTAGGAAAAGGAGGGATATTGAGTAAGTTAATTTCACCCCCCTTCACCCTATATGAGATCAATATGAATATGTATAATGTTGCGTCAGATTCGGAAAGGTTTTGGGCAGCTTTTGAGATATAAAATAAATTGACTTCGCCTAAGAAACCTCGAATATTTTTCTGATTATTTCTGTAGACTAGACTTGAAACTACAAAAAATAGTCTAAAGGCGTTAAATCGCATGATCTTGGTGGCCAACTGCCCATGCATCCCGAAAAATGCACTGTTTGGTGTGGTTTGTACGCTGGTGGAATCATTGGACCGTATTTTTTCAAAGATGCTGTTGGACGCAACGTTACCGTGAATGGCGATCGCTATCGTTCGATGCTAACAAACTTTTTGTTGCCATGGAAGAAATAATGAACATAACATGTGGTTAGACAAGATGGCGTACATGCCATCGCGATTCTATGGCATTTTGTCAAATTTCGGAGAACAATTCATTCTCATTTGGATTAAGTTGGCCACCAAAATGCTGATTTAATGTCTTTACTATTTTTTGTGGGGCTAATGTCAAGTCTAAAGTCTTTACATAGAAATAATCCAGAGAACTATTCGAAATCGGAAAAAATTTACAAATATTCGCTATTCCGCCCGTTCTCTTTAATCCAATGGACCACCCACTTATAGTTAAATAAATAGATTCAAATGTGCCGTATAACTATTCATGCAAGCGATATTGAGAAGGGCATAGAGTCACACCATTATGTATTAAAAAACTCTTATCACGCTAATTCGATATAATAGCAGAAATTTGTAAGTGTGCCGTTCTCTTGTGAGGAGGTACTGCCCTCAGCTGTTCTAGTAGTAACAATATGAAACTTGATACATTTAGTATTGGAATAGATATATGGGCGGAACTGACCAACTAGATGAGGATGTGGGTTGTTCTAATCGCAAAAGGAGTAGTTTTTGAAGATGGTTTATCAAACATAAAAAGGCCTCCATTTGGGGAACACAATCATCCATTGGATTACCACGTATTCTCACAAGTAATAGCTCTGAATTATCTTGGAAAAAATATCTTACACAATCAACTTTATAGTTGTTCTTATACATGCCTATACATATAACTACATCCTTATTTGTAAAAGTACTCCATTTCGTGTACATTGAGTCTTTCAATGGAGTGACGGAGAGTTCAAGATAAAGTTCACAGACGACCAAGGTTATGTCAAACAGAGGGCAGAGTGTCATAAAAATACCACCAGAACTTTGGAAAATGTGAAGGGCTTGGAAATGCTTCTAAAGTGAGAGCATCGCACTTGTCCACTAAAATGGATGTGACAAAAAAATTTAAAGCAAAAATTAATGTAAAAATGTCTAACACCACGAACCCATATGTTCATATACATACATGAGGGTCAGCAATAATTTGCACTCGCATGCAACCGGCACAAACACACACACTGGCATTCCTCCGCACAGGCATTCGCACATGTTGCGCATTTGCAATTATCTATGTGGCTAAGCATGATACTTCCGACCATATGCAACATGCTAAAATCATCCGTCATTCACACAAACAGTTACAGTGTACAAGTGCAGCGCTTTCCGGTTACATTTTGAAAGCTGACCGACCACATTACTGCGAATTGGTTTGCTAGCCGCCATTGCTATTCCGAATATTTGCAAAATACTCTGGCGTTGCCTCGCGCTTCTCTTGCTGCACGAACTCGTTGCGTTTGACACATTTGTTTGTAAACACTTTTATAGTTATCACACTGACAATCAATATGTGGCATGTTGGCTTCATTACAACGCGCCATTTTCGTGGTCTGCTGTGGTCAAACACTCAACTGAAGGCATGCAACGATCCTTGTATGGGCACGTCCACGAAATTCGATAATATTGTTATTAGATATCCCACTATTGTAAAAAAAAAATCATTCATTTCAATAATAATAGTAATTTAATTACATACACTAAAGCAAATATGCATTTTCACAATTGTATATATATACGAGTATGTACATATATGTATATCGGTATGATTGTGCGTTTAAGAATGAAAATTAAATTTTCCACCGAACTATTCTTCATACAATGCACATTAAAGTATTTAAGTTTGTAAAATACAAAAATATTTTAAAATATGCATATGTGTAACTGTATTTATAATATTGACGCTGAGTTATTTAATAACTAGCTTTCATAATTATTGATTAAGTGAAAGTAGACTTTTAAGAAAGTATATTTGTTGGAATTATATTCCGATATGTAAAGGATAAACTACTACTTTCGAATGTTTATAAATTGATGTATGGTAGAGCTTGTATGGGGGTTTTCAAAGCAAAAACAAGAAATAAAAATTAACTTCAGCTGCACAAAAACTATAATACACAAGAGCAGTTTTTAAAACAAAAAAGGGATAATAATAATTGATTTAATTTAACTTGATTTTTATCGATAAGTTTAACTATCATCCTTATCAAATGAAAAAGTCGTCAACATCATCATCAGTGAACGATCAATTTGTATGACAGCTATGAACTATAGTGTTCCGATATCAGCGGTTGTGACAAATGAGCAGCTTCTTGGGAGGAAAGGGAAGAAAATTTCAGATCTTTGTTTCAAAAATTTATTTCTTAGCATATATACAAACGAACAGATAGATGGCTCTGTACAGCACGCTGATTATTTATAAACACGCGGACTCCCGACTGCACTCTTCACTCAAAAGCTTGGCGGTTTTAATAAAATTGAGCTGTCCCACCTAAACTACAGCCTTTCTTTTAAATTCGAATGTTGTGAGCGGTGAAAGATATCTCCTCTAAACAGGGTAGACATTCAGAAAGCTAATTTTCCAAAGTCTTATTCTCCTGTGCATTTGTAATACATGCAAGCCAATTCTGTTTTAAATATTTGAACGAAATTAGTGTTACACAATTCTGCTCATCTTAAAAGTAAAACCAATTAGTATAGTATAATATATTTACACTACCCCATTGTGACAAAAAAGTACCCGGAAATTGTAGATAACATTCATGAATATTTATTTTTTCGCTTTCAAAGTAAACCTCACCGGATGTTATAATAAAACCCCTTATTGCCCGTCTATCCCTCCGGAACAAATTCATGAAATCACTAATATCGAAAAAAACACCTTAATTTTTGAGCGGCTTTTCCCTCCATTTCGATGACTTTTGAATTGTTTGATTGTCAAACTCATCAACCCATGTCTCATTGGCAATTATAATGTTCTCAATGAACATGGGATTGTAATTTGCGCAATCAAGCATCTCCAAAGTGACCTGTTTCCGGTACTCTTTTTGAAAAAAAAATCCAACTTTATCAGATGAAAACAACGCGTTTCAAAAATCCACCAAACTCATCAACGAACTCGCGAGAGATGTTGAGCAATTTTGAAGCACCATATCCTGAACTTGGTTAGAAATAGAAAATTTGGGACCAATTTTTTGTTCGATATTTTTATACACTATAAAAATCGGAAAACACCTATAAGATGTACCGACTTAAGCAGCTGATGTAAGCGTAGTAATTAAGGGCAGTAATACCAACTAGCCAAATACATCTTTTTGAAACATAATTTATCCAAGGAATTTAATTACATTTTCCGGTAGCTTTTTTCTCACAATGTACTCTGCGTTGGTGGTGCTCCAAGGCTTGAAGTGTTTCTCTAACGTCCATTCAAGCAACCTTCCGAAAAGCTAAACTCCTTTGTACCGCTTATAGATACCATCTACGGTGGATACATAACATATCATCTTATAAAATTTGGCAGCCATTTAAAGACTGCTCTAAACTTAGAGGATCTTTGATTGCTGGATAACATAAAAAGACTAGTTTAATTAATTTTAATTGATTACTTTTATTTTCAGAGATCTTTTCACGGTCGTATTAACAATGTATCTCGAGTTCTGTAACATGATTTGGTAAGTTAACGTATCCGTAGTGGAGCTGAGTCTCTTTCTATTGGCTTGCCATATTCAGATTATTTCTAAAGACTGGCGTGTCGCATGCGCACCTTTGATTTCATACCAAAATACTTCATTAGTGCCTCCCCCGATACCAAAGCAACGTACGTTGGTATAACACGGATAAGTCTTATTTAAAGCCATTGTGTTAGACATAGTGTCATAGTGTCTTCTTTTGTCACTTAATTTTTTATATCAAGGACAACTCTAAGATATTTGACTTTACCCCTTTAAGGTTGTGTTACGGGAATTTTAAGCCATAAATCATTTTTAAATTTCCAGCATTTCTACAGATTCTAACAGGTTTATTTCACTCTCGTAATTTTAACCGCTGTACATAGAAAAATTCATATATTTTAGGTTTTAGGTTTCATTTTTTACTACTCAACATTCGCAATAAAAATTCATTTCATTTTCATGAATTTGCCCTTCTTAACCTCAATTTTTAGCGACACGGACCACAACAGTCACCCACATACATACATACATACAAGCATACCATAAACATATAACTGACAGCTTTATACGAGTACACACGATAGCGTCATACGTGCCGCCATCAAACACTTGTACAAACATATGTACGTGCACAAACTTCGCTTTCCGGAAAAAGCCACCATTTTTTACAACAGTTTTCTTCATTCCAGCATAAACAAAAACAATATTTATACGTTTTTTCACTCACTATCTCACCCACTTACCGAAACGTTTTTTATTTTGGTTATTTTGTCTTTGGTCTTTTGTTTTTTGCAGCACTGAAAATCCCACCAACCCAATTCATTGCATCGGACTTGCGTGTTTAATTCCAAAAGTAAATTTACCTTGCTTTATTTTGTTTTCTTTTCGCTTGTTTGTAGTTTTTAGCAGCACAGTTAGTGTCGCCAACATCGAACTTTTTTTACGTTGAATGTTAGTGAAGTGATGGCAGTTGATTATTATCACAATTTTGATGGCATAAAAAGTTGCAACAGAGCTAGCAGATTTCTTTAGAACCAGATATTATACCGGGAACAAGTTTTTTCACACAGCAAACGTCGGAGAGCCTAAAAAGTATATATTGGGTAGTCGAAAAAGTCTTTTCGTATCTCCAGTGCTACCAATCACATTGTGTCATACCATATAGTGTTGGAAAGGTGAGATTTTAAGCTTCAATTAACCAAAAAAAATTAAATTCGGGGAAGCTGAAAAAAGTTACAGCTCTTCAAAAATTACTGGCAATGATTTAGCCATGTTTATTTTATTTCTCCGTCGAATTAAACATTTTCCATGTATATTTCTCCCCAAGAAACTGCTCATTTGTCGAAACCAGCCTTATAATCGGCCCATAGGGTCAGCTGCCATAAAAAGTGACTAATCAAAACCTAGCTCTTGTATGCAAAACTTTTTCATTTTGTAAGATAACTTAACAAAAGTTGTTGCGGCTAATTGCTCAAGGAAACCCTTCAATCTCCGAACTAATCATTTAGATCTGACCACTATAACATATAGTTGCTATTCAAATGAACCGGCCAAAATCAAAGTAAAGATCTTTTTTCTTTATCGAATAAATTGAAGGTTGTTTGTATCAAAGACATTGGTCAAAAAGAACTGGAAAAACGCTTTGGGTTGGTGCAAACCGTTTACCGATTACTTTTTCTGATTTAGTTATAAGTACATTTATCATAAGAAATCCACCTGTGAAGGGTATAACATCCGCAGTTAAGGTTTTTTGTCTTCTTTTCACTCGCGAACACTTTACACCACGTGACGGCAATTAAAATGTAATGAAACTTGTAAAATAGCAATGTTTATTCAATTGTAGTTTTCATAGTTTGAAAATATTTAAATTTGTGTAATTTTCTGTTTTCTCTAGAGTCGCCCTTTGGAGAGCAATAGCAAATCGTCTTATAAAATCTGTCAGCTCTTCAGAGTTTTTAATCACTGAATAACATAAAAATGATTAGCGCTCGGCCTAATTTTTAACCTTATTCGTGCAGGTGTGGACACATTTTCTATAATATATTGTGACAAAAAAGCACCCGGATATCTGTAAATTCAAAAAATGTATTTTGCTAAGTTGGTAGGACTGTCCTTAAATACTATGCCAAATGTTAGCGCCAGTTTGTTTACAGCCGCTGATTAAGTCGGTACACCTCAGTAGTGCTTACGGTGATCAAACTACAAGCCTACGAGTGGTACAAAGCCTTCAAAGACGGTCGAGAGATCGTTGAAGACATGCCTCGTTCTAGACGATCGGATGAAAATATTAAAAAAGTGAAGGATATGGTGCTTAACATCCTTTGCGAGTCCATTCGAAAGATTCGTATGGTGGATATTTTGGCTATGAAACGTGTTCTTGCTCGACCCGTCCCGATAAAGCTGAACTTTTTTCAAAAAGCAAATACTTTTTTCAAAAAGAGTACCGTAAACAGGTTCCTTTGAACATACTCGATCGTGCAAATTCCGATACCACTTTCACGCAGAGCAGAGGCGGGAAAAAACGAGCCGAAACTAAAAAACCACACCAAAGCTCCTCGAAAATCTAAGTGATGCCCATTGTTTTTTTCGATATTCGTGATTTGGTACATTATGCATTTGTTGCGGAAGGACAGACGGTCAATAAGGAGTTCGATTTGGCCGTATTGAGGCGTTTTCATGAAAACATACGTCGAAAACGGCCGGATTTGTGGAAGAATGGGTTAGCATTTTCCAAGATACCGCGTGTACCCAGTAGAATGAAGGCGGGCATAACTGCAGATAGGCAGAGCGCAAGATGGCTTGGCACCGCAATTTAATGAACATGCACATATATATATCTGTTGATCAGATTGGCTATTGACTATATTTCTTTTTTTACCTTCACTTTTAATTTTTGAATTGAAAGGGAATCTATTGTCAAGGAAACTTCTAGTCATGCTTAATTTGTATTCATCATTTCATCCAGCTAAGCTTAAAAAATTTAATCAACCTCAATGAATTTATGTGTCAACAACAACGCCAACGTGGCTTAAAGTAAACTTTCAAAAGATGAAATATATAAAAGCTTTTCTATCGGATCTACCTATATATATGTTTATGTTACCATTTCTCGTCCTACATCAGAGATATCGATTGCGGCGCAACGCGGTGGAAAGCTTATCCAAGGAACAAAGACAGAAAATTGCCACTTTATCTCTGCTACCAGGCGTCACTTTCTTAGTGAAAAATCTGCCAAAAGTTCGGCTTATTTTACCGCCACTTCATTTTGTGTTCATAAGCTTTTGTGTTTGTGTGCTCTGAGTGTTTGTGTGTGTATTTAAGCTAATACTTTCCCAACCAACGAAAATGGCTTGTCGCTTGGAATTTTCATTAAACTTACCATAATGACGCATAATTTTAGGCATTACACGATGCCATGAACATTAACATAAAGAAGTGCCTAAGAAGCACCGAAATAGTTGAACGATAGCAAACGAAAGCACTACGAAGAATAAGGTAAAATTTGAAAAAAATGCAAAGCATATGAGGTAAAGTAAGAAAATTGTTGCATGCAACTTTGTGTAAAGTAAACAATAGTAAAAAGGGCAAAAATTAAAGCAAATAAACCATCAAGCGGACGTGCCGATGGGGCTTATTATATAGGCACATTATGTTGTTGTTATTGTTTAAGCAATTTAAGCATTAACCGGCATTTCAGCAGCGTCTGAGCATTAAATTTTGAAAAGTGTGCAGCGTAGTTTGCAGTTTGCGATGTTTTCCAACTTTTCGGGAACCCACTCTGCACCCAAAACCATGAGGCCAGTGAGAACTACAGCAAATTTAAGGAAAGGCTAAGTTACAACTTAAATGTTGTTTATGCATACATACATATCTAGCATACAAAAATGAAACGTTGACAACAAAAAGCTAATTTCCAGAGAACATTTTTTCCTCACTCAAAGCATTTTTTACAAATTGTTGACAATCCCATTATCCCAAAGCCAGAAAGCAGCGTTGGTAGCTGCATTAAAGCCAGCTCAAACTAAAGCTGAAACGGAGCTAAGGTGAAGCTGGAGCTTTGCGTGCGACTTACCAACTATGTGGCGGGGGAGGTATTTGCTCGTGACGTTGTGCTGTGTAAAGTTCAAAACTAAAAGCCGACCGACAAAAGCATTGATGCCACCAACAACGTCTGCAATAAGTGGAGTGCAAAATGTTAATGGTTTATGAAAAACGCAGGCGTGCCTCTATACAACAACCACTAGAACCACCAGCGGCGACTGGCTTTCAACAACTACTTACTTTCCAAAAGTTAGAATGGGTTTGAATTTTTTCCTTCACTTTGCTTTTTCATTCTATGCGATTGACAAAAAGAATTTTAGTTTGTTAATAGATAAATGCTGGAAAGTCATGCCACTAACTTGTTTGCCTGGTGCACACAATCAACGGGCAAAAATGGAAAAGCGATAAGCATCGTCAACTTAACGTAGCGGTTTGAAGTGATTGGCAGAGCAATTGATTTTCATCATATCTTATCAAATGCTTCAAAAACTTGATCTTATTTGATTGAGGCATGTCAAAGCAGCTACATTGATACTATTACTATAATGTGGTTCGATAAATTGCGGTTGCAATTGTAGAAATTTTCTTGTAGATTTAATGGGCTAAATTCCACCAAAGATATTTTTTACCTTAATAAGCCATATTAGCTATGACAGCTTTTAATTTTAGTAATTTATTAAGAGAAAGTGAATAATTAAAAACTCAGCTTTAATTTAAAACTATAGGAATATGTTTGCTATACTCATTTTAAAACGAAATTCCATTGCTTGATAACTTCATGTCTTAAGACAATTAAGCCGCTTATAGCCAATCGCTATGTAACACTTTAGTCAGTGTGTGAAGGCATAATAATTAATGTTGAAATGAAATTACCTCGGAAATATATGCCTTTATTATATATTTGCGAAGTTGTTAATATACTCGTCTAATTATTTATTTTCAATCACATATTGATGATATGGATTCTCCTCATTTTCAGCTGGAATATTTTAACTTCTTAAGTTGTGATGCTGCAAACCGCATCTGAAATCATAATTGGTTATACCGAATACACAATTTTTGGCGTAGATGTGGAAATGATGTCCACAACTGCAAACTAGTTTCTGTATATCAAACATATCACGTAATGAACTTTTCAAATTGATGATAAAACTATTTAAACCAAAACACGGCCTCTAATAATTTTTTTTTTGTATAATTATCGTGTATAGTCCTTTTTAAAGAAAAAAGTCGTATATGCAACGTTATGTGCAGACTCCAAAATATTGTCAAGAATTTCTTGACCTATGGTTGCTATTCTTTTTTAAAACAGAGCTATACATTCGCATAGAAGAAGACCTTCCACCTTTTGACAGGCTCTACAATATTCATTATATAGCGTTCCTAGGCTGTTGTGTCCTGTTAGCACTCCTACAAAAATATTTAAATCAATCCTTTTGAATTTAATACTCGGCATGTGCAGCCCATCTTCCGTTTATGCCTCGTTTGTCAGCTTGTCGAGCAAGTTATGGATTGACTCCACCGAGCCTCAGTTATATATTTATGCACATAACATGATTGTCGATTAAAGCATACATGTTCCCTCTTCATTAGAGTGTAAAAAGTTGCCTGCTTTGACTAGTTCATCTGCTCCACAGTTACCAGGAATATCATTATGTCATATAACCAATTGCAGGTATATCGTTAAATAGATCCATTATGAGATCATGACATTCTTTCACTACCATTGGTGCAACCATAAACTACTTTAGTAATTTCAAAACTGTTTCGCTATCTGTTAATACGAATTTAGAATTAGACCTGCCCATGAGCATCTGTTCAATCAATTTCACGAGAGGTTCGGAAATGTCCAAATCTTTAAAAGAGTTCAGTATTGGGTTTGCCCGGAAAGTAATAGGACTGATTTTCATCCGCACCGATTGGATTCGGTAGAGGGCGTTCCTATCTAGCGAACGAGCGGCTGGTCAGTTGTCTCCGAGCACCTGGAGAGTCAGGACAAACATTTTCGAGCGACGTGTTTCTGTGAGAGGTGCAAGCCGAAAACTCATAACGGTACGTTTAATAACTTCTTATAGCACAATAAATTAGTAACTAACTACGCCACAGACATTAAATTTCACACCCGAGATGACATGAAAAGGAGAGCAAAAATTGGATGATGGACGTGGTACCACTTTTTGCTACAGAATATATGGATCCCAGTATCTATAGTTGACTTTTGACTGAATATATCCGCCATTGTGTGAGGTATTTAATTGAAATTCAAACTGAAATCTTTCCAGTATTTCTGTTTATCTGAAATGGGTTGGATCGTGTTAATACCTCCCTGTGATCGCTAACCCTAGTATAAAGATTTTCGAACATCCGTCTGACTTTGCTTTAAATGATTACTGATTGTTTGTGCGATATCTTAATGAAACCCAGAGAATATTTCTTTAGTATATGACATGATAATTGTTAATATATGTTTTATACTACATATAATGACTTTCGTTTTTCTAATAATCGAATTTGTCGGTCAGTGCATGAGTTATATAGACTATATGTATATGTGTATACTATAAAATTCCTTATATTCAGATCCCCTGATTGACGTTTTACATCTTAATATATTTCACTGGCTTTGATTCTTGCAAGTTGCAAGAGTACAAAATGTTAGGTTGGACCCGAACATAGCTCTTTCTTACTTGTTATTAACCCTTCTCACATTTTCTAGAAGAATGTCGCCTATAGTATACATATATGTATGTACATTTTTGCTTTCCTCGATAACGAGGATATATAGTTTAATTGCAGAATCCTGTTAATAATGGTTACAAAGCAGACTTTTATGTAGCTCCAGGAGGCTATAATTGAAGTGGGAATATACCGTAAAGTCTTGAAGGGCTTGAAACTGCTTTTTGCCCAATATACATTGCTTTCTGACCGTCCAGCTGTGGTCTGCCTTCTGCCCTGGCTGTGCTATAGTTTTCCTAAGCCGAGACGCTGTAGTATTTTTCTCATTTTTTCTTATTCGAATTTTCTTGTTCGAATTTAGTGAGAACTGTACCAAATTCTCTTCTTCTTGGGCTAGTTTAATTATGTCAAAGTGTCAATGCTTCTGTAAAGTTCGGGTGACCAACATGGGTTTCGAATTATTCATATTGCGTTGGTGATCGGAAAACGAGTGTTCTTCTACCTCCGTTGTACAAAAAAAAACTTAGTACCTACTAAATACGTATAATTAAAGAGTAATTTAGCTCTTTCATTAATATAAAGTATATGCCGACGCAGTACTCGCCGGGGGAAGTAGAGGAAAGAAAGACCTCCACTCCGTTGGAAGGACCAGGTGGAAAAGGACCTGGCTTCGCTTGGAATATTCAATTGGCGCCACATAGCGAATAGAAGAAACGACTGGCGTGCTGTTGTTAACTCGGCTATAATCGCATATTCTGTGTCTACGCCAATAAAAAAGAAGAAGAAGATATGCCGAGCCATAGTATGGTATGTGGTGTTCGTTTGTATAATAGGCAAGTATTAACATGCACTTGGATACCCCGCTGCCCATTACCAGCTCTTTTATCAGCTGCGATGACACTAGTTCCTTGTTGTACGGCTCAAGTAGTTTCTGTCAGTATATAATTTTGAAAGTCTGTTCACAAGCTTAGACCGCGAAGAACACTCACCTTACTCAATGCTTTTAACGTCATTCGAGGACTCAATGGTATCCTCTTCGACTTTACCCATCTCATTTTTCGATGTTAGGAGGTCTGCCGCATCGGCGTCAAACTTTAAGGTTTTGATGTTCACCTTCATGAATCAATAATTGATCTCCCGCAACATTTTTATAACTTATTTGTTACAAATATGAACAGAAATTAACTATTAGATATTTTCTTTGAGTTCCGGTCACACTAAGAATACATCCTTGCTTTAAGAATTTACGTCTCTTATACTTTATTACCATTATTTAAATATTATATTTATGTTGTAATGTATACCTAGTTTTTCTAGTTTTTCACAACATCTAATATTTTAAATTGAAATAAATCACTCGAACGAATTTCGTTGCAGGTCGAGCTAAAGTTCAGCTACCCCGATCTTTAGAAATGTAAATAAGCTTTGCTGTGCAATGGCCATATTTGCGCCAACGCAATGCCACAATTTTTTGTAGGATGAAGCGCGTAGAAACGTCAAATTATGCTAATAGACAAAAAATTTGCAAAACCGACGAAAATATCGCTCCTCAAACAACCACAAATGCACACACAAACGAACAACCGTAGGGAAGCACATTTCGTACATTTTTATTCAAAACCAGGAAGAAGAAAAAATCGACGCTTTCGCCAGACAGCAAGCGAGCAATCATTGCTGAAAGCGCGTAACAAACAATGTGACCCCAACGCTAACGCCCACAGCCGTAACTCTTGTTTCTGTGAGGACGCTTAAAGCGTAGATAACCACAGCGGCAAAGGCTGGCCTGAAATACCTACGACAACAGAAAAAACCTATAACTCTGCGCAAATGTCAATATTTTGTGTTCAGCAGTGCAAAGGAGTTGTTCAAAACAGAAAATATTGCCACTGATAGATACATACACATGCTCACTTGCATATTTGTATGTAAATTATACATACTTGCTGCTTAAATGATGCTGATAGTTGTTACTTTTCCCACAATTACTGCTGCACGTCAGCTTGTCACAAGTTGCGTTATCGCAGAAAACGTCACAGCCGGGCAAATGCTCCTAAATTGAGGCTGATATATGCCTAGAAACGAGCATTCGAAGCGAATTGGAAAGTTTGAAGGCAAATACAACATTGGAAAAGAAAAGTCATCGACGTCGGCTGAGAGAGCAGAAAGTGTTTTCGTGTGTCGACATCTATTTTCGAACACCGCCACTTGGTGCCCAATTGCAGTAAAATGGGAAAAGAAAGCATTTAGCGCTGCCGCCCATCTTCGGCACAGAACTTCGCCTTCTACCGTTGTCTGTCGAAGTCAAGCGCATAACTGGTGGAACATAGCAGGCACCTGTCACCCTCAAATCCGATTATATTTAGTATACGCAAATATATTTATTTCTGTTTTATATATATAAAAGGGTAGTCAAGGGCACTTACCGCAATTTAAGTGGAAAAGGTGAAATTAATAGCTATATGTAGACACTATTTCTTAGATACAGATATCTTTGCATATTTTGTGATCGTTTTTCAATTAGATTTTGCTTAATTATACCCTCAACAAGGTATGTTAAGTTTGCCACGAAGTTTGTAACACCCAGAGGGAAGCGTCGAAGACCCTATACATAAATGATCAGTATGTTGAGCTGAGTCGATTTAGCCATGTACGTCCGTCTGTATATATACATACGAACTAGTCCCTCAGTTTTTAAGATATCGTTTTGAAACTTTGCAAATGTCATTTTCTCTTCAAGATGCTGCTCATTTGTCGGAACTGCCGATATCGGACCACTATAACATGTAGCTGCCATACAAACTGAATGATCGCAATCAAGTTCTTGTACGGAAAACTTTCACATTTGACAATGTATCTTTACGAAATTTGGTAGAGATTATTTTCTAAGGCAATAATGTAATTTCCGAAAAAAATTTTCAGATCGGATTACTATAGCATAGCTTCCATACAAATTAAGTTAATGTTAAAATATTTTAAAATTTTAATTAAACTATAAACGTCTAAAAGATCCATTTTCTTTATTAAATAACCTTAATGTTATACCTGGCTTAAAAGAACTAGTAAAATGTTTTCCTTTGAATGAAAACCACTGGCTGGTTACGTCTTTAGATTTACTAAAACACACAGTTACTAAAAGAAATACACCTGTGAAGGATATATTAGCTTCGGTGCAGCCGAAGTTAACGCTTTTTCGTGTTTTTAATTGATGAGGATATTTTTACAACTAAACAATTAATAAATCAATATTTTGTCCGAGAATATTATTTAGTTTAGTGTATTGGTTGAATAAATTTTAAAAATATTATATAAGCACCGCGCTTCTATCTCACCAATATGTTTGAC
This sequence comes from Bactrocera neohumeralis, assembly GCF_024586455.1. Classification (NCBI taxonomy): domain Eukaryota; kingdom Metazoa; phylum Arthropoda; class Insecta; order Diptera; family Tephritidae; genus Bactrocera; species Bactrocera neohumeralis. Next base: position 41,358,657 of record NC_065922.1, read on the forward strand.
TAAGATTCAACATTTTATAAATATATGTAGTATAATCTTATTATTTGGAAACTGAAGAAAGTTCATTAGTTTCGTAGTTGGACCTAACCATCAAAGATAAAAACTCTAACAACTGAATAGTTATTGAATAATATGGTATAAAAGTTTGAGTGGTGCAGGTTTTGTAGCTAGATGAACTAATGAATGTTACCCGAGCTCTGCTGTAGACGAAGAGTAAGTGGTATTCTTCGTATATGTTCTACAACAACTTTTTCCAATCCTCATATCGAAAAATTGAACGCTGAAAAAATAACATTTTGTGACAATGAAGAGGTAATCACCGAGAATGGATATATTTTCTGAGTTGTAAGACTGCGATGGTCATAAAAAAGAAGAATATGTAGAGCCTTAAACTTAGAGCAGACCGGTTTCTAGCTTGTTCCTTTTTCATCTCTGCTTTAGTCGCATACAAGGAGCGTTCCAAAGGAAACAGGACTTAAAAAAAAAACACAGCAAATGGCTCTTTCGACAAAATCAATTTACTTGATTCAAAATAGTCTTCTTCCAAACTGACACTTAAAACGCAATAACTTCACTTCCAATCAAT